>NC_053493.1:18408912-18771412 GCF_905171775.1 Rana temporaria
TATTTTCCGACTTCTGGAGCATTCAAACAGCTGCAAATAAACAAACACACAATAATAATAATAATAATAATAATAATAATAGTAGCACTTGTCTGAACATGTTGTAGCGAAGAGATGTGTTATCTCTATAAGCCAATCAGATGTAGTCACTTTCTAGAATAATACCTAGAACCTAATTGGCCAGAACCTTATTTTCTTTTCTTTTTTTGGTTGTAACAATTGAGACATCATCAAATGATGGTTTATCATTTAAAAGGGAATCATCACTGGCAGAAAAACATACCTGGACACACAGCGGGTCATTGATTAGATAAAATGTCACCTTTGTATCCAAGTTTCTTATTGTCTGCATTGAGGCGTCTCTAAATCCAGATACTAAAATGCAATAAACTGCAGTTTACCAGTCCTTAGCTGTGGGGGCTGCATTTGGTTTCCTTTTTTGGGGCCTTTTTTCCCTTATTGTCAAATAAATAATACACTTCCTGTCCCTGGGAGGCTACGCTCATTCATTGCACTGTATCTATGGAGGCAGCCATTGTTGTTACCACCAGGACTGGACTGTTTTATTTCTGTGCATTGGATCATTGAGGCTAATTTTAACTTTATTGAAATGTCATATTAAAAAAAATAACTTTTCACAAATTTTTATTCAACCCAGAAGGTTGCGATGTGGTGTGTCGTGTTGCAATGTGGTGCGATGTGGTGCAACGTGATGTGGTATGATGTGTTGCGATGTGGTGCGACATTGTGTGATCTGGTGCGATGTGGTGTGACGTCGTGCAATTTGTCACGATGTGGTGCGACGTGATGTGGTGCGACGTGATGTGATGTGGTGCGACGTGATGTGGTGCGATGTGATGTGATGTGGTGCGACGTGTTGCGACGTTGTGCGATGTGTTGCGATGTGGTGCAACGTTGTGCGATGTGGTGCGATGTCATGCGATGTGGTGCAATGTCATGCGATGTGATGTGTTGCGATGTCATGTGATTTGTTGCGATGTCATGCAATGTGGTGTGATGTGTTGCGACGTGGTGCAATGTGTTACGATGTGGTGCGATGCAATGTGGTGCGATGTGTTGTGACGTTGTGTGATGTGTTGTGAAGTGGGGAGACGTGGTGCGATGTGGTGCGATGTAATGTGGTGCGACGTGGTGTGATGTGGCGTGTTGTGGTGCGATGTGGTGCGACGTGGTGCGATGTGGTGTGGAGTGGCGTGTTGTGGTTCGACGTGGTGCGATGTGGTGTGGAGTGGCGTGTTGTGGTGCGATGTGGTGCGACGTGGTGCGATGTGGTGTGATGTGGCGTTTTGTGGTGCGACGTGGTGTGATGTCATGCGATGTGGTGCAATGTGTTGTGATGTGGTGCGATGTGGTGTGATTTTTTGTGACGTGGTGCGACGTGCTGTGACATGGTGCGATGTGTTGCGACGTGGTGCCTTGTGTTGTGACGAGGTGCGACGTGTTGCGATGTAGTGTGTTGTGTTGCGATGTGGTGCGACATTGTGCGATGTGGTGTAATGTGGTGCGATGTGTTGTGATGTGGTGCCATGTGGTGTGATGTGTTGTGACATGGTGCGACGTGCTGCGATGTGTTGCGACGTGGTGCCTTGTGTTGTGATGAGGTGCGACGTGTTGCAAAGTGGTGCGACGTGTTGCGATGTGGTGCAACGTGATGCGACGTGGTGTGCTGTGGTGTGTGTGTGTGTATATATACTGACAGTGTCAGTAGAGCAGATTTTGGTGTCAGTAGGGGACGGGACAGTGTCAGTGTTTTTTTATTTTTATTGCTTTATTTTCTATTATTTTTTTTACAATTGGATTTTATTTTATTACAATTTATTTTTTTCTGAGCCCCATTAGGGAGCTTCGGTGAGATATCAGGGGTCCAAACAATGGGGAATCTGCACCACACGGGGTGATTAGGGTGTGCCCTGGCACGCCCCCTGTGCGTCCGCCTTTCCTCATGCGGGTTCCACCTACACTTCTGTATATATTGAGATTACCCGAAAGCCAGGGGGCAGCGGCCGCATTTAATCAGAGCGACCTGCAAACCGCAGCAAGAAATCCGAAATGATATTCCATCATAATAATTGCTGTGCGCCGATGAAAGGATTTCTGCAGATCATCGCACTTCTGTAGACAACACAACTGTAATAATCCCTGTGCAAAAGAGCTTGCAATCTTCCACTAGTATAATCTAGAGATCTACAAATCTGCTGCATTAGATACTTTGGGGCAGATCCACATACATCTGAGTGGGCGCAGTTTATGTGAGATACGCTACGCCGCTGTAACTTACTTTTCTTTTCTTTGAATCCTGAAAGAATTTGCGCCGTAAGTTACAGCGGCGTAGCGTATCTCTCGCGGCGTAAGGGCGCGGAATTCAAATTCGGCGGGTAGGGGGCGTGTTTCATTTAAATAAGGCACGTCCCCGCGCCGAACGAACTGCGCATGCGCCGTCCGTAAAAAATCCCAGGGTGCATTGCTCCAAATGACGTCGCAAGGACGTCATTGTTTTCGTCGTGAACGTAAATGGCGTCCAGCCCATTCACGGACGACTTAAGCAAACGACGTAAAATGTTCAAAATTATACGCGGGAACGACGGCCATACTTAACATTGAGTACGCCACCATATAGCAGCTTTAACTATACGCCGGAAAAAGCCGAACGGAAACTACGTAAAAGAATGTGCCGGCCGGTCGTACGTTCGTGGATCGTCGGAAATAGCTAATTTGCATACTCGACGCGGATTACGATGGGAATGCCACCTAGCGGACGCCGAAAAATCGCATCTAAGATCCGACGGCGTACGAAGACGTACGCCTGTCGGATCTAACCCAGATGCCGTTGTATCTTGTTTTGAGGATTCAAAACAAAGATACGACGCGGGAATTTTGAAATGACGCCGGCGTATCTATTGATAATTGCGTAATTTCTTTGTGGATCTACCCCATTGTTGCTTTAATTATTCCGCCAGCCTACTGAATATGTTGCTGTATTGCGGCGCATCTGCCGAGGGGATTGCCGCTGTCACATTACGCGGCACGCTGGCAGCAATTCATTGTAATTTGCTTCTTTTTTTTGTTTGTTTTTTTGTTCGGAGCATCGCACGCCGGCCCTGCCTGGTAGTCGCTACCATTGTGTAGATGGAGCTGTAGGAAGCAGGTGCCCATAGGAGTTATGTAAGAAAGCTTCCCTGTATAACGAGCCTTTGATGAGGATAATTAGCGATATTTCTTACACGGAAGCCTTCTGGGAGAGGCCGGCTTGTCTGGCAAGAGAGCCGCGACTGCGCGGCTGAGAGAGTTTAAACAGGCGCCGCGGGGCGCCTAATGGTCCTGCTTTAATAAACATCGGACTTGAGCGCCAATTCCGTTCTGGAACGCTGGCGACATTTTTACCGCGCTGGTCAGGCCAGGGAGGTTGAATTGATATTGAGTTTAATGAATACCCTTCGTCGGCGGAAATGTTTTTTTATACGCTTGTAATTCATTGACTCTGCGTAGCGATACTTTTGTTGTTGGGGGTCGATTAACCACTTAAGGACCGAGCCTGTTTTTCAGACTTTACAAGTTAAAAACAATGTGCCAGATCCAGAGAGAATTAGATGGGCGCAGCGTATCAGAGATACGCTACGCCGCCGTACCTTACCTGGCGGAATTTCCAATCCTCAACGATTTTGCGCCGTAAGTTACGGTGGCGTAGTGTATTTCTGGCGGCAGAATTCAAATCGGCGATTAGGGGGTGGGTTTCATTTAAATGAAGCGCGTCCCCGCGCCGAATGAACTGCGCATGCGTCGTCCCTAAATTTCCCGCCGTGCATTGCGCTAAATGACGTCGCTAGGACGTAATTTTTTTAACTTAGACGTGAGTTACGTCCATCCCGATTCACGGACGACTTACGCAAAAAATAAAAAAAATTCAAATTTTGACGCGGGAACGACAGCCATACTTAACATGGCAAGTCTATCTATACGCCGCAAAATAGCAGCTTTAACTATACGCCGGAAAAAGCCGACTAGAGACGACGTAAGAGAATGCGTCGGCCGCGCGTACTTTCGTGGATCGTCGGAAATAGCTCATTTGCATAATCGACGCGGAAAATGACGAGAACGCCACCCAGCAAACGCCGAAGTATTGCATCTAAGATCCGAAGGCGTACGAAGCCGTACGCCCGTCGGATCAAACCCAGATGCCGTCGTATCTTGGTTTGAGGATTCAAACTAAAGATACGACGCGGGTAATTGGAAAAGTACGCCGGCGTATCAGTGGATACGTCGGCGTTCTCCGTCTGTGGATCTGCCCCAATTTTTTTTGCTAGAAAATTACTTAGAACCCCCAAACATTATACTTTTTTAACTTTCTAACACCCTAGAGAATAAAATGGCGGTCATTGCAATACTTTTTATCACACCGTATTTGCGCAGCGGTCTTACAAGCGCCCTTTTTTTTTGGGAAAAAAAAATCTTTTTTGATTAAAAAAAATAAGACAACAGTAAAGTTAGCCCAATTATTTTATATTGTGAAAGATAATGTTACGCCGAGTAAATTGATACCCAACATGTCACGCTTAAAAATTGTGCCCGCTCGTGGAATGGCGTCAAACTTTTACCCTTAAAAATCTCCATAGGCGACTTTACAAGTTAAAAAGGTGCAGGGTGCTGTGTAATGTAAAGGGGCCCAGAGGTGCTGTGTAATGTAAAGGGGCCCAGAGGTGCAGGGGGCTGTGTAATGTAAAGGGGCCTAGAGGTGCAGGTGCTGTGTAATGTAAAGGGGTCCAGAGGTGCAGGGTGCTGTGTAATGTAAAGGGGTCTAAAGGTGCAGGGTGCTGTGTAATGTAAAGGGGTCTAAAGGTGCAGGGTGCTGTGTAATGTAAAAGGGTCCAGAGGTGCAAGGTTCTGTGTAATGTAAAGGAATCCAGAGGTGCAGGGTGCTGTGTAATATAAAAGGGTCCAGAGGTGCAGGGTGCTGTGTAATGTAAAGGAATCCAGAGGTGCAGGGTGCTGTGTAATATAAAAGGGTCCAGAGGTGCAGGGTGCTGTGTAATGTAAAGGAATCCAGAGGTGCAGGGTGCTGTGTAATATAAAAGGGTCCAGAGGTGCAGGGTGCTGTGTAATGTAAAAGGGTCCAGAGGTGCGGTGCTATGTAATGTAAAGGGGCCCAGAGGTGCAGGGTGCTGTGTAATGTAAAGGGGCCCAGAGGTACAGGGTGCTGTGTAATGTAAAGGGGCCCAGAGGTGTAGGGTGCTGTGTAATGTAAAGGGGCCCAGAGGTGCAGGGTGCTGTGTAATGTAAAGGGGCCCAGAGGTGCAGGGTGCTGTGTAATGTAAAAGGGTCCAGAGGTACAAGGTGCTGGAACCCCACATCCCATCATTAACCGCCGTCGCAAATTAACCTGCCCGGGCCTATTTTTTGTCCCAGTCCGGGCCTGCGCACAGTGGCGTCACTAGGGTTGGTGTCACCCGGTGAGGTAAAACATGGTGTCACACCCCCCCCCCCCTCTGTCTAGGCTGCCCAGCACCAAGCAGGCACGGGGAGCTCCCCAAACCATCCCCTGTAAATGATAGTATAGGGCAGTTTAGTGGCAGGTTAGGGTAGTATAGAGTGGTATAGTGGCAGGTTGGTGTAGTGGGGTGGTATAGGACAGGTTAAGGTGGTATAGGGCATGTTGGGGTGATATAGGGTAGTTTGGGGTGGTATAGGGCAAGTTAGGGTTGCATAGGGCAGGTTGGGGTGGTATAGGGCAAGTTAGGGTGGTACAGGGCAGGTTGGGGTGGTATAGTGCAAGTTAGGGTGGCATAGGGCAAGTTGGGATGGCATGGGAAAGGTTGGGGTGGTACAGGGCAAGTTAGGGTAGCATTGCACATGTTGGGGTGGTATAGGGCAAGTTATGATGGCATAGGGCAGATTGGGGTGGTACAGGGCAAATTAGGGTGGCACGGGGCAAGTTGGGGTGGCATGGGAAAGTTTGGGGTGGTACAGGGCAGGCTGTGGTTGTACAGGGCAGGCTGTGGTGGCACAGGGCAGGCTGGGTGGTACAGGGCAGGCTGGGGTGGTACAGGGCAGGCTGGGGTGGTACAGGGCTGTTTGGGGGGGTACAGGGCAGGCTGGGGTGGTACAGGGCAGGCTGGGGTGGTACAGGGCAGGCTGGGGTGTCACAGAGCAGGCTGGGGTGGTACAGGGCAGGCTGGGGTGTCACAGAGCAGGCTGGGGTGGTACAGGGCAGGCTGGGCATGTCAGCTAAAAAAAAACAAAAAAAAAAACGGGATGGTGTCAACCCTCTAGCGGGTGTCATCCGGTGCGGACCGCACCCCCTGCACCCCCCTAGCAACGCCTCTGCCTGCGCATGCATGTGTACGTGTGAATGAATGTATTGGATCTACAAGTCCCAGCATGGATGGATCGTCCTTTGCTGGTTGGCTTTTTTTAAGCTCGCCGACTGATGAAAAGCTTCAGGCATATACATATTGTCCCCGATTTGGCATGTTTGCATTGCTCCGTGCTTTTCATTCAGTATACTGTTACCGCACTTCATGATTTGATTCACAAATTGTTACTTTCAATTTATTAGAAAAAAAAAGGCTCCTGCTAAGTAGGTCAGTCCTTCATTTTAGTAAGTGATGTTCAAGCCTCGTACAGCTCTTCCAGGAAACTCCTTCTTATTACTGTTTAATATTTTACCATTATCCGACTTTCCTCTCTGTCCGCTGGAAGGACCCCAACTTCCCTCCTAGGAAGGGGAAAACCAAGAATTACATGAAAATGATGTTGGCCCAGATTCACAAACGACTTACGACGGCGTAACTCCACGTCCGCCGTCGTAAGTCCGAATGTGCGCCGTCGTATCTATGCGCCTGATTCTTAGAATCAGTTACGCATGAATTTTGCCTAGATACGAGCAGCGTAAGTCTCCTACGCCGTCGTATCTTTGGGTGCATATTTCCGCTGGCCCGCTAGGGGCGCTTCCGTATATTTCCGCGTTGAATATGCAAATGAGCTAGATACGCCGATTCACGAACGTACTTGCGCCCGGCGTATCAAGATACGTAGTTTACGTAAGGCGTCTGACCGGCGTAAAGTTACCCCTCATAAAGCAGGGGTAAGTCATGTTAGGTATGGACGTCGGAAACGTCCGAACAGCGTCGTATTTTACGTTGTTTGCGTAAGTCGTCTGTGAATGGGGCTGGGCGTAGGTTACGTTCACGTCGACTAAGCATTAAGCGGGCGTAATTTACTTTGAAAATTCGACGTGAAAAATACGCCCGCTCTAAGTTACGCCGCTGTACCTGAATCTGGCCAAGGTGTCCCCACCCCGCCCTAATCAGCACACAAGAAAATAAGTTATACCTTTTAAGTAAAGGATGACTATAATGCTGCGTACACACGACCGTTTTTCGGGATGTAAAAAATGAAATTTTTAATGGTCTAGAAAAAACAATGGCCCAGATTCAAGTAGATTTGCGCTTTATTTGCGCAGGCACAGGGCAACGATTTTGCCCTGCGCCCACGCAAATATTTTGCGCTGCCCTCGATTCACGGAGCAGTAGCTCCGTAAATTGCGAGGGCGCGCCGGCAAAATTGCCCGGCGTAAGCGCGCGCAATGTAAATGATCCCGCCAGGGGCGGGAATCATCTAAATTAGGCGCGCTCCCGCGCCGAGCGTAGAGCGCATGCTCCGTCGGGAAACTTTCCCGACGTGCATTGCGGCAAATGACGTCGCAAGGATGTCATTTGCTTCAAAGTGAACGTGAATGGCGTCCAGCGCCATTCACGAATCACTTACGCAAACAACGTGAGAATTCAAATTTCACGTCGCGGGAACGGCGGCAAAACTTTAGCATTGGCTGCCCCTACTATTAGAAGGGGCAGCCTTACGCTAAAGATGCCGTACGGAAACTCAGTACCTTGCGTACGCAGGGCCCGCGCAACTTTGTGAATCGGTGTTAGTATGCAATTTGCATACTATACACAGATCACAATGGGAGCGCCCCCTAGCGGTCAACGCAAGAATGCAGCCTAAAATCTGCGTGGCATAAGATTTTAGGCTGCAGTCGGCGTAGCGATGTTCCTGAATCAGGAGCATTCGCTACGCCGGAGCAAGTAAGCAATTGCGCCGTGTAACCTATGGTTACACGGGCGCAATTGCTTCTTGAATCTGGCCCATTGTTTATTTCAACCCAATTTATTGTAAAACCGGCCTTGCACACACACGATCGTGAAAAAAAAAATGCTCTAGCAAAACACGTACAACGGCACTATAAAGGGGAAGTTCCATTCGGATGACGCCACCCTTTGGGCTGCTTTTGCTGATTTTGTGTTGGTAAAAGACGATTTGCGCTTTTCTGTCTGTTAAAGCGTGACAAATATGCTTACTCCATTACGAATGCTAGTTTTACCAGAACGAGCGCTCCCGTCTCATAACTTGCTTCGGGGCATGCACGTTTTTTTCACGTCGTTAAAGCCCACACACGACTATTTTTTACGACGTTAAAAACGACAATGACGAGAAAAATTAGAGCATGTTCGAAATTTTTAATGGCCATTTTTTACGTCGTGAAAAATGCTCTGGAGCCCACACACGATGGTTTTTAATGACATAAAAAAAAAAAGGCATTTTTTACAACCCGAAAAACGTTTGTGTGTACGCGGCATAAGAGGAGGATGGTTGGGGGTGTAGGCCATGTGGGCAGACTGAACTCATCAGGATTATTGTTGTGCTTTTTATATTGCTGTGATACCGTGCTTGCTTTAAAATGCCGATTTATCACTCACAGAGGAAAAAACGAAAGGCTTTAGACAGACTTTCAGAAAGATAATTGCTAACTGGTCAGTCTGTTTTTTTGCTCGATCAAATAAAGGTCTTGGTAATCTTTGACTGTCACCGCGCCGGCCTCTCACTGTCCCCGAGTGTCAACCACCTGGAACTGCACCGAGCATCAACGTGACACACAGACTCCCCGGCTTGCGGTATAACTGAAGCACCTGTGGAACGTGATAAGGAAAACATATTTGTCCTTTTAACACTTGTAGAGGTAAAACAGAAACCTCTACAAGCCTGAGACGACAAATGCCACTTTTAGACATGATAGCGATCTAAAAAAAACAAGCGATTCTCTGCTGATGGCTCACTGCAAGAACCTGCATCCTAAGACCTGTTTGGAACTAACAGAATTGGCCCGCTTAGAGACTATTTCATATGCGATACCTTAATGCGGATTATTGCCTGAACATTTGTTATTGCTCCGTGCTGTCTTCCCCCCTCTGTGCTCCGTGCTGTCTTCCCCCCTCCGTGCTCCCTTCCCCCCTCCGTGCTGTCTTCTCCCCTCCGTGCTCCGTGCTGTCTTCTCCCCTCCATGCTCCGTGCTGTCTTCCCCCCTCCATGCTCCGTGCTACAGAATTGGCCCGCTTAGAGACTATTTCATATGCGATACCTTAATGCGGATTATTGCCTGAACATTTGTTATTGCTCCGTGCTGTCTTCCCCCCTTCGTGCTCCATGCTGTCTTCCCCCCTCCGTGCTCCCTTCCCCCCTCCGTGCTGTCTTCTCCCCTCCGTGCTCCGTGCTGTCTTCCCCCCTCTGTGCTCCGTGCTGTCTTCTCCCCCCTCCGTGCTCCGTGCTGTCTTCCCCCCTCCATGCTCCGTGCTGTCTTCCCCCCTCCATGCTCCGTGCTGTCTTCCCCCCTCCATGCTCCGTGCTGTCTTCCCCCCTCCGTGCTGTCTTCCCCCCCCCCGTGCTGTCTTCCCCCCTCCGTGCTCCGTGCTGTCTTCCCCCCTCCGTGCTGTCTTCCCCCTCCGTGCTCCGCGCTGTCTTCCCCCTCCATGCTCCGTGCTGTCTTCCCCCCTCCGTGCTGTCTCCCCCCCCCCGTGCTGTCTTCCCCCCTCCATGCTCCGTGCTGTCTTCCCCCCTCTGTGCTCCGTGCTGTCTTCCCCCCCTCCGTGCTCCGCGATGTCTTCCCCCCTCCGTGCTCTCTTCTCCCCCCTCCGTGCTCCGTGCTGTCTTCTCCCCCCTCCGTGCTCCGTGCTGTCTTCCCCCCTCCGTGCTCCGTGCTGTCTTCCCCCCTCCGTGCTCTGTGCTGTCTTCCCCCCTCCGTGCTGTTTTCCCCCCTCCATGCTCCGTGCTGTCTTCCCCCCTCCGTGCTCCGTGCTGTCTTCCCCCCTCCGTGCTGTCTTCCCCCCTCCGTGCTCCGTGCTGTCTTCCCCCCTCTGTGCTCCGTGCTGTCTTCCCCCCTCCGTGCTCCGCGCTGTCTTCCCCCCCTCCGTGCTCCACGCTGTCTTCCCCCCTCCGTGCTTCGTGCTGTCTTCCCCCCTCCGTGCTCCGTGCTGTCTTCCCCCCTCCGTGCTGTTTTCCCCCCTCCATGCTCCGTGCTGTCTTCCCCCCTCCGTGCTGTCTTCCCCCCTCCGTGCTGTCTTCCCCCCTCCGTGCTCCGTGCTGTCTTCCACCCTTATTTTTTTTTTCAACAGGACAATGACCCCAAACACACCTCCAGGCTGTGTAAGGGCTATTTGACCAAGAAGGAGATGGGGTGGTGTGAGATGGGGTGCTGCGCCAGGTGACTACCTCTTGAAGCTCACCAAGAGATTGCCAAGAGTGTGCCAAGCAGTAATCAAAGCAAAAGGTGGCTACTTTGAATAACCTAGAATATGAAATATATTTTATTTATTTTTATATTTAGTTTTGATGCCTTCAGTGTGAATCTACAATTTTCATAGTCATGAAAATAAAGAAAACTCTTTGAATGAGAAGGTGTGTCCAAACTTTTGGTCTGTACTGTATATGTGAACTAAATAAGGGAAAGTGCTCGGAGGTGGGTAGGGGGTGGACCCAAGGGACGGTGCTCGGAGGTGGGTAGGGGGTGGACCCAAGGGACGGTGCTCGGAGGTGGGTAGGGGGTGGATCCAAGGGACAGTGCTCGGAGGTGGGTAGGGGGTGGACCCAAGGGACGGTGCTCGGAGGTGGGTAGGGGGTGGATCCAAGGGACAGTGCTCGGAGGTGGGTAGAACTAATTGGTTGCAGAGATCAGCGCTCCTTTGCTCTGGTTTCCGGATCTATCCTTGCTCTGTGTCAGATTTTCCCATTTATTATCTGTTTGTTTTTTGCAATGAAGGTGCTTCACCCGTCCCGGCACAGAAATGTCAGGACAGCGAATACCCGTTTCCTTCCACTCGGGTAAAGGAGCTCTATTTTTGCTACATGAGCAGATTCTTCCGTAACTGTTTTTCTCGCTGCTGACTGCGCCTTAACTAATGAGTCATTTCTAGATGTCTCTGCCACTTCTATCTTTTTTCGAAGGCAGAAATTTCACTTTCTTTTAAATATTTACAAGAACAAGAGATTCATGATTTGATATGAAAATCATTTTGAGTGTCGCGATCCGCAAGCATCAAGAAAGTGGAGAGCAAAATTATTTATTGGCTATTTATGACCATGGAGGAAGGCTACATTCATACATACAGAGGACCATGGAGGGTGACTACATTCATACATACAGAGGACCATGGATGGTGGCTACATTCATACATACAGAGGACCATGGAGGAAGGCTACATTCATACATACAGAGGACCATGGAGGGAGGCTACATTCATACATACAGAGGGAACATGGAGGGTGGCACCATTCATACATACAGAGGACCATGGATGGTGGCTACATTCATACATACAGAGGGACCATGGAGGGTGGCTACATTCATACATACAGAGGGACCATGGATGGTGGCTACATACAGAGGGACCATGGAGGGTGGCTACATTCACACATACAGTGGGACTATGGAGGGTGGCTACATTCATACATACAGAGGGACCATGGAGGGTGGCTACATTCATACATACAGAGGGACCATGGATGGTGGCTACATACAGAGGGACCATGGAGGGTGGCTACATTCACACATACAGTGGGACCATGGAAGATGGCTACATTCACACATACAGAGGGACTATGGAGGGTGGCTACATTCATACATACAGAGGGACTATGGAGGGTGGCTACATTCATACATACATGGCTACTCCAGTGATCTCCGCTAGCTTCTGGATCCCAAGCCAAGCCAAGCAGTTGCCCTGCTGCATTCTGAACACAGGGTCGGCCACTGGGCACATGCACCATTCAGAGAATGCTTTTTTAATTTGGCTATGAATATAAAACTTTCTTTCATTGGACACAGGGAAGATGATGCCACCGTCCCACCTCTCCACCTCGTTCAGAGAATGTTTTGCATCAGTGGCGGGCATTCCATAAGGGGCGCCTCCCCCCCCCCCCCCATGCGTCCGGCCCCCTTGATCTACATACAGGGAGCCGGATGCATGAATTCTAATGGGGGGAGTATGTTTTTGAAGCACGTGCTTAAAACCAGAGGCTCCAATATGCTTCAAAACAGGGTGGGCTCGGGGCGCAGAGCACTGATCCCACCCAGTTGTGTGACATTAGCGAATGAATATTCGCTATTCTTCCTCATTCTCCTCCCGTCCAATCAGGAAGCCCCTACTGGCCAGGGAGTCTTAGGACTCTGTGGCGAATCATGTCTCAGGACACACCTCCGGTTTCTATTCGGCCAAAAAGGAGAGTGTCTCCTGTGTGCATGCCCGGCTCTTCCTTCTCCCTGCCTCCATGCCTTTATAGGGTAAGGCAGCCTCTCGGGTTATCCTCCATCAGTGTCTTCCGCGGGGGCGAGGGGGTGGGGGGAAGGGGGTTTGACGACATGCCTTCCATCTCCAGCAGGGGGAGTGTTGGTTATGCCCCCCCAAAATAGTGAGCACCAGCCGCCACTGCTTTGCATTCTCTGGTTGGTGACCATATCTAGCAGCTGAACTCCTGTGTTCCCTATGCAGTAGCACAGCCCCCTAGACACATGACCCCGAAAGTTAGTAGAGATCACTGTAGTAGCAGTAGGCATTGGGTGTGGAGATTATTTTGTTTGCAGTAGGCACCAGTAGTGGAGATCACTGTAGTAGGCACTGGGAGTGGATGATGTAGCAGTAGGCATGGGAGCGGAGATCATTGTAGTAGTAGTAGTTGGTAGGGTTGCCACCTCATCCCTTTAAAACACATATTAATTACACAGGTTCTGTGGCTGATTAAGGTGGTAATTAACTCACTTGGTGCCTTATCTGCATTAAATTAGCCTCAGAACCTGTGTAATTCATATGTTTTCGGGGTTAAAGGGATTAGGTGGCAACCCTAGTAGTCGACCCTGGGAGTGAAGATCACTGTAGTAGCAGTTGTCCCCAAAAAGGGAGATCACTGTAGTAGGTGTAGCGTTACCCCCTCAGGAGCCTCTGGTTAGATTTGGGATCAGCATGATTATGTTACCTCTATACTGTGTCTAGGGATGATGTTGTGGATGAGAAGCAGTAACGGAATGTCCAGATAGCAGGGTGACGTTTTCAATGCTTTATTACTGGTCCAACATGACCAACAGACAACTTGAGGTAGACAGAATAGGTGGGTGAAAAAGAGAGAACTTTGCAGATTCAGGCTGTGGATAGAAGAAGCAGTCCTGCCTCCAATGATTAATCTTGCTTACGTGGCCACTCTAGCCAGAGTGGGTATAGTGCCCCTGGACAGGTCCCTCTCACAGACCTGGCAGCCAGAGCGTCACTCGGATCCGCTGGGAAGGGACAAGTCTCTGCCACAGACTTGGCTCTAATTAGGCTTAGGATTTGTAAGGAGACCTCTGCCACAGGCCCAATACTTGTGAACATGGATGATAGAGCGAATCCTCCCAGAAACACAGTTTTGCCTGAATCTTCCTCAGATAGACTGGATAGCTTGGGGCCACCGACTGACAGTTTGCAGCATACAACCTGTCAGTGTCCGGTCACCCAGATCCCCGATGGTTGGTCTAAGCCCTATTGGATCACCTGCCTCCGGGTTCTCCTCAGACCGACTCTTCACCGAACAGCACAACTCGCTTGGGATCTTCTTGATAAGGGGTGGGAACCCAGTAAGTCACTGGGGTCCCTTTTCAGCATCGGTTGCTCCGGGCCATGAGGGCCCAGAGTCAGGAACTCTGCGTAGCACGTGCGCCCGGCCTGGTAGGCCATCTCGCGGGGGCCCGTGATGTGCGCACACCCTGAAGGTGGGTGCCGCACCTGGAACCCGTGAAGAACCCTGAGCAAAATGGCCTCCGCCACAGAAATACCCCTCCCCAGCATGCCCCGCAAGCGAAACGCTCCTCTAATTGGCTGCTGGGGAAGAGCGGCTCTGCCTGGACCCCTCTGGCGCCACCTGCCACCCAGAGATGAAACTGCATCTCTGGAGCACAGAATGACCCAAAGGACAGTTCAGGGCTGTTTAAACAGATCAATGCTGATGAGAGCAAATAACTCTCTCATCCTACTAAATTTAACATAGCACCTGTACTGAAAAGTACACAGGCGCTACATAGGCACCAAAGATAGAGATCACTGTAGTAGTAGTAGACACCAAGAGTGGAGATCACTGTAAAAGCAGAAGACACCAAGAGTGGAGATCACACTGTAGTAGTAGTAGTAGTAGGCACCGGGAGTGGAGATCACTGTAGTAGCAGTAGGCATCAGAAGTGGAGATCACTGTAGTAGTAGTAGTAGTAGTAGTAGACACCAGGAGTGGGGATCACTGTAATAGCAATAGGCACCGGGAGTGGAGGTTCCTTTAATAGCAGTAGGCATCAGGAGTCAAGATCACTGTGGTAGCAGTAGGCATCGGGAGTGGAGATCACTGTAGTAGCACTAGCACTGCAAGTGGAGATCACTGTTGTAGCACTAGCACTGCAAGTGGAGATCACTTTCTAGCAATTTCCAGCTCTTGCAGAGATCCCAGAAGTAATGTACACACATGCTTATATTGGTTTTATATTAAAGGGTTAGTAAAGGAAAAAAATGTTTTCCTTTAAAATAACAAACATGTTATACTTACCTCCACTGTGCAGCTCGTTTTGCACAGAGTGGCCCCAATCCTCCTGTTCTGGGGTCCCTCGGCGGCTGTCTCTGGTCCTCCCCGCAAGTACTGACCACAGTCATGCGAGAGAGCTCACATGGTGGTGAGTAATTGCAGGCGCGCTCCCGTGATACAGCGAGCGGCCATAGCCGCTCACTGTATCACTCGGCCCCGCCCCTCGGCGTGCTGCGTCACTGGATGTGATTGACAGCAGCGCCAGCCAATAGCTGCGCTGCTCTCAATCCATCCGCCCTAGCCAATCAGCGGCCAGGCTGAGCACCGAAGAGGATCTCGGGACCGAGCGCGGGACTTTCGAGGGGTCAGGTAAGTATAATGGGGGCTCGGGGGGGGGGGGGGGCGGCAGCATCAGATGTTTTTGCACCTTAATGCATAGATTGCATTATCGTGAAATTTTTTTTTACTTTACAACTCCTTTAATTTTTTAATGGACTAATAGAGCAATTGCATACATTGAGCAATAATAATTTATTTTCATAATATAAAATATTTTTATGGTTATTATTGCTATCTTTGCTACTATAGCCCAAATACACAGAGAGCAAGGCGCACATTATGCCGCCGTAGAGTAACCGCCGCACGCTACGCCAACGCAGCGCAGAGAGGCAAGCATTGCATTCAGCAAGCCAGTGCTCCCAACGCTGCGCCAGCGTGGCGTGGGTTTTGTAGGCGTACGCCGGCGTAGGTGGAAGTGGGCGTGACCCATGCAAATGGGGCGTGACCACATGCAAATGAGGGGCCGAGCGCCAGACAGGTACGTATCACGAACTGCGCATGCGCACACCCCCCCCCCCCGCGCCTGCTCACAACCACGCCGGAACAACTGCCTAAGCTACGCCGGATCACTGCGTACGCCGTGAACGTAATGTACGCCCAGCCAGACACACGTCCAACGCACAATACGCCGGCTTGTGTTCCCTGGTGCAGACCTGAGCAATGGTTGTTGCTGGGTTGCACCTCCTTTATGGGGAATAACTTTACGCCGGACGTACAACTTACGCGCATCTAGCGTAGCATGCGCCGGGCACACGCACGTTCGTGAATCGCCGTATTTCCTTCATTTGCATGTTTGAATGGCTAATCAATGGGAGCGGCACCATGCTCCCAGCCTAAATGTGCGCCCACTCTATGCTGGCGTAAGCAAGATACGTCGGCGGGGTGTAGCCTATTTTTAGGCGCATATTAGTTTGTGGGTCTGGCGCACAGATACGACGGCGCACATTTGCACTTACGTTGGCGTAACTTGTTATACGTCGGCGTAAGTGCTTTGTGAATCTGGGCCCTTATCTATAACTTTTATCCAGAGTACTGCTCCCTACTAGTGTACTGACTATGCTGTGGGGCCCCCGGGATCCATCGTTATGCCCCCCCCCCCCATACCCTCCTGGTTGTCTAGTTGCCTCTCACAGATATATGACCACACAGGCTGTGTGACTCGGCACTCTTTCTCTTCTAGCAGCCTGTAATCACAGCGGCTTCCCCTTAACAAGGTGCAGAGCCGCTGAATGCGATTTATAAGAGCGGCGCACTCTCCTCCAATCAATACACAGAGGGCTAATGGGGATTTTTATTTCCTGTGTGCCGCGTATTAATTAGGACAGAATTGTATAACACATAATAGCTCTGTCCCTTAATGTAGCCGGGGCTCCCAGCATGGGCCCTCCGGGAGATCCCTCGGCTCTCTTATGCCGGCCGGCAACAATCAATGCCGCAAAGGTTAAAAAAAGGCAGATTGCGGCGAGGAGAAGTGCGACGCATGCGTCTTCCCATAAGGCTCCTTATTACCTCTCACAGTCCAGCCGACATCTCCCCCCCACTGAAACAGACATCTCCCCCCCACTGTAACAGACATCTCCCCCCACTGTAGCAGACATCTCCCCCCCACTGAAACAGACATCTCCCCCCACTGTAATATCAGACATCTCCCCCCCACTGTAATATCAGACATCTCCCCCCCACTGTAATATCAGACATCTCCCCCCCACTGAAACAGACATCTCCCCCCACTGAAAAAGACATCTCCCCCACTGAAACAGACATCCCCCCCTGTAACAGACATCTCCCCCCACTGAAACAGACATCTCCCCCCCACTGAAACGGACATCTCCCCCCCACTGAAACGGACATCTCCCCCCCCACTGAAACAGACATCTCCCCCACTGTAATATCAGACATCTCCCCCCACTGAAACAGACATCTCCCCCACTGTAATATCAGACATCTCCCCCAACTGAAACAGACATCTCCCCCCACTGAAACAGACATCTCCCCCACTGTAATATCAGACATCTCCCCCCACTGTAACAGACATCTCCCCCCACTGTAACAGACATCTCCCCCCACTGTAACAGACATCTCCCCCCCTGTAACAGACATCTCCCCCCCTGTAACAGACATCTCCCCCCCTGTAACAGACATCTCCCCCCACTGTAACAGACATCTGCCCCATTGTAACAGACATCTCCCCCCCCAAAAAATGAGGAGGATATCTTGAAAAATTATTGCGCAAATACCGTGCAAGATAAAAAGTTGCAATGACCGCCATTTTATTCCCTAGGGCAGGGATATGCAATTAGCGGACCTCCAGATGTTGCAAAACTACAAATCCCATCATGCTTCTGCCTCTGGGTGTCATGCTCGTGGCTGCCAGAGCCTTGCTATGCCTCATGGGATTTGTAGTTCTGCAACAGCTGGAGGTCCGCTAATTGCATATCCCCGCCCTAGGGTGTCTGCTAAAAAAAACATATATAATGTTTGGGGGTTCTGAGTAATTTTCTAGCAAAAAAATGAGGAGGATATCTTTTGATACTGAGCCCATAAGATCTCCGTTATAGAGATCCAACCTATCTGGTAAGCGGCCACTTTGCACTTTTAGTATCCTGTGTTTGCAACTTGGAAACAAAGGAGGAAGATTTGTACTAGGGTTGTCCCGATACCACTTTTTTAAGACCGAGTACAAATACCGATACTTTTTTTCAAGTACTGGCCGATACCGAATACCGTTACTTTTTTTTAATCTCATGTGACAGTGGCACATGTGTCAGTATGTTTTTTTTTTTATCTTTAACAATTTGTTTAATTTTTTACATTTTTTTTTATTTATAATGCTTTCTTTTTTTAAAGAAGGGGGGGGGGGTGGACTGTGTCAGTGTGTTTTTTCTTAAATTTTTTTATTTTCTTTGTTTTTTTATTCTTTATTTTTTTATTTATTTTTTCAGCCCTGTTGGGGGGGCTTTGGTGAGATATCAGGGGTCTTAACAGACCTCTGACATCTTCCCTTTGAGACAGGGAAAGGGACTAGGGACACATGTTCCCCTGTCCCTTTTTCAGCAGCATCAGTTGCGCTGAAAATGAATGGAGTGAAGACAGCGTCTGCTCTTCATTCATAAACTGAAACATTTGTAAACACAGGTTACAATGTTTCAGTTATGTGAATGGACAGAGTCAGTGATCACTGACTCTGTCCATTCGGAGCAGTAAGGAGCCGGATTTACCGGCTCCTACCCCGCTCTCCATCCTGACATTTCCAGGGGGTGGAGGAGGAGCACCGAAGGGGAGAGAAACACGGCGGCATACACGGGATACACACGGCGGCATACACGGGATACACACGGCGGCATACACGGGATACACACGGCGGCTTTCAGCTGCTTTAAAATCAGCGGTGATCGGTGCTTGTAACTTCCCCACGCACTGATCACCGCCGACAGTACAAGTATCAGGTGAAGCATCGGGAGCATTTGCCCGAGTACAAGTACTCGGGCAAATGCTTGGTATCTGTCCCAATACCGATACTAGTATCGGTATCGGGACAACCCTAATTTGTACTTTTGCTTACTGGATCGCCACCAAGCTTTAGGAGCTGTTCATAATTGGACTTTTCCTTTTCATCTTACTATAAAAAAGAGGAGTAAGAAAAAGCACTGGACTGCATCAAAAACGTACCAAAAACGCACATGCAAAAAAGCACCTGGAACGCATCCGATTGCGTTTCTATGCTGTGAACTGGCCCTTAGGCCCCGTACACACGGCCGAGGAACTCGACGTGCCAAACACGTCGAGTTCCTCGGTGAGTTCAGGGATGAAGCCGCCGAGGAGCTCGGCGGGCCGCCTTCTCCCATAGAACAACGAGAAAATAGAGAACATGTTCTCTATTTTCTCGACGAGTTCCTCGGCGGCTCCATCGGGCCAAAAGTGTACAGACGACAGAGTTTCTCGGCAGAATCCGGGTTTGACCGAGTTTCTCGGTGAATTCTGCCGAGAAACTCTTTCGTGTGTATGAGGCCTTACTGTTTTGTTGTTTTTTTATTCATGAAACCGTAAAAAAAAAAAAAGCGCTTGAAAAATGATTGCGCAAATACCGTGCAAGATAAAAAGTTGCAATGATCACCATTTTATTCCCTATGGTGTCTGCTAAAAAAAAACATATATAATGTTTGGGGGTTCTGAGTAATTTTCTAGCAAAAAAAAAGAGGACATCTCCCCCCCCACTGAAACAGACATCTCCCCCACTGAAACAGACATCTCCCCCACTGTAATATCAGACATCTCCCCCCACTGAAACAGACATCTCCCCCACTGTAATATCAGACATCTCCCCCAACTGAAACAGACATCTCCCCCCACTGTAACAGACATCTCCCCCCCCATGTAACAGACATCTCCCCCCCTGTAACAGACATCTCCCCCCACTGTAACAGACATCTGCCCCATTGTAACAGACATCTCCCCCCCCCCAAAAATGAGGAGGATATCTTGAAAAATTATTGCGCAAATACCGTGCAAGATAAAAAGTTGCAATGACCGCCATTTTATTCCCTAGGGCAGGGATATGCAATTAGCGGACCTCCAGATGTTGCAAAACTACAAATCCCATCATGCTTCTGCCTCTGGGTGTCATGCTCGTGGCTGCCAGAGCCTTGCTATGCCTCATGGGATTTGTAGTTCTGCAACAGCTGGAGGTCCGCTAATTGCAGATCCCCGCCCTAGGGTGTCTGCTAAAAAAAAACATATATAATGTTTGGGGGTTCTGAGTAATTTTCTAGGAGGATATCTTTTGATACTGAGCCCATAAGATCTCCGTTATAGAGATCCAACCTATGTGGTAAGCGGCCACTTAATTTTCTAGCAAAAAAAAAATGATGATTTTTACATGAAGGAGAGAAGTGCCAGAATAGCAGCGCAGCCTGGTCACGTGTACTCCCTACGTCACATCCGGCAATCTGGCTTGAGCTTCCGACTGGTGGCACGCACGCCGTCGAGGAAGTGGAGGAACCACAAGTGCTTTTCCTTACGAGTCTGCAACCCCAGTGCCGGGTTGGGCACCTTTTAATGTAAGCGGCCATTTGGCCTTTTTTGTTCTGTCATTTTATTCTTTTATTAAATGGTTTGCACTATGGAAGTTTTGGCTTTTTCATTCCATGTTCCATCTCTGCAATGGAGGTCTTGAGCCAATACCCAAATCTCCCGTTTATGGCCAAGTGTGCAGGCACGCTCCTGCTAAGCGCATGAGATCTTTTTCTAAAAGATCCATTGAGTCTGGTAAGCACATTCCCCTTCTGTGCACTTTGGGTGTCTTATCCTTGCGTATGGTGAAGGAACAAGTTCGCACCGTCTGGACCACAATCCTTTTACAGCAAGATTTTGTTTTTTATTGGTGGATAGATTTTGGAAATTAATCACATTATTTGTTTTTTTTTTCAATTTTTTATCTTTTTTGCTTTGTATATTTTTCCCTAGAAAGAGTCAAACACTTTCTTTATGGACTTATATTATGTGTGCAATACTTTTTGGTAATTTATTTTAAAGATTTATTACCACTAATTGTATATCACTGGTTTATCCATGTAACGGGAGGGCCCATGGGACCCAGAGGCTCTTGAAGGATGTGGGGTACTCCTGTTTCAGCTTCACCAATGACTCTTGTGTCTAGGGTCATCCTATGTCCACTAGGGGCATAGGATGACTGAGAACTGATATCTTGGATTACATAAAATGGGACAGTAATGATAATCCACAATATATTCAAAGAATGTCTGCAAAGAGCTAACTACAGGTTGTTGATTCTGAACCCAACAGGTCAATAGGAGAGTGACTCATTCAATGTGGAACATAGACTGTTAAGGTGGTAATTAAGTCTGCTACTGTCATGTAAACTAACCCTAGTCTGGCTCCTAAAGACCTTTTCATTGTGTGATGCTAATTAACACTGTATTGTGTGAAAGTTCTATTGATAAATGTGTATTGTATAGCAGGTGAGAAAAGCTGGAGTCTTGATGTCTGACTTATCAGCTGTAGCTAATTAGCTCATGTGGATTATGTCGGTGCCAGAAAGTCTGACTAAAAATGTGCCCTCCGATCCCCAATGCTGTATGGCCTGCCAATCTCCGATGTGCCCACAGATCTCCAATGCTTTATACCCCGCCGATCTCCAGTGTGCCTGCCGATCCCCGATGCTGTATACCCCGCTGATCTCCGATGTGGCCGCCGATCCCCGATGCTGTATGCCCTGCCGATCTCCGATGTGCCCGCCGATCCCCGATGCTGTATTCCCCTGCCGATCTCTGATGTGCCCACCGATCCCCGATGCTGTATGCCCCACCGATCTCCGATGTGCCCGCCGATCCCCAATGCTGTATGCCCTGCCGATCTCCGTTGTGCCCGCAGATCTCCGATGCTTTATACCCTGCCCATCTCCGATGTGCCTGCAGATCTTCGATGCTTTGTGCCCGCCGACCCCCGATGCTGTACGCCCCGCCGATCTCTGATGTGCCCGCCGATCCCCGATGTTGTATGCCCCGCCGATCCCCGATGCTCATAGGCGTGCGCACAGGGTGTGCCTGGGCACATCCTAATTACCCCATGTGGCACATATTCCCCCTGTGTAGACCCCAGATTTTTCGCACAAAAAATAAATAAAAAGAAATATAGAATAAAAGATAAAGTTGTAAAAAAATGTGCCCGCCGATCCCCGATGTTGTATGCCCCGCTGATCTCCAATGTGCCCGCCAATCCCCAATGTTGTATGCCCGGCCGATCTCCGATGTGCCCGCCGATCCCCGATGCTGTATGCACTATTGATCTCCGATGTGCCTGCCGATCCCCGATGCATTGTGCCCCACCGATCTCCGATGTGCCCACCGATCCCCGATGCTGCATGCCCCGCCAATATCCAATTTTACCGCCGATCCCCGATGCTGTATGCCCCATCGATCTCCGATGTGCCCGCTGATCCCTGCCGCCGATGGGGTAAGTGCCGGTGGACCGGCAGACAGTGGGGGGGTTTGTTTGAGGTGCCGCAGGGGGTGGTTGTTTGCCACCCCCCAAACAAAAAAACACTAGCCCCCACTGGTTATTAGTACAATGACAGTGTATAGTATAATCATTGATCACTGTATTAGTGTCCCTGGAGAGGTCACTGGCAGTTAGTCAGAACTACATTTCCCATGATGCTCATGCACTCTGCAGTGTAGTTGAGCATCATGGGAAATGTAGTTCCAAAACATCTGGGGGTGCCATGGTTTGCCATCACTGGTTGGGCAGTCAACCTGGAAAACTGAGGGCATCTTGTGGCAGAAAGCAGTACTGCAGGAGACAGCTCCAAATTGACAGGGAGTATTACAGTATCCTAAACTGTTTTGTTTTTTTTGTTTGTTTTTTGTTTTTTTACTTTTACGTTTATTTTAAAGTAGCCCTGAGTTAAAAAAAAATGATCTTTCGAAATACATATGCGTTTTGGATTTTATTATTTTTTTTGTTTGTTTGTCAGATTTCATTCCCACATTCCGCTCGTCAGTATTTTTCATCATTCTTGTTTGTTTTTGTTTGGTGTGACAGAATCCTGTTTCTGTAAATATGTCACATAAACAGCCGGCTTTCCACGATGTCCAAAGTCCGTTGCTGGAAAACGTTGGCTGAGTTTGCGATCGCCGGCTCCAGCGGAAGGCGGGAAGTTCCCAGATGAGCGGCGACAATTCAGCGGAGTCTTGGCCGTGCTGTGCAAGCAACACGTCTGCCCATTTAAAGGGACCCCCCTGTTTTAAAATGTATCGAAACTAGGGCTGCCATCAGGAATTATGGGGCCCCTTACACAGCTTCAGGCATGGGCCCCCTGGTGCCATGAATTGAGAAGCAGGGGGTGCTGCCACCACAAATTGAGGTCGGGGGGCTTTGGGTGCTGACGAACAAAAAAAAAGGGGGGGGTTGCCCTAAGAACCTATGGCCCCTTACAAAAAAAGAAATAAAAAAATTATATATAAAAAAAAAAATTATAAAAAAAAGGGGGGTAGCCATCCAGGGCCATGGAGACCTCTGGGCCCTTTAATAAAGAGATAAAAGAAATAAAAAAAATATATATAAAACAATATATATAAAAAAAAGGGGGGGTAGCCATCTGGGCCCTTTAATAAAGAGATAAAAGAAATAAAAAATATATATATAAAAAAAATATATAAAAAAAGGGGGGGGTTGCCATCTGGGCCCTTTAATAAAGAGATAAAAGAAAAAAAAAGAAAAAAAATATAAAAAATAAAAGAAAAAATATTATTTTTTTAAGAAAAAAAAAGGAGGGGTTGCCATCCGGGGCCCTGGGGACCTCTGGGCCCTTCAATTAAAAAAAAAAAAAAAATGTTTAAATAAAAAAAAATATTAAAAAAGGGGGGGGGGTCGCCACCCGGGGCCCTGGTTACCTCGGCGCCCTTTAATAAAAAGAAAAAATAAAGAAGAAAAATATATACATTTTTTTTTTTTTTTATAAAAAAAAAGGGGGTTGCCATCCGGGGCCCTGGGGACCTCTGGGCCCTTCAATTAAAAAAAAATTACATTTTTTTTAAATAAAAAAAATATTAAAAAAGGGGGGGTTGCCATCCGGGGCCCTGGTTACCTCGGCGCCCTTTAATAAAAAGAAAAAATAAAGAAGGAAAATATATACTTTTTTTTTTTTTTTTTTTTTTTATAAAAAAAAAGGAGGGGTTGCCATCCGGTGCCTTGGGGACCTCCGGGCCCCCTGGGGACCGCTGGGTCCTTTAGAAAAAACAAAAAAATATATAAAAAAAGGGGGGTTGCCATCCGGGGACCTCCGGGCCCCTTACAGGTGTACTGCCTGTACCCTCCCTGACCGAAACAGAAAGATTGTTCCCTCTGTACTAGGGTTGTCCCGATACTAGTATCGGGACCGATTCCGAGTATTTGCGGGAGTACTTGTGCTCCTGCAAATACCCCCGATACGAAATAGAATACTTGCACCCCCGCCCCCCCTCGCCGCCGCTACGCCGCATTCCCGCCGCAGCTTGGTTAATACGGGCGGGGAACATTACAGCTTTCATTTGAATAGCTGTAGTTTTTCCCGCCTCGCCGCGTATAGACACTCCCCCTTGCTCGGGTGAATTGTCCAATCCTGAGCAAGGGGGAGTGTCAATGCGCGGCGCGAAAGACTACAGCTATTCAAATGAAAGCTGTAATGTTCCCCGCCCGTATTAACCATGGTTGCATATATGGGGGGGACATGGCTGGATATGGGGGGGGGACATGGCTGTATATGGGGGGGACATGGCTGCATATATGGGGGGGACATGGCTGGATATGGGGGGGGGGACATGGCTGGATATGGGGGGACATGGCTGCATATGGGGGGGACATGGCTGCATATGGGGGGGACATGGCTGGATATGGGGGGACATGGCTGGATATGGGGGGGACATGGCTGGATATGGGGGGGGGCATGGCTGGATATGGGGGGGGGACATGGCTGGATATGGGGGGGGGGGCATGGCTGTATATGGGGGGACATTACTGCATATGGAGGGGACATGGCTGCATATATGGGGAGGACATGGCTGCATCTGTGGGGGGACATGGCTGCATCTGTGGGGGGACATGGCTGCATTTGTGGGGGGGACACGGCTGCATTTGTGGGGGGACATTTAGAAAAAAGTATCGGTATTCGGTATCGGCGAGTACTTGAAAAAAAGTATTGGTACTTGTACTCTGTCCTAAAAAAGTGGTATCGGGACAACCCTACTCTGTACAGAGCTCTGTGTTGATTGTCAATACAGAGCTCTGGGCTGTGATTGTACACAGCCAATCAGCAGGACATTGGCCGGGACTTGCTGACAGGCTCCTGCTGTGTGCAATCACAATGGGTGCCTGCTGTGGGGAGGGGGCATGCGCCCTAAACCTGAAAACAGTCAGCGACGCGCGGGCCGCCTGTCCACAGTACATTCCGGACGGGCGATCTGCGGTTAAAGTGAAATGCTATTCTTCCTGTGACTTGCTTAGCTTCTGATGCACATTGTGAGAAGCACGCGGTGTGCGGTGAAATCAGAGTGAGCCATTTCCGTCCAGGAGAGGAGCCGCTACAACCGTGCAAGACTGAAGGGAAGTTCCACTTTAATTCTTAGCAGACGTTACCGGTTGATGTTACAGTGAGATGGGTGGATGGTGCGAGGTCGGGATTGTCATTGACTTAATGTACACAACCTCATTTTCACCTCTCAATGAGATGCAGATAGAGAAGCAGATTACATCCATTCTGGATCCCTGCACCTGCCTCCGAACACGGCGCTCCATGTCCTACCTATAAATATTTATATCCTTCATTTAAAAAAAAACACGGCGCGCTCGTCATCATCTAATATAACATGACAAGTCGCTTCTCTCCCAGGCAATCGCATTACATTCCGCTTTATTCTCTTATAGAAATGTATTTCCTTTCATGAGAAGAATCGCTCCATTGGATTACAGCGGGGAGGACGGCGCTTCCGTAGAATTAAAGTACATGGACGCCAAATCACCGAAATCTCAGGGGGGCTTTTTCTGTGTTCACGTCATTTAAATATATATATTTTTTTAATCTTTCTTAATCTTCAGCTTTTCCTTAAAGTGGTTTTAAACCCCACTTTTTTACTTTTACCTACAGGTAAGCCTATAATAAGGCTTACCTGTAGGTATAAAGAATATCTCCTAAACCTGTACGGTTTAGGAGATATTCCCCTCGCAATGCGCCGCTGATTGCAGCGGCGCATGCGCAGCGGGGACCCTCGGCTAAAGGGCCGGCCGCCGCCGGCCCTTGCCGGAATGAAATCTCCCGCACGCATGCGCCGGAGTGACGTCACCGCCGCTCCAGCCAATCACAGCGCTGGAGCGGCGATACCCGGAAGACACGCCGAGTCAAGATGACATCTCGCTCGGCGTGGACCAGGTAAGTTCTCTTCTCCTCGTTCCGAGGTAAGTATTTCATAATGAGCTAGTATGCGGTGCATACTAGCTCATTATGGCTTTTGCAATTATATCAGACCAACTTCCTTATACTTTTAACTTTTAAGTACAGTCCGCAATTTTTTTAGGCTGTAAGTCCCCAAGGCCCCGGATGTAATCTATGTTTGCAACCCGGCTTCCGGGTAGTTCTCCCCGCGGGAGGTCGCCTAGATGATTGACGTCCGTTCCCCCCCCCTCGCGCATAAGGCCCCGCCCCCCGTATTGCGTAGGCGCGCACAAGTCACGGCGTTTCCGAAAGAAGCCGAACGTGCAGAGCTGGGAGTCGGCTCTATACGGCGCAGTCACTGCGTTTCCGAAAGAAGTCGAACTTGCAGAGCTGTGAGTCGGCTCTAAACGGCGCAGTCACTCCGTTTCCAAAAGAAGCCGAATGTGCAGAGCTGTGAGTCTACTCTATACGGCGCAGTCGCTGCGTTTCCGAAAGAAGCCGAACGTGCAGAGCTGTGAGTCGGCTCTAAACGGCGCAGTCGCTCCGTTTCCGAAAGAAGCAGAACGTGCAGAGCTGTGAGTCGGCTCTATACGGCGCAGTCGCTGCGTTTCCGAAAGAAGCCGAACGTGCAGAGCTGTGAGTCGGCTCTATACGGCGCAGTCGCTGCGTTTCCGAAAGAAGCCGAACGTGCAGAGCTGTGAGTCGGCTCTATACGGCGCAGTCGCTGCGTTTCCGAAAGAAGCCGAACGTGCAGAGCTGTGAGTCGGCTCTATACGGCGCAGTCGCTGCGTTTCCGAAAGAAGCCGAACGTGCAGAGCTGTGAGTCGGCTCTATACGGCGCAGTCGCTGCGTTTCCGAAAGAAGCCGAACGTGCAGAGCTGTGAGTCGGCTCTATACGGCGCAGTCGCTGCGTTTCCGAAAGAAGCCGAACGTGCAGAGCTGTGAGTCGGCTCTATACGGCGCAGTCGCTGCGTTTCCGAAAGAAGCCGAACGTGCAGAGCTGTGAGTCGGCTCTATACGGCGCATTTGCTGCGTTTCCGAAAGAAGCCGAACGTGCAGAGCTGTGAGTCGGCTCTATACGGCGCAGGTGCCGTATAGAGCCGACTCACAGCTCTGCACGTTCGGCTTCTTTCGGAAACGCCGTAACTCGTGCACGCCTACGCAATACGGGGGTCGGGGCATTATCCGCCGGGGGGGAACGAACGTCAATCATCTGGGCGACCTCCCAGATTCCTCCTCGGCAGAGAAACGCCTACTCCCGCGGGGAGAACTACCCGGAAGCCGGGTTGCAAATATAGATTACAAGGTACGTACAGCCTAAAAAAAAAAAAAATTGCGGACTGTACTTGTTACAAGTATAAGGAAGTTGGTCTGATATAATTGTTATTAGGGTGAACCTCCGCTTTAAAGCCTAACTCTCCCCACGGGGACGCAGGTGGCAGGGTGACAACACAGGAGCACATTAGGAAGATAGTTGTCACCTCAAAACAGGAAATGCCTGCTGTGACAGACTCACCCGGGACAGAGGCTTTTGGAGAGGACTGAATGCTAGCCTCTTGCCTACCGATCATGGGCCCTGGCATTTGGGGGAACGGTGCTCTTTGTGAGCTGTATGCCTGGGGACCCTTGAGGTGGTGTTACTTTGGATTCAGGTCCATGTCCCCCCAAGACACACAGACCCGGATTCAGATAGAGATACGCCGTCGTATCTCTGAGTTCCGTCCGTCGTATCTATGCGCCCGATTCATAGAATCAGGTTCCGCATAGATCTCCCTAAGATCCGACAGGTGTAAGTGACTTACACCATCGGATCTTAGGCTGCAATTCCAGACTGGGCGCTAGGTGGCGTTTCGTTTTTTGTACGCAAGGAATATGCAAATGAGGATCTCCGCCGATTCACAAACGTTGTTTGCGTTCGGCTTTTTCCGGCGGATAGTTACCTCGGCTATATGCGGCGTATCCTATGTTAAGTATGGTCGTCGTTCCCAGGTCGAATTTTGAATTTTTTACGTCATTTGCGTAAGTCGGTCGCGAATACGGATGGACGTAATTTATGTTCACGTCGAAACCAATGACGTCCTAGCGATGTCATTTGGAGCAATGCGCGCTGGGAAATTTAGCCGGCGGCGCATACGCAGTTCGATCGGCACGAGGACGCGCCTGATTTAAATAGTAAACTCCCCCTAGCCGCGGAATTTGAATTCCGCCCGGGGATTTACGATCCGCCGGCGCAACTTTAGAGGCAAGTGCTTTCTGAATACAGCACTTGCCTCAAAAACTTGCGCCGGCGGATCGTAAATCAGATAGATTAGCGGATCTTAAGATCCGCTAATCTATCTGAATCTAGCCCACAGACTCTGGGAACCCTGTATATGTCATATTAGAAAGAGTGACTGATTCATAATGTTGGGACACATACTGTTAGAAGATGCTGATGTCATCAACTCCAGCCACCTGTCTGTCTGTAGTCTGTTATAATGTAAATGAGTCTAGTATAACTCCTAATGCCGCGTACACACGACCGTCTTTCATGACGAGAAAAATGCAATTTTTTTTAATTGGTCGTTAACCACTTCCCGCCCGGTCAATAGTATATTGACGTCCGGGAAGTGGTTGTGTTATCCTGACTGGACGTCTATTGACTAGACAACAGTCGCAAAATAGTGTCAAAAGTGTCCGATGTGTCCGCCGCAATATCGCAGTCACGATAAAAATTGCAGATCCATTACTAGTAAAACAAATGACTAATAACAATGTCATAAATCTATCCCCTATTTTGTAGACGCTATGGGCCAGATTCACAAAGCACTTACGCCGACGTATAACAAGTTACGCCGACGTAAATGCAAATGTGCGCCGTCGTATCTGTGCGCCAGACCCACAAACAGATATGCGCCTAAAACCAGGCTACACCCTGCCGACGTAACTTGCCTACGCCGGCGTAGGGTGGGCACACATTTAGGCTGGGAGCATGGTGCCGCTCCCATTGATTAGCCATTCAAACATGCAAATGAGGGAAATACGGCGATTCACGAACCTGCGTGCGCCAGACGCAGGCTACGAGAGGTGCACGTAAGTTGTACGTCCGGCGTAAAGTTATGCCCCATAAGGGAGGTGCAACCCAGCAGCAGACATGCAAAGGTCTGCACCAGGGAACACAAGCCAGGGTAATTTACGTTGGACGTGTGTCTGGCTGGGCGTAGGTTACGTTCACGCCGTACACAGTGATCCGGCGTAGTTTAGGCAGTGGTTCCGACGTGGTTGTGCGCAGGCGCAGGGGGATGTGTCCACGTAACGGCGCATGCGCCGTTCGTGATACGTATCTGTCTGGCGTTCGGCCCATCATTTGCATGGGGTCACGCCTCATTTGCATGGGTCACGCCCACTTCCACCTGCGCCGGCGTACGACTTCGAATCCCACGCCACGCTGGCGCAGCGCTGGGAGCACTGGCTTGCTGAATTCAATGCTTGCCTCTCTGTGCTACGCCGGCGTGGCGTACGACGTTTGCGCTACGGCGGCGTAATGTGCGCCCACACTCTGTGAATCTGGCCCTATAACTTTTGCACAAACCAATCAATATACGCTTATTGCGTTTTTTTTTTTTTTTTTTTACCAATAATGTAGAAAAATACGTATCGGCCTAAACTGAGGAAAACATTTTTTTATATATATTTTTTGGGGATATTTATTATAACAAACAGTCCAAAAAATTGCTTTTTTTTTTCAAAATTGTTGCTCTTTTTTGGATTTTATAGCGCAAAAAACAAAAATGGCAGAAGTGATCAAATACCACCAAAAGAAAGTGCTATTTGTAAGAAAAAAAGGACGTCAATTTTGATTGGGTACAGCATCGCACGACCGCGCAATTGTCAGTTAAAACGAAGCAGTGCCGCGTCGCAAAAAAGTGCTCTGGTCAGGAAGTGGGTAAATACTTCCGGGGTTAAAGGGTAAAAATTGTAATGCTAATTCTGCTGCATGAAAAAAAAAAAAAAAAAGACAACGGTTGTGTAAAATCATAATATGAACCAGTGCTGAAATCAAGCCCTATCCCTGGTATCTAGTGCCAGGCAACCCCACCTCCTACAGGGCACCCCCTCTGCGGTTAGAGGACTCTCCCATATTTCACACCCTAGGGGGGGGGGGGTATTCAGGAAAGTCTACTACAAATAAAGCATTTTTTGCCATAAGAAGGCTGATAAATGAAAAATGAGTTGCAGATGATCCCGGTGATCTGCCGTGCTGGTTCCAGCTATCGTGGAAGTTCCAGCGCATGCGCAAACTGATGTGCTGAGATGGTTCCAGCTATCGGGAAAGTTCCTTCAAGGACTGCACAGGCGCAAACTTGCTGACCGAAATCCCCGAACCGCGGCCGGCATCCAGGTAGGGTGACCACATTTCCAAACTACCATTCAGGGACACCCTCCCTTCCCAAAAATCAGCTTGTGCTGTAACGAATCACAGCACAGTGATTAAACACAAGAGGCGGCATTTATGATTTCTCCAATCACAAGCAGGGGGCGGGGATTGTGCTCCTCCAGGCATTCCCGGGCCAGGACATGTACTGTCAGTGAGTAAAGCGGTGACATGGCAGCCTTTTTTGGGGGCATTCGTTTGGCTTGGGGGGTAGCTGTGTCAGTTTCATTCCGGGACACTGTATTGTCCTGGAATGAAGGTGCCCGGGACAGACCTGCAAAATGCGGGACTGTCCCAGGCAATCCGGGACACGTGGTCACCCTACGATCCAGGGCGACGTGGATTTCGAGGTAAGTGGCCAGTCGGCCTCACGTCCTCGCTGCGCTCGGATGGCTCGCTTCGCTCGCTTGGCCTCCTGGCTCTTTTTTTAACATCCTCCAATCCACAGGGATGTTAAAGAATGAGCCTGGATGCCGGACGAGGTTCGGAGATTTCCGTCGGGAAGTTTGCGCCTGCGCAGTCAGTGAAGGAACTTCCCCGTTAGGGGAACATTGAGGACAAGTCACTGGCTGTAATATACGAGCTGAACAATGAACAGAACATTTTATCCACGGGCAGACAATGAATGGGATGGAAATAAGATCAGTGTAATTATGGTGCCCGCAGAGAAAGTATTAACATTGCAGGATATATTAGCCTGTGATTTGTGTGGTGTCAGCACCTCTCACACTATAATAGAGCAAAATTATTTACTTTATTGCCTGTGTGGCTTTTTTCTTTCTTTTTTTTACATCTGATATTCTGGTGGACTCAATACAAACATGGGAAAACATTAGGGCTTGTTCACACTAGCAGTTGGGGGGTGGGAAGCTCCACGGTAGAGCCGTGTTTTTACTACCACAACCCGCTCCCCCTTGGGGTCGCTCTGATGTTGGGCCCCCCCCCCTGGTGACACCAATTTTTAAAACCATTTATCATTTTCCTTCCACTTAACAATTATGTGCCCCTTTGTGTTATGGTCTATCACAAAAAATCCCAATAAAATACATTTACGTTTTTGGTTGTAACATGACAAAATTTGCTATGACTTAACCACTTAAGACCCGGACCATTATACAGGTTAAAGCGGGGGTTCACCCTAAATAAAAATTTCGGACATTACAATGAGCTGACCTGTGACACGGACATTATGCTGGTCTTTTTTTTCGTACATAACGTTTTATCTGTATTTTCTCCCCGGATTTCCCGCGGGAGTGGGCGTTCCTATTCACGGGGTAAGTGATTGACGTTCTTCCGACCGGCGCATACAGCGCGCCACGAGTTGCCAAAAGAACCTGAACGTCGGGTCGGCTCTATACGGCACTATACGGCGCCTGCGCACCGACGTTCGGCTTCTTTCGGCAACTCGTGACGCGTTGTATGCGCCGGTCGGAAGAATGTCAATCACTTACCCTGTGAATAGGAACGCCCACTCCCGCGGGGAATCCGGGGAGAAAATACAGATAAAAAACGGTATGTACGGAAAAAAAAAGACCAGCATAATGTCCGTGTCACAGGTCAGCTCATTGTAATGTTCTATCTTTTTTCTTAGGGTGAACCCCCGCTTTAACCTGCATAATGGTCCGGGTCTTAAGTGGTTAAGTCATAGCAAATTTTGTCATGTTACAACCAAAAACGTAAATGTATTTTATTGGGATTTTTTGTGATAGACCAACACAAAGTGGCACATAATTGTTAAGTGGAAGGAAAATGATAAATGGTTTTCAAAATTGGTGTCACCAGGGGGGGGGGGGGGCACAGGGGGCCCTGACCCCCCCCCCCCTCCTCCCAACATCATACTGTGCTCCCCCAATTAAAAAGACCAGCATAATGTCCGTGTCACAGGTCAGCTCATTGTAATGTTAGAATTTTTTATTTAGGGTGAACCCCCGCTTTAATGACCTTGTCCCTTTTTGCGATTCGACACTGCGTCGCTTTAACTGACAATTGCGCGGCCGTGCGACGTGGCTCCCAAACAAAATTGGCGTCCTCTTTTTCCCCACAAATAGAGCTTTCTTTTGGTGGTATTTGATCACCTCTGCGTTTTTTATTTTTTGCGCTATAAACAAAAATAGAACGACAATTCTGAAAAAAATGCAAAATGTTTTACTTTTTGCTATAAGAAAATATCCAAAAATTATATAAATATACTGCGCTCGTCCAATGTGTAATATCCAAGGTGGCAGCCAGCACAACAAAAGGAATAAAGTTGTGTAAAATATGAAAATAAAGTGCAGCGCCAAACAGTAAGAAGCACTTTCCATGCACTGGTAAAGGCTCTAAAGGTCGAAAAGTTATGCAGTTTATCCAAACACCTAACATGTGGGGCTGCAAAAACTAATGCTAATTATAAAGTCCACAGTGTAAACCAGTAGTAGTGACCGTGGGCTACATTCAGATAGATCAGCGGATCTTTAGATCCGCGTAATCTATCTTATTTACGATCCGCCAGCGCAATTTTTTGAGGCAAGTGCTGTATTCAGAAAGCACTTACCTCGAATCTTGCGCCGGCGGATCGTAACTCCCCCGGCGGAATTCAAATTCCGTGGCTAGGGGTAGTGTATTATTTAAAAAAGGCACGTCCCCGCGCCGATCGTACTGCGCCGGCCGCGATTTTTCCCAGTGCGCATGCTCCAAATGACGTTGCTAGAACGTCATTGTTTTCGGCGTGAACGTAAATTACGTCCATCCGTATTCGCGACCGACTTACACAAACTACGTAAAAATTCAAAACTCGGCGCGGGAACGACGGCCATACTTAACATTGGATACGCCGCATATAGCAGGGGTAAGTATACGCCGGAAAAAGCCGAACGTAAACGACGTAAAAAAAAGGCGATGGGCAGGCGGTCGTTTCTGAATCGGCGGAAATCGGAATTTGCATATTCGTCGCGTAAAAAAACGAAGCGTCACCTAGCGGCCGGCGGGAGATTGCAGCCTAAGATCCGACGGTGTAAGTCACTTACACCAGTCGGATCTAAGGGAGATCTATGCGTAACTGATTCTTATGAATCAGTCGCATAGATCCGACCGTCGGATCTCAGAGATACGACGGCGTATCAGGAGATACGCCGTCGTATCTCTATCTGAATCTCCCCCCGTGAAAACACAATACAATGTGCATATAAAATGTCCATCCAAATGCAGTGGAGCCGTCAGAGCATATATGAAAGATGGTATCTGTTTTTTCCCAATATCACCGTATCTGGAATCCCATTCAAAGATATTCCCAATCAACAAGGTAAGAAGAGATTGAATACCCTTACCAGCTGTGATGGACCCAGGAACACAGTACGGTGATGGGCAGGGGTCAAGTCCTGGGGAAAAAAGTGTGGGAACTCCCACCTAAGATCCACCCCCCCCCCCCTTCCCCAAAAAAAATGATACGCTCATATGCATAATTACTAAACTTATTTTTTTTTTGATCCACTGTACCTTAGTAATCTTTTATGTTAATGGCCGCTTCCTGTATATGGATCCATTGGGTAGTGTGCGGGAATTCCGTCACTTCCTCGATGCCGCGATGTCTCCTGGGAGCTTTTGTCATTGTTTCCATTAGACATTGCGGCATCGAGGAAGTGATGGAATACCCGCACACTACCCGATGGATCCATATACAGGAAGCAGCCAGTAACATAAAGCAGGGGTTGACAAATTTGCTTGGAATCTAGGAGCCAGCTAAAAAAGTTAGGAGCCAGAAAACGCACCCGTCCCGACGAGCTTGCGCGCAGAAGCGAACACATACGCGAGCAGCGCCCGCATATGTAAATGGTGTTCAAACCACACATGTGAGGTATCGCCGCGATTGGTAGAGCGAGAGCAATAATTCTAGCCCTAGACCCCCTCTGTAACTCAAAACATGCAACCTGTTGATTTTTTTAAACGTCGCCTATGAAGATTTTAAAGGGTAAAAGTTTGCCTGCATTCCACGAGCGGACGCAATTTTGAAGCGTGACATGTTGGGTATGAATTTACTCAGCGTAACCTTATCTTTCATAATATTAAAAAAAATGGGGATAACTTTACTGTTGTCTTATTTTTTAATAAAAAAAAAGTGTAATTTTTTCCCAAAAAAAGTGCGCTTGTAAGACCGCTGCGCAAATACGGCGTGACAGAAAGTATTGCAACAATCGCCATTTTATTCTCTAGGGTGTTAGGGTAAAAAATATATATAATGTTTGGGGGTTCTAATTAGAGGGAAGAAGATGGCAGTGAAAATAGTTAAAAATTACATTAGAATTGCTGTTTAACTTGTAATGCTTAACTTGTAATACCAACGGCCACCACCAGATGGTGCCAGCTCACATCTGGTGGTAATAACTTGTAATACCAACGGCTCACCACCAGATGGCGCCAGCTCACAAGCCAAGTCGCCAGGACACTATTTCTAGTCGCCATGGCGACCGGGATTTGTCGAGCCCTGCATAAAGGATTACCGATAGTGACTCGAGCTGGGCATCGCCGCTTAGTGAAAGATCGGCTCGGGCGGCTTGGCTGCTCTAGTCCTGCAAAGGGAACTGCGTTCCTGCTGTGAAAAAAGTGCAGGGACGCCGTTCCCACGCGTTCCCGCAGGACTTAAGCCCTGGTGATGGGTCAGATGCGCATGATCAAACCCAGTGAATTGGCTCCTCTCAATGGCTCTGGACTGCGATTCTCCACGATAGTATGATCCAGACTGGCTCAAATCCTGGTCATGGATGTGATGAATCACTGTTTCCTTGGTATAGCCATAGGATGGACTCACCATATAAAAGAGAAAAAAAAGCAAAAGAGGACGCCTCCTTATAGTGTAAAAAATGGTACAAAATGTATTTTTCAAAAAGGTGATCATCCAAACATGAACACACTCAATAAAAATGCGTAACAACATCAAAAAGGAAAAAAAAACTGAAAAAATGGAAATCTTGAAAAAATCCCTGTATAAGAAAAAGTAGCACAGTATAGGAATGGCTGGGGCCAATATATGTGCCCCGACCGGTTTCGTGTGATAACACTTCAACTGGGGCATACCCCAAAACTTTTTTTTCGCTCAGTTTAGGCCGATACATATTCTTCTACATATTTTTGGTAAAAAAATTCGCAATAAGCGTTTATCGATTTGGTTTTGCGCAAAATTTATAGCGTTTACAAAATAGGGGATAGTTTAATTGCATTTTTATTAATATTTTTTTTTTACTACTAATGGCGGCCCATGCCTATGTCTCACTGTGCCCATACCTCACTGTGTCCATGTCTCACTGTGCCCATGCCTCACTGTGCCCATGCCTCCCTGTGCCCATGCCTCACTGTCAGGGCCGCTGATAGGGGGGGACCACCAGTCCTCCTGTAGGGGGCCGGGGCTCACAGGGGGGCCCAAACAGCAGAGGGAATCAGTGCGGTTGGATGGAGGGGTAATTACAGGATGCCATATGTGACTCTCTGCAGCAGCTGAAAACCAGTTTCTCTCCCTCTCACCGACTTTTAGCTGCTGCAGGGAGAGACACAACTGCCGGCTTCCCTGTCCCATTAAAAAAATAACAAATTGTAACCCTGTATTGTTTTAATCCCTTGTAAAATTGAATACAATTCTTGGGGGGAAAAAATGTAAAAAAAATATTTAAAAAAAATTGTAAAATATTTAAATGTTTAAAAAAAAATATATAAATGTTTTTGTTTAACAATGTAAAAAACTATTTAAAAAAGGGCTAATTCACACAGCTTCTCTGTTATCTTTGTGTCCGCTAAGAATGATTTTAGTATATTTTAAGTGAAAATCTTGTTTTGATATATTTGAGGGGGGCCCTGCCAGGTAGGCTGTATGGGGGCCCGTGATTTCTAACAGCAGCCCTGCTCACTGTGCCCATGCCTCACTGTGCCCATGCCTCACTGTGTCCATGACTAGACTGACGTTTAACATGGGAGTCTATGGAAGGGGTGCCCGGCTTTGAAAAATTGTTGCTCCCCAGCGGTAGGTCCTCTAGACAACAAACGTTGCACACTTATAGAGGATATAGAGGAGAAATGGGGCTACATGTGTGCCAAGTTCCGTATCCAGGGGACCTACGACCGGCCGGTACCGGGTCCCCAAATTTACCAGAGAAATTACAGTTTAACATGGGAGTCTATGGAAGGGGTGCCCGGCTTTGAAAAATCAGTGCTCCCCAGCCGTAGGTCCCCCATACAACAAATTGTGCACACTTGTAGAGGAAGAGGGGGGCTACATGCAGGGGCGGACTGACCATTGGGGCTCTCGGGCACTGCCCGAGGGCCCCATGCCTCTAGGGGGCCCTATCAGGGTTGCCAGGCTCAATAAAACCAGGGACAGTATGTAAAAATCTGTGTTTTTTTTTTACATATGTCCCTGATATGTCCGAAACTGACATGCTTTTGATGTGAAAAGCATGGTGGCCATTCGTAAGCCCGGGGGGCCCCATAGTCTTCTATTGCCCGGGGGCCCCATGAGTTGTCAGTCCGCCCCTGGTTACCTGTCACCTGATTGGCTGAAATGACAGGCGCTGTTATTGGACATCTATCTCAGAGGCCGGGAAGAGAAGATGGGAGAAGACAAGAGCATGGAGGACACTGGACAGTGCTCGCCGCCTACCGCTGTGATGACCCGCTGCCCCACCGGGACAAGGTAAGAGTCGGGCGGGCAGGGATGGCAGAATTTGATGGGCACAGTAGCGGCAATTGATGGGCACACTGGCAGCAATTGATGGGCCCAGTAGTGGCAATTGATGAGCACACTGGCAGCAATTGATGGGCACAGTGGCAGCAATTGATGGGCACAGTAGAGGCAATTGATGAGCACACCGGCAGCAATTGATGGGCACAGTGGCGGCAATTTATGGGTACAGTGGCAGCAATTGATGGCACATTGGCTGCTTTTAATGGCACAGTGGAGGCAATTGATGGGCACAGTGGCAGCAATTTATGGGCACAGTAGTGGCAATTGATGAGCACACAGGCAGCAATTGATGGGCCCAGTGGCAGCAATTGATGGGCACAGTAGCGGCAATTGATGAGCACACCGGCAGCAATTGATGGGCACAGTGGCAGCAATTAATGGGCACAGTAGCGGCAATTGATGAGCACACCGGCAGCAATTGATGGGCCCAGTAGTGGCAATTGATGAGCACACCGGCAGCAATTGATGGGCACACCGGCAGCAATTTATGGGCACAGTAGTGGCAATTGATGAGCACACAGGCAGCAATTGATGGGCACAGTTGCAGCAATTTATGGGTACAGTGGCTGCGTTTGATGGCACAGTGGTGGCAATTGATGGGCACAGTAGCTGCGTTTGATGGGCACAGTGGCTGTGTTTGTTGGGCACAGTGGTTGTGTTTGAAGTGCTACACCTACAGTATCTGACCGTCTCTTGTGCCACGCCTGCAGTATATGGGGGGGGGGGGTGTTGCAGGATGAAGGATGAGGGAGGCACCAAAATGCACCTTCGCCTGTGTAGTCAAAAATCTTTGCACTGGCCCTGCGTCAAAGACGTTGCTTTCTGGGTCACAAGAAGAAGGGGAGGAGAGCGGACGACACCAGTCATGGAGATGGGCAAGCAGAGCCTGGTAAGCATGGCGGGGCGCGGCGGCGGAGGGTGCTGCGCCGGTACCAGGGGTGTATGAGAGCAATTGGTCTATGGACCTCAAAATTACTGCATCAAAGTCAGACTAAAGTGGAGCAGCGACTACTTTGAAGTCGCTGTGAGTTGAAATCGCACATATATCAATGGTACTCATTGGAAATCATGGGGGTACGACTTGTCATGCGACTTTGCAGTCCCAAGCCGCACAAGTGTGGAAGAGACCTTAAAAGACCTGTAAATAAATTGGTGAAGAACGTTTTCTATGTTGGATTAACACCTCAGTATAGAGAAGCAGTACATTCGATTCTCCGGAGTCCGCCAACATGAACCTGACTGGAGAACGGGATTTTCGCAATGAAAACGGATCAATTTTTCATGTCCCGGCGGTTGCAAAGGTTAATATATTACTGGAGGGACCCGCAGGAATTGAGTTACCTGCAACACTGGATACAAATAGAGATTGCTGGCTGTGTGCAAAAAGCTTTCCCCCGACCTTCCCAATTCAAAAGTTTTATTCTTTTTTTTTTTACTTTTCAAGGACAAAATGGCATTTTCATTTCTGTCTCCATAGTCCATGTATAATTCATGAGCTCACATTTATGCTGGGTGTGATGATCTCCCGAAAATGATGCTGTTAGAATGGCAGGCGTGTTGCAATTAGCGGAGGTATTAATTGGCCTTGTACTTAGGAAAGATGAATCGAAAATTGTTAATTTGCAAAAAAAACATAATTTTTTTTAGCCGTAATCTACATTCTACTCAAGCAGAGCATATGTTGAAAAAGCTCCCTCCCAAAAGCTAATGAAACAATGAAATGTACCGTATTTATCGGCGTATACCGCGCACTTTTTTGCCCTGAAAATCAGGGCAAAATCGCGGGTGCGCGATATACGCCGATACCCACTTTCCCGCGCCGAGTTTGAATACTGCGCCGACATATACCGAGCGCAGTACACTCCTGTATTGTCGGGCAGTCTCGGCTCCTCTCGCGCTGACGTCCTGGACGTACAGGACGTCAGCGCGAGAGTAGCCGAGCCTGCCCGACAATACACGAGTGTACTGCGCTCTGTATATGTCGGCGCAGTATTCAAACTAGGCGCGGGAAACGAGCGGGGAGGACGCCGCAGAAGGACGCCGGACCCGACGAAGAGGACACCCGAAGCCGCAGACGGACGCCGGACCCGACGAGGCCGCCGATGGACGCCGCGCAAGACACCAAAACTGTAAGTACCAAAAATCTTTTTTCCACAGGAATTCAGGGCAACTTTAGGGGAGCGCGCTATACCCCAATAAATACGTTATTTTATAGTGTCACGTTACATAATTACATAGTCAGGTTGAAAAAAGACACAAGTTTATCTAGTCAGGGGTCTCCAAACACTCTAAACAAAGGGCCGGTTTGTTGTCCTTCAGACTCTTGGAGGGCCGGACTTTGGCCAGCGGGAGTGAAAATTTTCCTGTCATCAGTGGGAGTAAACATCTGGTATTAGTGGGAGGATGAGTGCCCCATTAGTGGTATCAGTGGGAGAAATGGTGCTCCATTGTCGGTGTCAGATGGCAGAATAGTGTCTTGTATAATTGGGAGGGATCGTGCCCCAAAGGGCCGGATAAAGGCAAGCAAAGAGCCACATCTGGCCCTCGGGCCACAGTTTGGAAACCACTGATCTAGTTCAACCACAAAAAAAAAAAAAAATCATACAATCCCATATACCGTATATACTCGAGTATAAGCCGAGTTTTTTAGCACATTTTTTTGTGCTGAAAATGCCTCCCTCGTCTTATACTCGAGTCACCTTTTTGCGCCTGATCTCCCGGACTTTGGGGACCTTGGCACACATGTAGCCAGGGGCGGACTGACAACTCATGGGGCCCCCGGGCAATAGAAGACTATGGGGCCCCCCGGGCTTACGAATGGCCACCATGCTTTTCACATCAAAAGCATGTCAGTTTCGGACATATCAGGGACATATGTAAAAAAAAAAACACAGATTTTTACATACTGTCCCTGGTTTTATTGAGCCTGGCAACCCTGATAGGGCCCCCTAGAGGCATGGGGCCCTCGGGCAGTGCCCGAGAGCCCCAATGGTCAGTCCGCCCCTGCAGGTAACAGACCCAAGCACCTGATTGGCTGAGAGGCGGTTCAGTGTTAGGAAAGCGAATATTCATTCGATTTGTTCACACAGCGCTGAGTGAACAGCGATCGCCCAGCATGGTGCCCGCTGTTCACCTTTTTGGTGTCTGCCTCTTGTTGCAGTAGTCTGTGACCAACTCTCCAACAAACATAGCTCATGCTCCCTGTTAATAGGTCTGCTCTTGGACCCAGCGAGAGCATATTTCACCTCCACAGAGAGACTACTGCTTCCACATGGAGAGAAAAGGGCCACGCTCTACTCATTCTGTATCTGCTTTCTAAAGAAAATTAACTCTAATGCCACGTACACACGGTCGGAATTTCCGACAACAAATGTTCGATGTGAGTTTGTTGGCGGAAAATCTGACCACGTGGAGGCTCCATCGGACATTTGCTGTCGGAATTTCCGACAACAAAAAATCAAGAGCTGGTTCTCAAATATTCCGACCACAAAAGTTGTGGTCGGAAATTCCGACTGCGTGTACACAATTCAACGCACAAAAATCCTACGCATGCTCGGAATCAATTCGACGCATGCTCGAAATCATTGAACTTAATTTTTCCCGGCTCGTCGTGGTGTTGTACGTCACCGCGTTCTCGGCGTTCGGAATTTCCGACAACATTTGTGTGGCCGTGTGTATGCAAGACAAGTTTGAGCCAACATCCGTCGGGGGAAAAAAAATCCACGGTTTTGTTGTCGGAATGTCCGATCGCGTGTACGCGGCATAAGGCTTTAGGTACATTCGGGTTTTGTGCACCTGGAATGTTTTTACCTGATTTAAACTGAAAGCTCAGCTGGGGCTTTGGGTTAAGAAGCAGCCAATGTAAAATCTTGTCTGCTATTCTAATTTTAACCACTTCCGGACCGCCGCATGTACATGTACGTTGGCAGAATGGCACGGACAGGCACATTGGCGTACCTGTACGTCCCTGCCTAGACGTGGGTCGGGGGTCCGATCGGGACCCCCCCAGCTACATGCGGCAGTCGGAAACCCGCGGGGACCGATCCGGGACGAGGGCGCGGCTATTCGTTTCTAGCCGCCCCCTCGCGATCGGTCCCCGGAGCTGAAGAACGGGGAGAGCCGTATGTAAACACGGCTTCCCCGTGCTTCACTGTGGCGCCGTATCGATCGAGTGATCCCTTTTATAGGGAGACTCGATCGATGACGTCAGACCTACAGCCACACCCCCCTACAGTTGTAAACACACACTAGGTGAACCCTAACTCCTTCAGCGCCCCCTGTGGTTAACTCCCAAACTGCAACTGTCATTTTCACAATAAACAATGCAATTTAAATGCATTTTTTGCTGTGAAAAGGACAATGGTCCCAAAAATGTGTCAAAATTGTCCGAAGTGTCCGCCATAATGACGCAGTCACGAAAAAAAATCGCTGATCGCCGCCATTAGTAGTAAAAAAAAAAAAATAATAATAAAACTATCCCCTATTTTGTAAACGCTATAAATTTTGCGCAAACCAATCGATAAACGCTTATTGCGATTTTTTTTTACCAAAAATAGGTAGAAGAATACGTATCGGCCTAAACTGAGGATTTTTTTTTTTATATATATATATATGTTTTTGAGGGATATTTATTACAGCAAAAAGTAAAAAATATTGAATTTTTTTCAAAATTGTCGCTGTATTTTTGTTTATAGCGCAAAAAATAAAAACCGCAGAGGTGATCAAATACCACCAAAAGAAAGCTCTATTTGTGGGGGAAAAAAAAGGATGCCAATTTTGTTTGGGAGCCACGTCGCACGACCGCGCAATTGTCTGTTAAAGCGACGCAGTGCCGAATTGTAAAAACCCCTTGGGTCATTTAGCAGCATATTGGTCCAGGCCTTAAGTGGTTAACATGCGACCTATCTCCTATTCCTCCCATACTGTAGAAATTGTACTGGACTTTTATAAAGGAGCCTATAAATGTGAGTCAGAGGGTGCGACGCTTGAAAGCCAAAGCTTTTCATGACCATCCTTTCCTGAGCTCTTTATCATGGAGAGTCGGAGATTGAGCACTTGACCGCTCAAAGACCGGCAGAGCCCAAATTTATCGGCTTCATCCGCTGTGCACCTGGAGCTCAGAAATCCCATCTAAGGAGGATGTTGGCTGCAAATACATTTACCAAACAGAAAAGTAATTTTAGTTCTACAGCCTCTTGTGTACCGCTGGAGAGAGCCGCTGGATATTCAGAGAACAAAGCCATGGGAGAGGCTGGAGGAGCCCAAGCCACAGCCGCAGATGTCCACAGTCAGATCGGGAGCCGGTGTTCTGTCAAGTTCTCCAACCCGCCACAAACTCCAACCGCTTAATTTCCAGTTGTTTTAAAACAGGGATCCTCAAACGCTGTTGTGGAACTACACCTCCCATGAGGCATTGTAAAACTCTGATGCCGCGTACAGACGGTCGTTTTATACAATGTTAAAAAACGACGTTTTTAAAAACGTCACTTTAAATGACCGTGTGTGGGAGAAAACGTCGTTTTATGTCTTCTGAAAAACGACCTAAAAAAATTTAAGCATGCTTCAATTTTATGTGTCGTTTTTCAAAACGTCGTTTTTTACCTAACAGAAATTGACCGTGTGTAGCAAAAAATGACGTTTCAAACGACGTTTTTACACCCGCACATGCCCAGAAGCTAGTTATGAAGCGAGCTTCAATGGAAAAACGTGGTGAACGTAACCTCGCTTTGCTAGAGCATTGTGAGAAAAACGATGGTGTGTAGACAACATCGTTTTTGAAAATTGGAGTTTCAAAAACGTCGTTTTTTACTTCACAGAAAACGTCGTTTTTTTACATCACATAAAACGACCGTCTGTACGCGGCATGACATTCACAGACATGACTAGGCATGATGGGAATTGTAGTTCCTGAACAACCGGAGGGCCGTATTCTGAAGACCCCTGTTTTAAAACCAGCAGTAATTGGAGTTTTTGACGAATTGGTCCGGATTCACATACATTGGCGCATATTTATGCCGGCATAGCGTATCTTTTTTAGGCTACGCCGGCGTAGCGCAGTATTCACAAAGCACTCGCTCCCAAATCTACGCTGGGTTTCCTCGGCGTAAGCCGGCGTAGGTGGAAGTGGGCGTGAGCCATGCTAATGAGGCGTGACCCCATGTAAATGATGTACTGACAGTCATAAAGATACAAATAACGTACGGCGCATGGGCCGTCCCAGTGGACGCAGCGCAGAATCACATCGAAACTACTCCCTAAGATACGTTGAATCACTGCCTACGACGTGAATGTAACCTACGCCATATTCACGTACTACTACGTAAACGACGTAAAATACGACGGCTGTTCCCTGGTCCATACCTTTGCACGAGTTGCGCCTCCTATATGGGGAATAACTTTACGCCGGACGTAAGTCTTACGCAAACCCCGTATATGATGCGCCGGGCGCAACTACGTTTGTGAATCGGCGTATCTCCCTCATTTGCATAGAAAATCTATGGGAGCGGCAAATGCGTCCGGCGTAACTATGCGCCCACGATACGACGGCGTAGGCAAGTTACGTTGGTCGTAGGAAGCCTATTTTCAGCCGTATCTAGTTTTGTGGGCACGGCGCACAGATACGACGGCGCATAGTTACACTTATGCAGCGTATCTCGAGATACGTCGGTGTAAGTGCTTTGTGAATCCGGGCCAATGCTGGCAACCGAATAGAGTCCGGTGCAGGATATTATGAGCAGAGATTCTTACTTTGCTCCGATACTACCCAACAAAAGGCGGCGACAACTTTGTCCTCGTTAACCACTGTGCTGTCAAAATAGCTCAGCCTTTCTGTACCGGACTTTATTCGGTTGTCGGTGATGTCTCCAACCACCAATTCGTCTTTAACCACTTCAATACCCAGCCATAGTAATATGACAAAATATTGGGCATAGAAATCAGTATATATGAATACTATATTAAAAAATATACAAAATTATAGTCCATAAATGCAGTGGGCCGGATTCAGGTAGATTTGCCCCGTTTTTGCCCTGCGCCCCCGCAAATTTCCTGCGCTACCCGCGATTCACGGAGCAGTAGCTCCGTAAATTGCGTGTGCGCTGTGTAAACTTGCCCTGCGTAAGGGCGCCTAATATAAATGATCCCGTAGGGGGCGGGAATCATTTAAATTAGGCGCACTCCCGCGCCGAGCGTAGAGCGCATGCCCCGTCGGGAAACTTTCCCAACGTGCATTGCGGCAAATGACGTCGCAAGGACATCATTTGCTTCAAAGTGAACGTGAACGGCGTCCAGCGCCATTTACGAATCACTTACGCAAATTACGTAAAATTCGAACGTCGCGACGCGGGAACGACGGGTATACTTTAGCATTGGCTGCCCCTGCTATTAGAAGGGGCAGCCTTACGCTAAACACGCCGTATGGAAACAACGTAAATTGCGTACGCAGGGCTCGCGCAACATTGTGAATCGGTGTTAGTATGCAATTTGCATACTATACACTGTGCACAATGGGAGCGCCCCCTAGCGGCCATCGCAAGAATGCAGCCTAAGATATGCGTGGCACAAGAGCCTTATGCCACGCAGATTTTAGGCTGCAGTCGGCGTTACGATGTTCCTGAATCAGGAGCATTCGTAACGCCGGGGCAAGTAAGCAATTGCGCTGTGTAACCTATGGTTACACAGGCGCAATTGCTTCTTGAATCCGGGCCAATGTCAATATGCTGTACACCCGTGTTCTGTGCAAAGATCCAAAATCTGATGAAAACAGCATGTCCAAACAAAAAGTGATGAATCCTCCACCAGTGAATAATGATGGCTCCTTACCGACTTGCCTTGATCCCTTATGACAGGGGATCGTTAAGCGCGTATAATTAGAAGTCTCACACCCACAATGTAGATCAGGAAAAAATCAATCTTAAATCAGTGGATCTCATCCAGCGTGAAGTTGCAAATCACCAGTATAAGTACCCAACTTATAAAAGATAATGACAGCTCCACATAGCGTATTAAAAGTATAAAAAATTTATTAATAAAAGTTGTATTGCACTTCCAACATAGCAGAAAAATAATGCCTTAATATGGTGTGCCGGCCGGTACACAAATTCCAGACACCCGTACTGCTGGGGGATCGTATTGTAGCTAGAGGTGACGACAGCGCACCGCTCCGCCCTACGTCCGTTTTGTAATATCTTACTTCTTTTAGTGCCCCTGGAAGAAGTAAGATATTACGAAGCGGACGTAGGGCGGAGCCGGCACCTGAATAGGGGGTGTCAGCAGCAGGGGCGGACTGACAACTCATGGGGCCCCCGAGCAATAGAAGACTATGGGGCCCCCGGGTTTACAGATGGCCACCACGCCAAGAGGCAGTACAGAGGCAGGGCAGCTAAAATCTCTGGATTTTCACATCAAAAGCATGTTGGTTTCAGACATATCAGGGACAGATGTAAAAAAAACACAGATTTTTACATACTGTCCCTGGTTCCCTGGTTTTATTGAGGCTGGCAACCCTGATGGGGCCCCTAGTGGCATGGGACCCTCGGGCAGTGAACGAGAGCCCCAATGGTCAGTCCGCCCCTGGTCAGCAGCGACCATAGATAGATACATTCAATGCATGAATCTATTCAGGGCCACCATCAGGGGGGTACAGGCAGTACACCTGTAAGGGGTCCGGAGGTTCCCAGGGGCCCGAAGGCCCCCCCCCTTTTTTTTTTTTTTTTTATATTTCTTTATTTATTTTATGTTTTATATATATATATATATATATATATATATATATATATATATATATAATTATTATTATTATTATTAAAGGGCCCAGATATATATATATATATATAATTTTTTGTTTTATTAAAGGGCTGAGAGGTCCCCAGGGCCCCTTGTGGCAAACCCCCCCTTTTTTTTTTATAAATGTTTATTTTTATTTTTTTGTTTATATAGTTTTATTTTTTTTAATCAAAGGGCCCAGAGGTCCCCAGGGCCCTGGATGGCATCCCCCTTCTTTTTATTTTATTTTTTATAAACGTTTGTTTTATTTTTTTATTAAAGGGCCCAGAGGTTTATTTTTTTATAGGACCCAGAGGTCCCGGATGGCAACCCCCCTTTTTTGTAATTTCTTTTTATAAAAAAATAATGATTTGTGTTTATTTTATTTTTTATTTTTATTAAAGGGCCCAAAGTTCCCCGGGACCCCAGGTGGCAACCCCCCTTTTTAAAAAAAAAATATATAATATTTTTTTTATTTCTTTTTATTAAAGGGCCCAGAGGTCCCCAGGGCCCTGGATGGCTACCCCCCTTTTTTTATATAAAATTTTCTTTATTTTCTCTTTTTTTTTCTTAACTCGCGGCAGCCCCCCCCCCATTCTGAATTTCAGGCGGCACCCCCCCCCCCCCCGGTTCTCTTCTCCAGGAGGGCCCATGCCTGAAGCTGTGTAAGGGCCCCCATAATTCCTGATGGTGGCGGCCCTGAATCTATCTATGGTAATTAGAGAATGACAAGAGAGGGGGGGCGGCGCCCTTTATGGATGCACCACTGCTGGCTCTGCTCCAAACTTGCTTCTTTCATCCCACACAGACAGCCCAGGTGATACTAACAGCCCATCTCCACTATCAGTCAAAAGTCAAAGTCTGTGGATTCAAGAATTTACAGAACAGTGGGTGGAAATAATTTAGACCTTTCCTGGAGAAACCCTTTAAAGCGGGGGTTCACCCAAAAAAAAATTCTAACATTACATTGAGCTCACTTCCGACATTAACAGTATGCTGATCTTTTTTATTTTTTTTGCCGTACATACCGTTATATCGTTTCCCCCCCGGCTTCCGGGTAGTGAATCCCGTGGGAGTGGGCGTTCCTATGCACAGGCTAAGTGATTGACGTATGACAAAAGCTTTCCCCCGGCGCATACGGCCGCATCACGAGTTGCCGAAAGAAGTCGGACTGCGAGTCGGCTCTATACAGCGCCTGCGCACCGACGTTCGGCTTCTTTCGGCAACTTGTGACGCGGCCGTATGCACCGGGGGGAAGCTTTTGTCATAAAATCAATCACTTAGCCTGTGCATAGGAACGCTTGATCAGCATACTGTCAATGTCGGAAGTGAGCTCAATGTAATGTTAGAATTTTTTTAGGGTCAACCCCCACTTTAAGCTCCTGAGCCACATAGTTTGTGAATATTGCCATTGGTGAAAGACACATCAGGCCCCGTACACACGTCCGAGGAACTCGACGTGCCAAACACATCAAATTCCTCGTCGAGTTCTGTGTTGAAGCCGCCGAGGATCTCGGCGGGCCGACTTTCCTCAGTGAACAACGAGGAAATAGAGAACATGTTCTCTATTTGGCCCGACGAGTTCCTCGTCGGCTTCCTCGGTGAAAAGTGTACACACCACCGAGTTTCTCGGCAGAATCCAGCTCCGATCGAGTTTCTGGCTGAATTCTGCCGAGAAACTCGGTCGTGTGTACGGGGCCTTAGTCTACTATTGAGCAGCTATACACTTTCAAAGGATAACAGAACTTCTTCAGTGTCACAAAATGTGAAGTGTCCGGTTCGCACTAGTCTCCGCGCCGCGGGAAGCGGGCCTGCTATTTAGAAGCAGTTTGTAAATCAAGTGCTGACATTTGCAGAAGGTCATCTTGTGCCGCTCGTCACATGCAGCATTAAACTGATAACGTGAAATTCTCTTTCCTGTCTTAACGGTCTCGGGCTGGCTGGCATCTCATTTGCGATCTTGATGAAGTGGTCGGTTTTTAGAATTTGGCAAAGAAAGGACGTCATTTGGAGAGCAAGCTTTATTAGGATTCGGAATTATTAATATTTCCTCCTGCCCCTTGACCTCCATCGGAAGTTTTTAGAGTACGGAAAGAATGTTACTTTCCATGAAACCTGAAAGGTCCTTCTAAATTACCTTGATGAATATTGAATAGTAGTCAGCAAAATATATTTTTTGGACCTGATAGGGATGATAGGGAAAAAGTCTATAGGACTTTTTGATAGAATCCAACCTTAAATTTTAGCCCTCTATATCACTTTATCCTGGTTATTTCACCAATCATTGTCCAAGCCCTGAAGAAGGGGGCTTCCTGACCCCGAAATGTGTTGGCTGTAGGCGCTGATGTCCCTAAGAAATAAAGATTTAATAATTTCTACTAGGCGTTTTCATCATTTGTTAAAAAAGTTTATTTCTTAGGGACAACAGATACAACCAACACGTTTAGGCATCAGGATGCCTCTTCTCCAGGGTTTGAACAATGATTGGTGAAATAATCAGGATGATGATATAGAGGGCCTGAGATTGAGGGTGGATTTAAGCTGGCATGCCCTAACGGCATATGAACATTGGGCCGGATTCAGGTAGAATTGCCCATTATTTACGGAGGCGCAGGGCAACGTTTTTGCCCTGCGCCCCCGCAAATTTGCTCCGCTGCCCTTGATTCACGGTGCAGAAGCTCCGTGAATTGCGCGGGAGCGCCGGCAAAATGCCTGGCGCTAGAGCACGCAATTTAAATGATCCCGTAGGGGGCGGGAATAATTTAAATTAGGCGCGTTCCCGCGCCGATCGTAGCGCGCATGCTCCGTCGGGAAACTTTCCCGACGTGCATTGTGGCAAATGACATCGCAAGGACGTCATTTGCTTCAAAGTGAACGTGAATGGCGTCCAGCGCCATTCACGATTCACTTACGCAAAGTACGTAAAATTCGAATTTCGCGACGCGGGAACGACAGGTATACGTAACATGGGCTGCCCCTGCTAATAGCAGGGGCAGCCTTGCGCGAAAACCGCCGTACGTAAACGACGTAAATGATCCATAACTCTCCCAAAAAGGGTCCATACCTCTCCTATAAATGATCCATAACTCTCCCATAAAGGGTCCATAACTCTCCCATAAAGCATAAAGGGTCCATACCTCTCCCATAAAGAATCCATTCCTCTCCCATAAAGAATCCATACCTCTCCCAAAAAGCACAAAGGGTCCTTACCTCTCCCATAAAGGGTCCATACCTCTCTCATAAAGGGTCCATACCTCTCCCATAAAGGGTCCATACCTCTCCCATAAAGGATCCATACCTCTCCCATAAAGGATCCATACCTCTCCCAAAAAGCACAAAGGGTCCCTACCTCTCCCATAAAGGGTCCATACCTCTCCCATAAAGTGTCCATACCTCTCCCATAAAGGATCCATAACTCTCTCATAAAGCATAAAGGGTCCATACCTCTCCCATAAAGAATCCAATCCTTTCCCATATTTACCAATCATAGCCCAAGCCCTGAAGATTGGGGCATCCTGGCCCCCCGAAACATGTTGGCTGTATCTGATGTCCTTAAGAAATAAAAGCTTTTTTAATGAAGTCTAACAATCTACTTTTTCTTGTTGGGGAGCTGTAGAAGGAGGAGGGGCGCCATGTCTAACCTCACAGCTAGCCTTAGACAGCACCTAGGAAGATGGGACAAAGTACAACAAATACTTTGCTCTGTGGAAAACAGAACACATTAATAAAAAGAGAATAATATTAAATTATTCAAGTATTTCAAAAATTATATAAAAATGAACGTTAAACAGCAGAGACTTCTCGGTGGGGGTACCATGTCCGCAGTCGGGGCGTGTTGATAGATTTTGCTCTTTCTCTCTGAAGTTGTATGTTGATAACTTTCACCCTTTTCAATTTTTTTTCCGGTGACCCCATGTTTGTCCTCTAGTTGTATATTTAAATATCTGACACGGCATTGTCATTTAGACAGATGAGGCTGCGCTCGCCCGCTTGATCTGCCGCAACCTTCCCTGACATTTTCTGATGGGGACGTTGCGAGTCTGCTGCGCCCAGGCGGGTGGGTGGTGACAAGCAAGTCGCAGTGTGTCCTTGTGTGTCACTTGGCCGGTAATTGATAGACACTTCCCAGAATGCTTCTCTCCTGACCTTCAATCACCGAGAGTGCAGGCAACGTGTCTCCCTTGGTATTCTCTGGTAGACAAAGGTCACATTATATTTTCAAAAACAGCCAATCTTGGATTCAATTAGTGGTCCTTTATATGGTAAAACAAAGTTACTGTAATCCTCCAGAATTCTTTAGAGACAATGTAACGAGGAGAAAGAACTAAGGATTTAAACTCCAGGCAAACAAGTAAAGACTCCGATCGGATACATACGTGGGAGCCGTTTTACCCGCCAAAGGATTTGTATCTGTCCATCCAGTCCTAAGCTGTCTGGCAAGCATAGGTGTGTGCAGCCTTTGGCATTAGGGTGTGCACCCCAAAGCTCAAACACACTTTACCGATCACTCACAATGTTCATTCAGAAAGGAAAGGGGCTGGTAAATGGCCTATTTGCTGGCCCCTTCTCCCAATCATCCTAACACATCCACAGCAACAAGCGGTGGGAAAGGGGGGAAGCCGGCAGTGCTTTGTGGGGGGAAGGGGAATCTGTTCTGCACAGGGTGATTAGGGTGTGCCTGGGCACACCTGGCACACCCTGTGCGCACGCCTATGCTGGCAAGGCAGTGGACCTGATCATTCTCCTTTTCAGTTAAAGCAGAACTCCGGGAAAAAACGTTTTTGTCCTTGTTGCTGCTCTCCTACCTTCACCAATTGTACTATTCATGTTCTCCTGAGCTCTGTAGGTCCTCTGCAATAGCCTGCTGATCTTGCTGCAAAAACGTTATTGCCCTGTGGTTTCCTGTTTGTAAGACCGCTGGCTGCTATTCCTCCTGTATCCGCTGGCTGCTATTCCTCCTGTATCCTCAGCCAGCGGGCCTTGGCACTCCCACCTGTAGTTCTGTAGAGGGAGCAGGGAGGAAATAGAAATGTAGTGGGCGGAGGGGTCTCACAGCCCCCCGGTCTGCGCCGCCCATGGAGGAGGTGTCATCCTTCTCCTCTCTCCTCCTTTGCCCCGCACTGGCTAGTATCAGAGCCAGATACTATGGTCCTATGGGGTGGGAGCAAGGCTAGTTAGTCCCAAAAACAGTAACTAGCCTACTTTCAGGCTGAGCCAGAGGCCGTGTTCCGTAACTAGCCTACTCATGACTCCCACCCTATAGGATTTATGTGGGGTCCTATGCGGTTTTGGGGTGGGAGCGAGGGCAGGGCTACCCCCCAAAAATATTCTGCCATGGAGCCAGGGACGGGTTGACAACTCATGGGGCCCCCCGGGCAATAGAAGACTATGGGGTCCCTGGGCTTACAGATGGCCACCACGCCAGGAGGCAGTGCAGAGGCGGGGCAGCTTAAATCTCGGGATTTTCACATCAGAAGCATGTTGGTTTTAGACATATCAGGGACAGATGTAAAAAAAACATAGATTTTAACATACTGTCCCTGGTTTTACTGAGCCTGCAACCCTGATGGGGCCCCCTAGTGACATGGGGCCCTCGGGCAGTGCCCGAGTGACTCAATGGTCAGTCCGCCCCTGCATGGAGCCCATCAGGGAAGGAAAATTATGGTGAGTATTTGATAGGAAATTTTCAGATTTTTTTATATCTTTCCCCTCTATGAGCAAAAGCTGACAATGATATATTCGTCAATTGTTGCGAAAAGGCAGATCTGAAAAAATGTGCAAAGAAAAAAGATGAAATGCTGCAATTACCCTCCGTTGAGCTGGTTTTCTAAATAAGCAAAACTGTCAACGCTCCCATAAAAAAGGCAAAGTAATATTTTCCGCCCTTTATGAATAAGCCCCCTTACCGTAAATCAAAGCTATTGACAACCTTCACGGGTTACTTTGAAAGGGTCTGCCTTCAAATGTCACCATCTGCATTTAAATTAATTATGTGTCATACATGGAGAGCTGGAGGCATAAGCAGTTCAATCAAACGGTTATTATGTTCAAACAAGTCTGGTAAATGCCAACGGATTTTTTTTCGTTCATATATTTGAAATTCATTCGTAGGTTTTAACATTTTACAGAGGTCTCCAAATCTATAGGTTTAAGACTGCTTATACTTACCTTCCCTGGTCCTGCCCTCCCCCTCCCCCCTTCATCAACACGCTAATAACATTTTCAAACAAAACCGATCTCTTTTCATTAATACCTTATTTTGGATCTTTGTTTATTCATCAATTGGCCTCTAAGGGCCCCGTACACACGACCGAGTTTCTCGGCAGAATTCAGCCAGAAACTCGATGGGAGCCGTATTCTGCCGAGTGTGTACACTTTTCGCCGAGGAAACCGATGAGGATCTCGTCGGGCCAAATAGAGAACATGTTCTCTATTTCCTCGTTGTTCAATGGGAAAGTTTGGCTCGCCGAGATCCTCGGCGGCTTCACAAGGAACTCGACGAGCAAAACGATGTGTTTTGCCCGTCGAGTTCCTCGGTCGTGTGTACGGGGCCTCAGTGTCTCTATGCAATAAGGGCCCGGCAGGGTGCTGCCAGTACAATGAGGGCCCAGGAGGGTGCTGCCAATACAATGAGGGCCCAGGAGGGTACTGCCAGTACAATGAGGGTCCAGGAGGGTACTGCCAGTACAATGAGGGCCCAGGAGGGTACTGCCAGTACAATGAGGGCCCAGGAGGGGACTGCCAGTACAATGAGGGCCCAGGAGGGTGCTACCAGTACAACGAGGGCCCAGGAGGGTACTGCCAGTACAATGAGGGCCCAGGAGGGTGCTGCCAGTACAATGAGGGCCCAGGAGGGTGCTGCCAGTACAATGAGGGCCCAGGAGGGTGCTACCAGTTCAATGAGGGCCCAGGAGGGTGCTGCTAGTACGATGAGGGCCCAGGAGGGTACTACCAGTACAATGAGGGCCCAGGAGGGTGCTGCTAGTACAATGAGGGCCCAGGAGGGTGCTGCCAGTACAATAAGGGCCCAGGAGGGTACTGCCAGTACAATGAGGGCCCAGGAGGGTACTGCCAGTACAATGAGGGCCCAGGAGGGTACTGCCAGTACAATGAGGGCCCAGGAGGGTACTGCCAGTACAATGAGGGCCTGGCAGGGTACTGCCAGTACAATGAGGGCCCAGGAGGGTGCTGCTAGTACAATGAGGGCCCAGGAGGGTGCTGCCAGTACAATGAGGGCCCAGGAGGGTACTGCCAGTACAATGAGGGCCCAGGAGGGTACTGCCAGTACAATGAGGGCCCAGGAGGGTACTGCCAGTACAATGAGGGCCTGGCAGGGTGCTGCCAGTACAATGAGGGCCCAGGAGGGTGCTGCCAGTACAATGAGGGCCCAGGAGGGTACTGCCAGTACAATGAGGGTCCAGGAGGGTACTGCCAGTACAATGAGGGTCCAGGAGGGTACTGCCAGTACAATGAGGGCCCAGGAGGGTACTGCCAGTACAATGAGGGCCCAGGAGGGGACTGCCAGTACAATGAGGGCCCAGGAGGGTGCTACCAGTACAACGAGGGCCCAGGAGGGTACTGCCAGTACAATGAGGGCCCAGGAGGGTGCTGCCAGTACAATGAGGGCCCAGGAGGGTGCTGCCAGTACAATGAGGGCCCAGGAGGGTGCTACCAGTTCAATGAGGGCCCAGGAGGGTGCTGCTAGTACGATGAGGGCCCAGGAGGGTACTACCAGTACAATGAGGGCCCAGGAGGGTGCTGCTAGTACAATGAGGGCCCAGGAGGGTGCTGCCAGTACAATAAGGGCCCAGGAGGGTACTGCCAGTACAATGAGGGCCCAGGAGGGTACTGCCAGTACAATGAGGGCCCAGGAGGGTACTGCCAGTACAATGAGGGCCCAGGAGGGTACTGCCAGTACAATGAGGGCCTGGCAGGGTACTGCCAGTACAATGAGGGCCCAGGAGGGTGCTGCTAGTACAATGAGGGCCCAGGAGGGTGCTGCCAGTACAATGAGGGCCCAGGAGGGTACTGCCAGTACAATGAGGGCCCAGGAGGGTACTGCCAGTACAATGAGGGCCCAGGAGGGTACTGCCAGTACAATGAGGGCCTGGCAGGGTGCTGCCAGTACAATGAGGGCCCAGGAGGGTGCTGCCAGTACAATGAGGGCCCAGGAGGGTACTGCCACTACAATGAGGGCCCAGGAGGGTACTGTACAGTGGTGGCTCGTCCATACCCCCGGCAGTGTACAGTGACGCCCCCCTAATCCATGCACCCGGCTCCTAATCTACATACATCCCCCGCAGAGCACCTGCTATCCCTGCTTAAAGGGCCGACGTACAGCTATGAGAGCTCACAGGAACGTGCTGACCTGCTGTGTAATGACGGCGGCTGGTCGGCAAGTGGTTAAATCGCACCAAATTTACAGTAAAATTGCTGTAAAATCGGGTGCGCCATTATCGCAGCTTTTTCTTTATCAGTAAAATGTCAAATACTATTTCCAAAACTTTTGGTGCATCTCTAATCAAAATACCTTGATACTAGTCTGGAGGAGTGGGGGTTCCTAGGCAGGCTGTATTTTCATGCTCCTTAAGACATCCATTGTTGATGACGAAACGCGTTGGAAAGGATGTCTGATTCGTGTAACCTCCGCACTTTAACCACTACCCGCCCGGTCAATAGTCAATTGACGTCCGGGAAGTGGTTGTGAAATCCTGACTGGACGTCTATTGACGTCCTGCAGGATTACATGCCGGCACCCTGTCTGACACCCTGCATCTCCGATCTCGGTAAAGAGCCTCCGGCTTTAGAATGCAGTAGAAAGGAGGGGCTGGAGAATCAGGAGTGAGTGGGGGGGGGGATGGAGCTGCTTTCAATAATAGTCCTTTTGTATCTCCATTTCAAATGGTAACTTTACAACATAATATCTGTTTCTTCATATTTTCAATGCTGGGTTCATAACTTTAAAACAATATCTGATATAAAATCCTCAAGGAAAATAAGCAGTATTGTGACATACCCATACATACATATGCATAATGCGTATAAAAACAAATAAACAGTATAAGGAATATAGGAAAGAGAAACATTTCAGTGATTCTAATAATAAAAAGAATTAGCCTAATTTGAAAATAGGAATTTTAGAATATTCTATCACAATGGTCCGAAGGACCGTTCTCATCGGTTGACCGATGAAGCTGACTGATGGTCTGATGTGCCATCAGTTTAAAAACTGATCAAGTCCAACGCGGTGACGTAAAACACAACGACGTGCAGAGAAAAATTAAGTTCAATGCTTCCAAGCATGCGTCGACTTGATTCTGAGCATGCGCGGGTTTTGAACCGATGCTTTTGCGTACTAACCGTCGATTTTGACCGATTGGTCAGCCGTCCATCGGTTTGATTTTAAAGCAAGTTCTCTTTTTTTGGACCGAAGGACAACAGACCGATGGGGCGTACACACGGTCGGTTTGGACCGATGAAACTGAACTTCAGTCCGTTTTGATCGGTTTGGACTGATCGTGTGTACAAGGCCTTAAAGGGACATTTTTTTTTTTTTTTATTACATTTTTTTTTTTTCACCAAAAATATGTAGAAGAATACGTATCGGCCTAAACTGAGAAAGAAATATTTTTTTTAGATATTTTTGGGGCATATTTATTATAGCAAAAAGTAAAAAATATTGTTTTTATTTTTTTTAATTGTCGCTCTATTTTTATTTATAGCGCAAAAAGTAAAGTTGATCAAATAACACCAAAAGAAAGCTCTATTTGTGGGGAAAAAAAGGCGTAAATTTTGTTTGGGTGCAACGTCGCACAACCGCGCAATTGTCATTTAAAGGGGCGCAGTGCCGCAATGGCCCGGTCATTGCGCAGCCAAATCCTCTGGGGCTGAAGTGGTTAAAATGGTCCATAAACATTTGATTTGTTTTCTATATTCTATTGTGAATAAAATATGGCTTTATGAGATTCACAAATGATTCTGTTTTTTAGGAAGATTTTACACAGCGCCCAAATTTTTGGGGAATTGGGGTTGCATATAAAATGCACCAATTTTTTTATTTCTTTTTTAGTAGGTAATATGAAAGAGCGAGAAGTTTTGTAGACTTTTTTTTTAAGAAATATATATATATATATATATATATATATATATATATATATATTTCTAATAAAAGTGAATACACTTTTGTTACAGGAGAGATTACCAAAAGCTTCAGAATCTCATTATTTTTCTTTCTTTCTGCCGCTCGGATGGCGAGAAAATAACAATAAAGTATCAGAAAGGAGAGAGGGAAGTGGAGGTGAAATTCAATCAGGGAGCAGCTTATAAGTTTGAAACAAAATTAGTCCGGAGCAGAATGCATAAAATTGCCTCCAACACATGAAATGTTTTGCAAATAAAATACAGCCGGACTGAGCTCTCCAAATAAAAATGAAATAAGTTGTTGACTTTCGTATGGTGGAGGGAGGAAGGGCGTGAATGGAAGAGGGGGCTTTTGTTAAAAGGGACTTTTTTTTTATTATTTATTACATTTTATATTTTTTCCTATGCATTTGTTTAGTCGTAGTGTTACAGGGCGATTTAATACTTAAAGCGTTACTAAAGGAATTTTTTATTTTTTTTAACCACTTAAGACCCGGACCTTTAGGAAGCTAAAGGACCGGCCAGTTTTTGCGATTCGGCACTGCGTCGTTTTAACTGACAATTGCGCGGTCGTGCGACGTGGCTCCCAAACAAAATTGGCGTCCCTTTTTTCCCACAAATAGAGCTTTCTTTTGGTGGTATTTGATCACCTCTGCGGTTTTTATTTTTTGCGCTATAAACAAAAATAGAGCGACAATTTTGAAAAAAATTCAATATTTTTTACTTTTTTCTATAATAAATATCCCCCAAAAATATATAAAACATTATTTTTTTCCTTAGTTTAGGCCGATACGTATTCTTCTACCTATTTTTGGTAAAAAAAATTGCAACAAGCGTTTATCGATTGGTTTGCGCAAAATTTATAGCGTTTACAAAATAGGGGATAGTTTTATTGCATTTTTATAAAAAAAAAATTTTTACTACTAATGGCGGCGATCAGCATTTTTTTTTTGTGACTGCGACATTATGGCGGACACTTCGGACAATTTTGATACATTTTTGGGACCATTGTCATTTTCACACCCAAAAAATGCATTAAAAATGCATTGTTTATTGTGAAAATTACAATTGCAGTTTGGGAGTTAACCACAAGGGGGCGCTGATGGGGTTATGTATGACCTCATTTGTGTTTCTAACTGTAGGGGGGTGTGGCTGTAGGTGTGACGTCATTGATTGTGGTTCCCTATAAAAGGGAACACACGATCGATGAAAGCGCCACAGTGAAGAACGGGGAAGCTGTGTTTACACACGGCTCTCCCCGTTCTTCAGCTCCGGGAACTGATCGCGGGACTCCAGCGGCGACTGCGGCCACGGCCACGGAGCTTCAGACCGGGTCACGCGCCCGCGACCCCACGGCTGGGCTTAAAGAGCCATGTACATGTACGTGGATGTGCCCAGGCGTGCCATTCTACTGACGTATATCGGCGTGAATGGGTCCTTAAGTGGTTAAATAACAAACATGTTATACTTACCTCCACTGTGCAGTTAGTTTTGCACAGAGTGGCCCCGATCCTGGTCTTCTGGGGTCCCTCGGCGGCTGTCTCTGGTCCTCCCCGCAATTAGTCACCACAGTCATGCGAGAGCTTGCATGGTGGTCACTAATTGCGGGCGCGCTCACGTGATACAGCGAGCGGCCATAGCCGCTCACTGTATCACTCGGCCCTGCCCCTCGGGGCGCCGCATCACTGGATGTGATTGACAGCAGCGCCAGCCAATGGCTGCGCTGCTCTCAATCTATCCGCTCTAGCCAATCAGTGGCCAGGCTGAGCGGCGAAGAGAGAGGATCGCGGGATCGAGCGTGGGACTTTCGAGGGGTCAGGTAAGTATAAGGGGGGCTCGGGGGGGTGGCAGTATCGGATATTTTTTCACCTTAATGCATAGATTGCATTACGGTGAAAAAACATTTTCCTTTACAACTCCTTTAAAGCGTATTCAGTCCCAATCACTAAAATCTCAATCAAGTCAATCTTGAACCTGCTAATTCAAATTCAAAAGCATTTTTAACCACTTAAGGACCGAGCCTCTTTCTGAAATTTTGTTGTTTACAAGTTAAAAAAAATATTTTTTTGCTAGAAAATTACTTAGAACCCCCAAACATTCCACATTTTTTTTCTAACACCCTAGAGAATAAAACTGCGGTCGTTGCAATACTGTATGTCACACCGTATTCGCGCAGCGGTCTTACAAGCGCACTTTTTTTTTGTAAAAAATACACCTTTTTTTAATTAAAAAATAAGACAACAGTAAAGTTAGCCCATTTTTTTTTTTTTTTATATTGTGAAAGATAATGTTACGCCGAGTAAATTAATACCCAACATGTCACGCTTCAAAAGTTGCGCCCGCTCGTGGAATGGCGACAAACTTTTACCCTTAAAAGTCTCCATAGGCGATGTTTAAAAAATTCTACAGGTTGCATGTTTTAAGTTACAGAGGAGGTCATGAGCTAGAATTATTGTTCTCGCTCTACTGATCGCAGTGATACCTCACATGTGTGGTTTGAACACCGTTTCCATATGCGGGTGCTGCTTACATATGCGTTCGCTTCTGCACGTGAACTCGGCGGGACGGGGCGCGTTTAAAAAAAATGTTTCTTATTTATTTTACCTTTTATTTTTTACACTGTTTTTTTTTTTTTAAATGGTGTCACTTTTATTCCTATTACAAGGAATGTAAACATCCCTTGTAATAGAAAAAAGCATGACAGGTCCTCTTAAATATGAGATCTGGGGTCAAAAAGACCTCACATCTCATATTTACACTAAAATGCAATAAAAAAAATGTTGTCATTTAAAAAAAAAAAATAATGGCTCCGGTAAGCGGCGGAGGGCACGGGAGAGCGATAGCGGTGATCTCGCTGCGAATCTGCTGCAGAGACCCCCATTATCGGAAACCCGATGGACAGCTGAAGAAGAGGATACCGGGGTTATGGTATCTAGCTGCTACCCTAAACAGCCGACGTATATTGGCGTGCGGCGGTCCGGGAAGTGATTAAGGCTGCATTCACACCTTGGCGTACAAAATCGCGGCGTTTTGTCCCGCGAATTGCGGCGACAAATTGCGGCGTTTTGTACCGTGATTTGCAGCGACAAAACGCCGCGATTGTGAATGCAGCCTTACCCCCTCTATGGAGATGGTTCACATCTCCTATGCCGAACGCTGAAAGCCGCCTGAAAAAAGGTCCGGGACTTGTTTTTAGGCGGCAGGCGTTCGGCGTTCGGCGTGGAGATGTGAACTATCTCCATAGAGGGCAATGTGAAATCATCCCTCCAGCGTCTCAGGGGCGGCTGCGGCGTCGCACTACAGGCGTATATATACGCCTAGGTGTGAACGGGGGCTTAGGGCCGTTCATTTCTTTGTGATGCGTTCGCACTTGTAATGTTGCAAAATAAATGAAGGAAACAATTGTGGGCAGGTGATTGGTAGATCGGGTCCCTGTGGAATCACATTAAAGTGCCCGACGAGGCTGGGAAAAGGGGTGGGCAAGAGGGACAGTGAAGCAAGGGAGCAAAGAATGGACGCAGGGTGGTAGACCCATTCTAAAGCATGTATTACAAGTGGTAGAGGGGCGAGCAATTCTGGATCCTTGAGGGGGGAACTGGATAACCCTGTCCCGGTACTGATGCCTGGGATGGATGGGACAGGAGGGCCAGCAATGGTAACTATATCTCACTGCCACTTCCCTGCACCGCTTTGCATATAGTGGAGGGGGGGTTGGGGGTAAAAGAAAGGTCTGGGACCAATGAGAAATATCCACCCCAGCCAGGGGATGTAAATGCTGGCATGCAGGGATACTAGTGGCTGGGCACAGGGGACATGTGTGCACTCTGCATTACTTGGAAGGAGGGAACTGTGCTGTTACATACTCCTAACCTCTGCACCCTGTGCTACCTACTCTGTGTTACTTACTACCAACTCTGAACTCTGGTTTACGTCTGATACTTGCATTACATACTACTGACCTCTGCCCTGTGTTTTACTTCTCATCTCTGCAGTCTGTGTTACTACAGATCTCTGCAGTCTGTGTTCCTCCTGACCTCTGCACTCTGAATTACTACTGACCTTCTTATTCTGTGTTTCTCCTGATCTCTGCACTACTTACTACTGACCTCTGCAGTCTGTGTTACTTACTACAGATCTCTGCAGTCTGTGTTAATTATTACTGACCTCTGACCTCTGCGTTACTTACTACTGATCTCTGCACTCTGAATTACATACTACTGACCTTCTCATTCTGTGTTTCTTCTGACCTCTGCACTCTATGTTAAATACTTCTGACCTCTGCACTCTGTGTTACTTACTCCTCACCGCTGCAGTCTGTGCATTACATACTACTGACCTTTGCACTCTGCATTACATATGCACTTTGTGTTACTCAACCTCTCTTTGTTACTTACTACTGACCCTTGCACTTTGTGTTTCTCCTGACCTCTGCATTCTGCGTTACTTACTACAGACCTCTACCCTCTGTTTTACTTCTCATCGTTGCAGTCTGTGTTACTTACTACAGACCTTGGCACTCTGTGTTAGTCCTCATCTCGGCAGTCTGTGTTAATTATTACTGATCTCTGCACTCTGTGTTCCTCCTGACCTCTGCACACTGCATTACATACTACTGACCTCCGCATTCTGTGTGAAATACTTCTGACCGCTGCACTCTGTGTTACTTACTCCTCACCACTGCACTCTGTACATTACATACTACTGACCTTTGCACTCTGTGTTACTCAACCTCTCTTTGTTACTTACTACTGACCTCTGCCCTCTGTTTTACTTCTCATCTCTACAGTCTGTGTTACTTACTACAGACCTCTGCACTCTGTGTTAGTCTTCATCTCTGCAGTCTGTGTTTCTCCTGACCTCTGCACTCTGCATTACTACTAACCTCTGCACTCTGTGTTACTTACTACCAACCTCTGCACTCTGTGTTACTTACTACCAACCTCTGCACTCTGTGTTACTTACTACTGATCTCTGCACTCTGTGTTTCTCCTGACCTCTGCACTCTGCATTACTACTAACCTCTGCACTCTGTGTTACTTACTACCAACCTCTGCACTCTGTGTTACTTACTACTGATCTCTGCACTCTGTGTTTCTCCTGACCTCTGCACTCTGCATTACTACTAACCTCTGCACTCCGTGGTACTTACTCCTCACCTCTGCACTCTGTGCATTACATACTCCTTACCTCTGCACTCTGCATTACATACTACTGACCTCTGATCTCAGAACCTGCTACCCATGCTTGGGGTGTCGTTAACAATTAATGACACCGCAAGTTAGGTTTACAGAAGCAACAGGTGTGATTGGATCCTAAGGCAGCATTTGCACAGGCACCTAAGCACCGGTGTGAGTGACAGTGGCAGGAATCTGCTAAATCCTGCCGCATAGGGCAGAAAGGACAAAGCCAATCAGATGAGAGATAATGTGTGAAAACCTGTGTACTCGTGTATATTAAAAAAATAGACACCGATGAGAGAATCACACATCTCTGGCTAAAGTGTTAACCCTGAACAATCTTCTGAGAACGTTTTCATATTTCGCCTGCACAACCCCTCTATGACCCCCTCTATGAACCCCCTCTATGACCCCCTCTATGAACCCCCTCTATGAACCCCCTCCCTCTATGAACCCCTCCCTCTATGACCCTTTCTATGACCCCCTCTATGAACCCCTCCCTCTATGAACCCCTGGATGGACACCTCCCTCTATGAACACCTCCATCTATGACCCCCTCTATGAACCCCTCCCTTTATGAACCCTTCTATGAACCCTTCTGTGAACCCCTCTATGAACCCCTCTATGACCCCCTCTATGAACCCCCTCTATGAACCCCCTCCCTCTATGAACCCCTCCCTCTATGAACCCCTTTATGGACACCTCCCTCTATGACCCCCTCTATGAACCCCTCCATCTATGACCCCCTCTATGAACCCCTACCTCTATGACCCCTTCTATGAACCCTTCTATGAACCCCTCTATGAACCCTTCTATGACCCCCCCTCTATGAACCCCTCTATGACCCCTTCTATGACCCCCCTCTATGAACCCCTCTATGAAACCCTTCTATGAACCCTTCTATGACCCCCTCTATGAACCCTTCTATGAACCCCTCTATGAACCCCTCTATGAACACTTCTATGACCCCCTCTATGAACCCCTCTATGAACCCTTCTATGAACCCTTCTATGAACCCTTCTATGAACCCCTCTATGAAACCCTCTATGAACCCCTCTATGACCCCCTCTATGCCCCCCTCTATGAACCCTTCTATGACCCCCTCTATGAACCCCTCTATGACCCCCTCTATGACCCCCTCTATGAACCCCGGCTTTTTATTCCCTTCCATCGCACATCATTTGGACATTTCTGTTATTCTTTGCGTTGATTAATTGGAATTTACCAGTTTCACAGTTGCAAATGACTTGCTAATCCAAATGACAAAGATAATTGATTGGCTCTGTATGACTGTATAAAAATATCAGAAACTTTTAATTACATAAATATTCAGAATAACCCATGGGAAATGTTGTGTTAGTTTTTCCAGATATTCCTTTTTTTTTTTATATAAGTATAGAAATATTAACCACTTAAAGCGGATCTCCACTCTAAAGTGGAGTCCCGCTGATCGGCACCCTCCCCCCCTCCGGTGTCACATTTGACACCTTTCAGGGGGGAGGGGGGGTGCAGATACCTGTCTACAGACAGGTATCTGCACCCACTTCCGGCCCTACGATGCGGGCAAAAGACGGGTTTTTCCCTTGCTTCCCGTCCGTCCCCCGTTGTATGCTGGGAACACTCGGCTCCCAGCACACAGCGGGAGCCAATCGGCGGGCGCAGCGCGACTCGCGAATGCGCCGTAGGGAACCGGGCAGTGAAGCCGGAGCGCTTCACTTCCTGGTTCCCTCACCGTGGATGGAGGGGGGAGCAGCAGGGTGACGAGCGATCGGCTCGTCATCTGCTGCGATCGGCGTTGGACTCCAGGACAGGTAAGTGTCCTTATATTAAAAGTCAGCAGCTGCAGTATTTGTAGCTGCTGGCTTTTAATATATTTTTTTAGTGGCACATCCGCTTTAAGGACCGGAAGGATTTGCCCCCTTTAATGACCGGGCCATTTTTTGCAATTCGGCACTGCGTCGCTTCACCTGACAATTGCGCGTGGTGTGACGTTGTATCCAAACAACATTTACGTCCTTTTTTCCCCACAAATAGAGCTTTCATTTGGTGCAAATTGATCAACTCTGCGGTTTTTATTTTTTGCTCTATAAACAAAAAAAGAGCGACAATTTTGAAAACAAAAACAATATTTTTTACTTTTTGCTATAATAAATATTAAAAAACAAAATCAGTTTAGGCCAATATGTATTCTTCTACATATTTTAAAAACAAGAATCGAAATAAGCGTATATTGATTGGTTTGCGCAAATGTTAGAGCGTCTACAAAATAGGGGATAGATTTATAGCATTTTTTTTTACCAGTGACATTTATAAAGCAATCAGAGCTAAAAATAGCCACTGATTACTGTATAAATGACACTAGCATGGAAGGGGTTAACCCTAGGGGGCGATCAAGGGGTTAATTGTATTCCCCAGGGAGGTGTTTCTAACTGTGGGGGGCGTGTAGTGACTAGAGGAGGAGAGAGATCGCTGTTCCTGATAACTAGGAACAGCAGATCTCTCTCTACTCCCCTGTCAGAACGGGGATCTGTTTGCTTACATTGACAGATCCCCATTCTGGCGCTCTGTGGAGCGATTGTGGGTTGCAGCCGCAGGCCACGTGCATTGGCTCCGGTGTCGCGCCCCCTATCGCTCTTAAAGCACCCGACGTACACCTACGGCAATTCTCGCCGGGAAAAAAACCAACCTGCGGCTGTATAATGACGGCGGCTGGTTGGCAAGCGGTTAAGGGGACTTCCAGGTGACATGGGAATCTACTATGTGTACAAAGGGTATTCAGGGAATCCTGCTGATGAGTTAGGCCCCTTTCACACCGGGCGGATCAGTAATGATCCACCCCGTGAACCTCCGCTTGCTCAGCGGGGATCGCTCCATTGATCCCCACTGAGCCGGCGGATGACAGGGTGGTCCCTGCACAGGACCGCCCTGTCTTTTCTCCGCTCTCCCCTATGGGGGGATCGGATGAACATGGACCGTCTGTCCGTGTTCACCTGCTCCGATCCGCCAGACGGATGGAAAAGTAGGTTTTTCCTCTGTCACACTTTGGCGGATCGGAGCGGGTCGGATGTCACCGCTGACATCCGCGGCTCCATAGAGGAGCACGGAGCGCCCGTTCAGGTCCGCCTAAAAAACTGGCAGGCGGGCCTCAACGGGCCGCCCGTGTGAAAGAGCCCTTAGGCTGGGCTCACACTAATGCGACGTGAGAAACACCCGTGATCCGTGCAGATTTTCCCCACCGCATTTAGATCGCACTGCCCTTGCGACCCTCGTTGGGTGTCAGTGCAATCCTAATGACCCTCCCAAATGCAGGTCACAAACGCAGCGCATTTCCTGGCACCAGTACAAAACAACTACCGGTATGTGATCCGGTTGCACTGCAGTGCCATGTGGTGCGATTGGAGCCCATGAGAAACACACCGCATTCCTGTTCAATTGACGTGCGATTCACTGCAGTGCGATTTGAGCCCAATCAAAATGAATCGCATGTCAATTAAACAGGAATGCGGTGTGGTTCTCATGCAATTTACATGCAATTCATAGTGTGAACTGAGCCTTAAAGTGGTTGTAAAAGGAATGTAAACATCTCTTGCAATAGGAACATGGCAGGACAGGTCCTCTTTACAGTGAGATATAGGGTCAATAAGACCTCACATCTCACCTCTAAGCCTGAAATAAAAAAAATATAAAAAACATCACATGAGGCGGTGCCGTTTTTTTGAATGCAGAGGTCGGGTGTGATGTCAGAACATTGCGCCCGGCCTCCGACGATCATAGAGACTCCGGCGACCATCTGGTCCGCCAGAAATCTCTATGGTGAACATCCGGGTTGCAGATCCGTTCTCCGACTCACTGATCGCAGAGGTGAGTCGGTAGAAGCACCGGAGGACGGCGGGAGGGGGTGGGGACATCCCCTCTCGCCGTCCGTAAGAATGATCAAGTGGCTGACCAGCCGCTATGATCATTCTTATGCTGTAGGGAATCGTCAGGTGAAAAAGCCGATATCTGAATGATGTTCGTCCAAGAGGGACAGGCGGGTGATCGGGGGGCCTGTAAAACTGGGGCTCAATAGACTGGTTTTACTGCCTGCCAGCCACACGTGTGAAGGAAGCCTTATATATTTTTTTTAACCACTTACTCACCGCCCTATAGACGATATACGTCTACAAGGTGGTCACTTAACTCTGGGAGGACGTCCATGGACGTCCTCCCAAAATCGCCCCATGGGGCGCGCACACGGGAATGTCCGCGACCGCCGGGTTCGCATCACGGTAAATCGCCGCTGATAGCGGCGGTTTACCGCGTTATCGCTCCGTCCAATGACGGATCGATCACTTGTAAACAAACCGGCGTCATGTGATGACGCCGGTTCCTCCCTCCCCTCTCTGTACCGAACGGTACAGTGTGAGAGGAGAGGGGAGAGAGCGGATGCAGCACGAGTGCTGTGGGTTGGATCTGTGACAAATGCAGTCACAGATCCAGCCATCCATCCCTGCTCAGCCATCCCTGCCCCATACCCATACTGTGCAATACCCCACACCTATACTGTGCAATACCCCACACTACTCTGCAATACCACACACTACTCTGCAATACCACACACTACTCTGCAATACCCCACACTACTCTGCAATACCACACACTACTCTGCAATACCACACACTACTCTGCAATACCACACACTACTCTGCAATACCACACACTACTCTGCAATACCACACGCTACTCTGCAATACCACACACTACTCTGCAATACCACACACTACTCTGCAATACCACACACTACTCTGCAATACCCCACACTACTCTGCAATACCCCACACTACTCTGCAATACCACACGCTACTCTGCAATACCACACACTACTCTGCAATACCCCACACTACTCTGCAATACCACACACTACTCTGCAATACCACACACTACTCTGCAATACCCCACACTACTCTGCAATACCACACGCTACTCTGCAATACCACACACTACTCTGCAATACCACACACTACTCTGCAATACCCCACACTACTCTGCAATACCACACACTACTCTGCAATACCACACACTACTCTGCAATACCCCACACTACTCTGCAATACCACACGCTACTCTGCAATACCACACACTACTCTGCAATACCACACACTACTCTGCAATACCCCCACACTACTCTGCAATACCCCCACACTACTCTGCAATACCCCCACACTACTCTGCAATACCCCCACACTACTCTGCAATACCCCACACTACCCTGCAATACCCCACACTACTCTGCAATACCCCACACTACTCTGCAACACCCCACACTACTCTGCAATACCCCACAATACCCTGCAATACCCCACAATACTCCACAATACCCTGCAACGTCGCCTATGGGGATTTTTAAGTAGCGAAGTTTGGCGCCATTCCACGAGCGTGTGCAATTTTGAAGGGTGACATGTTGGGTATCTATTTACTCGGCATAACTTCATCTTTCACATTATGCAAAAGAATGAAGAAAAAATACTAAATTTGCTAAATTTTATAACAGAAACAAAGAAAAATTCATTTTTTTTTTTACAGAATTTTCAGTCTTTTTTCTCTTATAGCGCAAAAAATAAAAAACCCAACGGTGATTAAATACCACCAAAAGAAAGCTCTATTTGTGTGAAAAAAATGACGAAAATTTCATTCGGGTACAATGTTGTATGACTGAGTAATTGTCATTCAAAATGTGAGAGCACCGAAAGCTGAAAATTGGTCTGGTTATTAAGTGGGTTTACGTGCCTGGTGGTCAAGTGGTTAATGACATTAGAAAGTGTTTGTACAGATATAAAGAAAACTGATCCAGATCTTACATTATTTCTTATCAGTAGCTTTCCCTTAAAATCAGCTTCAAGGAGACAAAAAGAGTCCATTATCCTGTCTTGTGTCTCAGCGATGCGACGCGGCGGGACGCCGGCTGCACGCAGTATTGTCACCGGACTTCAGGGACTGTTTGAGGACAATTGGCTTTTAGTATTACATTTATTGAGCTGTAATATCTGTGTTGGCATCCTAATGAGTCTGTAAAGTGACAGGGAAGGGAGAGAATTTCCAAGGATAGAAAAGTGATACATTGTAATCCATGAGAGACAAGCTAGTGGAGCTGCACAGCAACCCGAAACAACGTAACGATTATTATGACTTTTTTATCATTTTTTTTTTCAATTGAACAATTATTAACTACTTGCCGACCAGGCTTTTTCTGGCACTTTTTGTTTAACCACTTAAGACCCGGACCTTTAGGCAGCTAAAGGACCTGGCCAGTTTTTGCGATTCGGCACTGCGTCGTTTTAACTGACAATTGCGCGGTCGTGCGACGTGGCTCCCAAACAAAATTGGCGTCCTTTTTTCCCCACAGATAGAGCTTTCTTTTGGTGGTATTTGATCGCCTCTGCGGATTTTTTTTTTTTGCGCTATAAACAAAAATAGAGCGACAATTTTGAAAAAAATGCAATATTTTTTACTTTTTGCTATAATAAATATCCCCCAAAAATATATAAAAAAAAAACTTTTTTTCCCCCTCAGTTTAGGCCGATACGTATTCTTCTACCTATTTTTGTTAAAAAAAAAAAATCGCAATAAGCGTTTATCGGTTGGTTTGCGCAAAATTTATAGCGTTTACAAAATAGGGGATAGTTTTATTGCATTTTTATTAATTATTTTTTTTTTTTACTACTAATGGCGGCGATCAGCGATTTTTTTCGTGCCCGCGGCATTATGGCGGACACATAGGACAATTTTGACACATTTTTGGGACATATAAAAATGCATTGGCCCAGATTCAAAGAGATCTGCGCTCTATTTGCGGAGGCGCAGGGCAACGATTTTGCCCTGCGCCCCCGCAAATATTTTGCGCTGCCCTCGATTCACGGAGCAGTAGCTCCGTAAATTGCGAGGGCACGCCGGCAAAATTGCCCAGCGTAAGCGCGCGCAATGTAAATGATCCCGCCGGGGGCGGAATCATTTAAATTAGGCACGTTCTAGCGCAGATCGTAAAGCGCATGCGCCGTCGGGAAACTTTCCCGACGTGCATTGCGGCAAATGACGTCGCAAGGAAGTCATTTTCTTCAAAGTGAACGTAAATGGCGTTCAGCGCCTTTCACGTATCACTTACGCAAACGGCATGAAATTCAAATTTCACGACGCGGGAACGGAGGGTATACTTTAGCATTGGCTGCCCCTGCAATATTTTTTACTTTTTGCTATAATAAATATCCCCCAAAAATATATAAAACATTTTTTTCCTCAGTTTAGGCCGATACGTATTCTTCTACATATTTTTGGTAAAAAAAAAAAATCGCAATAAGCGTTTATCGATTGGTTTGCACAAAATTTATAGCGTTTAAAAAATAGGGGATAGTTTTTTTGCATTTTTATTCATTTTTTTTATTTTTACTACTAATGGCGGCGATCAGCGATTTTTTTCGTGCCCGCGACATTATGGTGGACACTTCGGACAATTTTGACACATTTTTGGGACAATTGTCATTTTCACAGCAAAAAATGCTATAAAAATGCATTGGCCCGGATTCAAAGAGATCTGCGCTCTATTTGCGGAGGCGCAGGGCAACGATTTTGCCCTGCGCCCCCGCAAATTTGCGCCGCTCGATTCACGGAGCATTAGCTCTGTAAATTGCGAGGGCGCGCCGGCAAAATTGCCCGGCGTAAGCGCGCGCAATTTAAATGATCCCGCAGGGGGCGAGAATCATTTAAATTAGGCGCGTTCCCGCGCCGATCGTAAAGCGCATGCGCCGTCGGGAAACTTTCCCGACGTGCATTGCGGCAAATGACGTCGCAAGGACGTCATTTGCTTCAAAGTGAACGTGATTGGCGTCCAGCGCCATTCACGAATCACTTACGCAAACGACGTGAAATTCAAATTTCGCGACACGGGAACGGCGGGTATACTTTAGCATTGGCTGCCCCTACTATTAGAAGGGGCTGCCTTACGCTAAACACGCCGTACGGAAACGACGTAACTTGCGTACGCAGGGCTCGCGCAACATTGTGAATCGGTGTTAGTATGCAATTTGCATACTATACACTGAGCACAATGGGAGCGCCCCCTAGCGGTCATCGCAAGAATGCAGCCTAAAGAGCCTTATGCCACGCAGATTTTAGGCTGCAGTCGGCGTTACGATGTTCCTGAATCAGGAGCATTCGTAACGCCGGCGCAAGCAAGCAATTGCGCTGCGTAACTATGGTTACGCAGGCGCAATTGCTCTCTGAATCCGGGCCACTGTTATGCCAAGTAAATTAGTAAAGCAACGTTTACAATTTTCTACAGGTTAACAGTTATGTGTTACAGAGGGGACCTAGTGCTAGAATTATTGCTCTCGCTCTGATTGCAGCGATACCACACATGTGGGGTTTGAACGCCGTTTTTGTATGCTGGCATGACTTACGTATTCTTTCGCTTCTGCGCACGAGCTCGGCAGGATGGGACGCTTTAATTTTTTTTTCTTATTTATTGGCCTATCTGCAGGGAAACATAAGCAGGAGGAGCTTCTTTTCCTCTGCTGCTTTCCTCTGCTGCTGGTCACATGTTCAAAAAAAAAACAGCCTGTGGGACACAAGAGTAAAAAAAATCATTAATATCAACCAACTGCTTTAAATTGTAATACAAATATATATTTGAAAGAAAAACTTTTTTATTTTGTAGAAATTGCATGGTATGGGTGGATTTCTGCCAGTCACAGGATGTGTCACACCCCTCCAGCCTGTGTCTTAGAACAAGAGGGAGGTGAAGCCTCCATCAACCTAAATGTAATATCCCGCTCCCGTTGTGTTTAGCTGTTTAGTAAGCATGGAGGAGGAGGAAGGAGCTGTCATTCACCACTGTGTATACGCCCACATGTGTGACTCTATAGTCACATGGGTTACTCAGATGTGATGGGGAGGAAGTGCTCCTGCTCCTCATTCCAGCATCCGGGTGTTGGCTGTTGCATTCTCCCTGTCTGTGTTCACCTGCAAGGTGATTGATCTGGTCAGTCACCTGATATAAGCAAACCAAACACTTGCTTGTGATAGAGACAGAGTTACCTGCATTGTTCCTGATCAAGCCTCCCTTTGTCTGCCCCGCTTTGCTGTTTAATTTCCCTGTGTATGTCCCGGATTGGATATTGGACTATTCCCTGAACTCAGCCTGCCTTTTACCTGGGCTGTCATTGGATTGGATATTGGACTATTCCCTGAACTCAGCCTGCCTTCTACCTGGGCTGTCATTGGCAGGGCAGCCATCAGGAATTATGGGGCGGCCCCTTACACAGCTTCAGGCATGGGCCCCCTGGAGCAGAGAACCGAGGAGGGGGGGGGGGGTGCTGGGGCCCTTTACAAAAAAAAGAAGAAATAAAGAAAAATATATATAAAAAAAGGGGGGTAGCCATCCGGGGGCCCTGGGGACCTCTGGGCCCTTTAATAAAAAAATAAATGAATATATATAAATATAAATAAATAAAAAAAAAAAATATATATATATATATATATATATATATATATATATATATATACACAAATTATTTTATTTTTTTATAAAAAGAAATTACAAAAAAGGGGGGTTGCCATCCGGGACCTCTGGGCCCTTTAATAATAATAAAAATAAAAAAAATAAACCTCTGGGCCCTTTAATAAAAAATAAAAGAAAAAATATATGTAAAAAAATAAAATAAACATTTATAAAAAAAAAGGGGGGGGGTTGCCATGCAGGGCCCTGGGGACCTCTGGGCCCTTTAATAAAAAAATAAAAAAACAAATAAATAAGTATATATAAACAAAAATAAACATTTATAAAAAAATAAAAAAAAAGGGGGTTTGCCACATGGGGCCCTGGGGACCTTCTGAGCCCTTTAATAAAAAAAATATAGAAAATATGTTTTTTTTTTATAAAAAAAGGGGGGGTTGCCATCCGGGGGCACTGGGGACCTCTGGGCCCTTTAATAATAATGAATAAAATAAATAAAAAAATATATAGAAAAAATAAATAAAAAAAGGGGGGGGGTTGCCATCCGGGGCACTGGGAACCTCTGGGCCCTTTAATAATAATGAATATATATACATAAAAATAAATAAATAAAAATATAGAAAAAAATAAATAAAAAAAGGGGGGGGGGTTGCCATCCAGGGCCCTGGGGACCTCCGGACCTCTAAAAAAAAAAAAAATTGTCCCTTTAATAAAAAATAAAAAAATATATATATTTTTTATAAAAAATAAATAAAAAAAAGGGGAGTTGCCATCTGGGGCCCTGTGGGCCTCCGGACCCCTTACAGGTGTACTGCCTGTACCCCCCTGATGGCGGCCCTGGTCATTGGATCGGATATTGGACTATTCCCTGAACTCAGCCTGCCTTCTACCTGGGCTGTCATAGAACCAAGCGATCTATCTGCTAAACTCCAAGTAGTCTGTTGTTTGCTCTTTTCACGTCTGCCCTGGTGTGGTGGCCAGGCACTATAGCATTGTGTATAAGTCCTGGGGGCAACCAAGTGCCCTGCCCTAAGGGAAAGGGGGCTGCTATAGGTGAAGCACACAGTAGCTAGCTATAATGTCTGACCACCTGCGTTGGGGGTAGACACGACGTTCGGATGAGAAGACCTGGGCACTTGATATCCTTTACACCAGTCTGATCAAACCATGTATTTATGGAGCTGGTCACCATTTGAGGTCAGGTAATGATGTTGGAAGAGAAGACCTGGCTCAGCTCACAATCGGCATTCTAATTCATCCCAAAAATGTTCAGTAGGGTTGAGGTCAGGACTCTGTACAGGATACTCGAGTTCCGCCACACCAAAACTCATCAAACCATGTCTTTATGGAGCTAGTCACCATTTGTGAGATGAGAAGACCTGGCTCACAATTCATCCTAAAGATGTTCAGTACAAAACAGAGAGGAACCCCCCAAATGAAGTTGGGACTTTAGGGGCAACGACACAATAGTAGTAATATTACAATAATAATGTATTAATTTACACACATGTACAAATGAATAAAAACACATGAACAGTGCGTGGATATTGATACGTAATTTTCCACGAGGGCTTCACCGGATCCTCACGGAAAATTATGTATCAATATCCACGCACTGTTCATGTGTTTTTATTCATTTGTACATGTGTAAAAGAAAGGCATACTAGCTCATTATGTGTCACTTAGCTGTGATCGAAGTCCTCCGTCATGTCCACTGCCGCCGCCATGTCCCCTCATCGTTTCTTCCTGGTCTCGCTGTGATTGGGCGGAGCGGTGATGACGTCACTTCCGCGCATGCACGGAAATACAGCATTATCTACAATAATGCCATTGACAAAAACGCCACGGTTAGTGCGCCTGCGCGGTTGTCATCGGCGCCTGTCATTAGTGTAAATATCTCCTAAACCGTGCAGCTTAATCGGCTTACCTGTAGGTTCAAGTTGCGTGGTTGGGTTTACAACCACTTTAACCCTTTCCCTGCAGTCACATTTATACAGCAATCAGTGCATTTTTATAGCACTGTTCGCTGTATAGATGCGAATGGTCCCAAAAAAGCTCAAAAGTGTCCGATATGTCCGCCACAATGTCACAGTCATGATACAAATCGCAGATCGCCGCCATTAGTAGTAAAAAAAAAATTATAATAAAAATTACATAAATCTATCCCCTATTTTGTAGACCAGATTCATGTAGATGGGCGTTTTTTTGGGCGGGTGTAACGTATTTGATTTACGTAACACCGCCGCAAGTTTTTCAGGCAAGTGCTTTATTCACAAAGCACTTGCCTGTAAAGTTGCGGCGGCGTAGCGTAAATCACCCGGCGGAATTCAAATTCGGCGGGTAGGGGGCGTGTTTCATTTAAATGAAGCGCGTCCCCTCGCCGAACGAATTGCGCATGCGCCGTCCCTAAAAAATCCCGGCGTGCATTGCTCCAAATGACGTCGCAAGGACGTCATTGGTTTCGTCGTGAGCGTAACTTGCGTCCAGCTGTTTTCTTAATCGACGTACGCAAACGATGTAAAATTTCAAAATTCGACGCGGGAATGACGGCCATACTTAACATTGGCTGCGCCTCATAGACCCAGGGGTAACTATACGCCGGAAAAAGCCGAACGCAAACGACATAAAAAAAATGCGCCGGGCAGTCGTTCGTTTCTGAATCGCCGGAAATCCTCATTTGCATATTCGTCTTGTAAAAAAAAAAAAAAAACGCCACCTATCGGCCGGCCTGGAATTGCAGCCTAAGACACTTACACCTGGCGGATCTTAGGAATATCTATGCGTAACTGATCCTCTGAATCGGTCGCATAGATACGACTGTCGGAACTCAGAGATACGACGGCGTATCAGGAGATACACCGTCGTATCTCTTCGTGAATCTGGCCCCACAACTTTTGCGCAAACCAATCACTTATTGCGATTTTTTTTATTTTACCAAAAATGAGTAGAAGAATACATATCGGCCTAAACTGAGCAAAATATTATGTATAAAAAAAATGGGATATTTATTATAGCAAAAAGTAAAAAATATTGGGCCAGATTCACGTAGATCAGCGGATCTATAGATCCGCTCGATCTACGTGATTTAAGATCCGCTCCCGCAAGTTTGAGAGGAAAGTGGCTAATTCACAAACCACTTACCTCCAAACTTGCGGCGGCGGATCCTAAATCCCCCGGTGGAATTCAAATTCCGCGGCTAGGGGGAGTGTACTATTTAAATCAGGCGCGTTCCCGCGCCGATTTAAATGCGCATGCGCCGTCCGCGAAATTTCCCGGCGTGCATTGCTCCTACTGACATCGCTAGGACGTCAGTGGTTTCGACGCTTACGTAAACGACGTCCGTCCGTATTCGAGAACGACTTACGCAAACGACGTTAAAAAATTCAAATTCGACGCGGGAACGCCGGCCATACTTAACATTGGCTGTGCCTGATCAAAGAAGGGGTAAGTATACGCCGGGAAAACCGCTACGGAAACGTCGTAAGAAGACTGAGTCGGGTCCGCGTACGTTCGTGAATTTGCGTATCTCGCTGATTTACATATTATTTATCGTAAATCAGCGGGAACGCCATTTTTAAATGGAAAAAAAGATCCGACAGTGTAACACTGTCAGATCTTAGCCCTATCTATGCGTAACTGATTCTATGAATCAGGCGCATAGATAGGACCAGTGTAAATCAGAGATACGATGGTGTATCTGTAGATACACCGTCGTATCTCTTTGTGAATCTGGCCCTTTTTTTTTTTTTTTTTTTTTATTGTCTTTTATAGCGCACAAAATAAAAAAACAGAGGCGATCAAATACCACCAAAAGAAAGCTCTATTTGTGGAGGAAAAATTGATGTCAATGATGTCACACGTCCAGCCCCGCCCCCCTACAGTTAGAAACACACATGAGGTCAACCATAACCCCTTCAGCGCCCCCTAGTGGTTAACTCCCAAACTGCAATTGTCATTTTCACAGTAAACAATGCATTTATATAACATTTTTTGCTGTGAAAATGACAATTGTCCCAAAAATGTGTCAAAATTGTCCGAAGTGTCCGCCATAATGTCGCGGTCACGAAAAAAATCGCTGATCGCCGCCATTAGTAGTAAAAAAATATTTTTTAATAAAAATGCAATAAAACTATCCCCTATTTTGTAAACCCTATAAATTTTGCGCAAACCAATCGATAAACGTTTATTGTGATTTTTTTTTTTACCAAAAATAGGTAGAAGAATACGTATCGGCCTAAACTGATGAAAAAAAAGTTTTTTTATATATTTTGGGGGATATTTATTATAGCAAAAAGGAAAGAATATTGCATTTTTTTCAAAATTGTCGCTCTATTTTTGTTTATAGCGCAAAAAAATAAAAACCGCAGAGGTGATCAAATACCACCAAAAGAAAGCTCTATTTGTGGGGAAAAAAAAGGACGCCAATTTTGTTTGGGAGCCACGTCGCACGACCGCGCAACTGTCAGTTAAAGCGACGCAGTGCCGAATCGCAAAAAACTGGCCGAGTCCTTTACCTGCATTTTGGTCCGGGTCTTAAGTGGTTCAAATGACGTTTAAAAAATGCAGCATGTTCAAAAAAAAAAGCCCACACACGATCATACCTGCATTTTGGTCCGGGGCTTAAGTGGTTGAGTAAAACAAAAAGCAGATGGGTAAACAGGTCTTCACGTGTGCTCTTTTACACGGCAACTACAGCTGTGCTGAAAAGCATGAATTATTGACTGCAGAGTGACTTTTACATGACAAGGACGCCGTGATAATGACACCCTGTGAGACTAAAGAGGAAGAGATGGCTTAATTATATGGAGCCGTCATCCAGCGTGGAGACCAGAAAATAAAATATTAAGATTTCAGAACAAAAGGTCAAGCCATCCATTTTATAGAATTCACGCAGACGCGAACTGGAATGACCGTCGGGGTGGGAACAGAATAATGGATTATGAGAGCAATTTAATTGTCTGTCTCTGGACTCTGGATTACACGCAGAGATCTATGTAGCTGATGAGGAGTGATTATTACATTGGAATTGTGTCTAATTCTACCTAATGGCTCTTTAACCACTTAACCCCCGGACCATATTGCTGGTCAAAGACCAGAGCACTTTTTGCGATTCGGCACTGCGTCGCTTTAACTGACAATTGCGCGGTCGTGCGACGTGGCTCCCAAACAAAATATACATCCTTTTTTCCCCACAAATAGAGCTTTATTTTGGTGGTATTTGATCACCTCTGCGGTTTTTAGTTTTTGCGCTATAAACAAAAATAGAGCGACGATTTTGAAAAAAAAATAATATTTTTTACTTTTTGCTATTATAAATATCTCCCAAAAATATATAAAAAAACATTTTTTTTCCTCAGTTTAGGCCGATACGTTTTCTTCTACATATTTTTCGTAAAAAAAACGCAATAAGCGTTTATTGATTGGTTTGCGCAAAAGTTATAGCGTTTACAAAATAGGGGGTATTTTTATGGCATTTTTATTAATATTTTTTTTTTACTAGTAATGGCGGCGATCAGCGTTTTTTTTTATTTTTATTTTTTATTTTTTTCGGTACTGCGACATTGTGGCGGACACTTCGGACACTTTTGACACATTTTTGGGACCATTGGCATTTTTATAGCGATCGGTGCTATAAAAATGCATTGGATTACTATAAAAATGCCACTGGCAGGGAAGGGGTTAACACTAGGGGGCGGGGAAGGGGTTAAGCATGTTCCCTGGGTGTGTTCTAACTGTAGGGGGGTGAGACTGACATGGGGAAATGACTGATCGCTGTTCATACATTGTATGAACAGAAGATCAGCATTTCTCCCCTGACAGGACCGGGAGCTGTGTGCAGCGATCGTGGCCTGCGCGAGAGCCGACGTATAGCTACGGGCTCTCGCGCAGGGGAGGCGACCTGCCGCCGTAAAACGATGGCGGCTGGTCGGCAACCAGTTAAAGTAGACCCGTAGTCAAATGCTGATGCGGAACTACAGAGAACTGAGGACACTGATGTAAAGGAGGACTGTGAAGGGGGGACTGAGGACACTGATGTACAGGGGGGACTATGATATGCAGAGGGAACTTAGAACACTGATGCAAAGAGGTGGCTGTGATGTGAAGGGGGGGGGGGGGGACTGAGGACACTGATGTAAAGGGGGACTTAATGTAAAGGAGGAGCTGAGGACACTGTTGTTAAGGTGGGATTGTGATGTGAAGGGGGGTGGGGGGAGACTGAGAACACTGATGGAAAGGAGGGACTGTAATGTAAAGGGAGGCTGAGCACACTGGTTTAAAGGGGGGCTGTGATGTAAAGGGGACTGTGAACAATGATGTAAAGGGGGGACTGTATGTGAAGGGGGGACTGAGGACACTGATGTAAACGGGGGACTGTGAAAATTTATATAAAGGGGGGACTGTGATGTGAAGAGAGGACTGAGGACACTGATGTAAAGGGGTGACTGTGAAGGGGGAACTAAGGATACTGATGTAAAGGGGACTGTGATGTGAAGGGGGGACTGAGGACACTGATGTAAAGGGGGGACTGTGATGTGAAGGGGGGACTGAGGACACTGATGTAAAGGGGGGACTGTGATGTGAAGGGGGGACTGAGGACACTGATGTAAAGGGGGGACTGTGATGTGAAGGGGGGACTGAGGACACTGATGTAAAGGGGGGACTGTGATGTGAAGGGGGGACTGAGGACACTGATGTAAAGGGGGGACTGTGATGTGAAGGGGGGACTGAGGACACTGATGTAAAAGGGGGACTGTGATGTAAAGGGGGACTGAGGACACTGATGTAAAGGGGGGACTGTGATGTAAAGGGGGACTGAGGACACTGATGTAAAAGGGGGACTGTGATGTGAAGGGGGGACTGAGGACACTGATGTAAAGGGAGACTGATGTGAAGGGGGACTGAGGACACTGATGTAAAGGGGGGACTGTGATGTGAAGGGGGGACTGAGGACACTGATGTAAAGGGAGACTGATGTGAAGGGGGACTGAGGACACTGATGTAAAAGGGGGACTGTGATGTGAAGGGGGGACTGAGGACACTGATGTAAAGGGGGGACTGTGATGTGAAGGGGGGACTGCGTGGCGCTCTCCCGCGACCCGGTCCGAAAGCTCCAGGACCATGGGACCCGCGGTTGGATCGCCGCTGGAGTCCCACGATCGGTCCCCGGACCTGAAGAACGGGGAGAGCCGTGTGTAAACACAGCTTCCCCGTTCTTCACTGTGGCGGCGCATCGATCGTGTGATCCCTTTTATAGGGGGACACAATCGATGACGTCACACCTACAGCCACACCCCCTACAGTTGTAAACACACTTCAGGGAACACATAACCCCAACAGCGCCCCCTTGTGGCTAACTCCCAAACTGCAACTGTCATTTTCACAAAAAACAATGCATTTTAAATGCATTTTTTGCTGTGAAAATGACAATGATCACAAAAATGTGTCAAAATTGTCCGAAGTGTCCGCCATAATGTCGCAGTCACGAAAAAAATCGCTGATCGCCGCCATTAGTAGTAAAAAAATAGTTTTTTTATAAAAATGCAATAAAACTATCCCCTATTTTGTAAACGCTATAAATTTTGCGCAAAAAACAACCGATAAACGCTTATTGCGATTTTTTTTTTACCAAAAATAGGTAGAAGAATACGTATCGGCCTAAACTGAGGGGAAAAAATATGTTTTTTATATATTTTTTGGGGATATTTATTATAGCAAAAAGTAAAAAATATTGCATTTTTTTCAAAATTGTCGCTCTGTTTTTGTTTATAGCGCAAAAAATAAAAACCGCAGAGGTGATCAAATACCACCAAAAGAAAGCTCTATTTGTGGGAAAAAAAGGACGCCAATTTTGTTTGGGAGCAACGTCGCACGACCGCGAAATTGTCTGTTAAAGCGACGTAGTGCCGAATCGCAAAAACTGTCCGGGTCCTATAGCTCCATTTTGGTCCGGGTCTTAAGTGGTTCAAATGACGTTTAAAAAATGCAGCATGTTCAAAAAAAAAAGCCCACACGATCATTTTAAATGACGTTGTTGAAAAACAACGTTTTTTTCATGCCGAAAAATGATCGTGTGTACGCGGCATGACTGATTGGAACTTGACTTTTTATTGAGTACATCAAATTGTTCCATGTATGGCCCCCATTAGTACAGCCCCAGCCATGGAAGCTGCTTTGATGTCCGTTTCCACCTCAACTATGAAGTTTAGCAATCGAGCGCCCCCCCATTCTTTAGCCTTTGCTGCTGCCATGGGGGGGGGGGGGGGGTTGTAAGGTCCACTATCCAGATCACATTCTTTTATTCTCTTCCATCGCACACTTTATAAATGTAGAGCCCTGCAGCTGTTACTGTTCCGTAATCCGGTCCTGACTATATCACATATCACTGCAGAACGCGTCAGCTTTTACTTTAATCCAATACTGTCCATCAATAAAACGGAACGGCTCCCGCGGTCTATAAATAAAGCCCCCCCTCCGCCTCGCCGGGACACAGGTGGGTAATATATTTTTTTCCCCTCTGCTGGCTAATAGCATGTTTCCCCCGTCAAGTTTAATATCAGCCAAACATAGATCTATAGAAGGCGCAAGGTCTCACCGCGCCGCGTGTTTATTACACGTCCTAAATAATCCTGAGCGCGGCTCTCAGCTGTGCTATACGTTCAGATTAAAGGAGGACACCGCCTCCCAACTGCTTGGTGTTTCCTCCTCTATATATATTTTTCCACTATATTACCAAAAGTATTGGGACGCCTGCCTTTACACGCACAAGGGGCCAGATTCTCGTAGAATCTGCGGCGGCGTAGCGTAAGCCATTTACACCACGCCGCCGCAACTTACTGGAGCAAGTGCCGTATTCTCCAAGCACTTGCTCCGTAATTTGCGGCGGCGTAGTGTAATTGGCCCGGCGTATATGCCGCGTAATTCAAAGGGGGCGTATTCAAATTAAGCGCGCCCCCGTGCCGATTGAACTGCGCATGCGCCGGGCTGAAAAATAGCCCAGTGCGCATGCTCCAGCTCACGACGGAAAGCGTCAATGACGGCGACGTGAGCGTCATTGACGTAAAGTCGTATTCAAGAACGACTTAGGAAAACGACGTAACCGACGGAAAAAGACGACGCGGATCCGACGCCATACTTAACATGGCATACGGCGGACTGGCGTAAGGTTACCCCTCATATAGCAGGGGTAACCTTACGCTTACGGAAACGACGACTATGCAACGCAAATTCGTTCGGGAATCGGCGTATCAGGCTCATTTGCATAGTCAAATGAGACCTGAACGTAAACGCCACCTAGCGGTCAGCGTTGTATTGCATTTAGGATCCGACGGTGTAAGTCGTATCCTAGCCTAATTCCGGCGTATCTTGTTTTGCGAATACAAAACAATGATACGCCGGCGGGAAATTTCGAATTACGCCGGTGTATCAGTAGATACACCGGCGTAACTCTTTTGAGAATCTGGCCCTAGACTTTTAATGGCATCCCAGTCTTAAGCCTCGTACACACGATCCGAAAATCGTACGAAAAATGCCGCTTTCGAAGCGATCGTACGATAGTACAGAGTTTTCGAGAGCCAATCAGGACAGTTCATCCGATTTTATACTATCGGACATGCACAGAAATTTTTTTCGTACGATTTTCGTTTAATCAGTACAGCTGTCGTTCGAAAATGCAATACGAATGCATTACAACGCATGACATCACTTCCGATTTTTTATTCTGCCGTACGAGAATTTTCGTGATTTTCGTAAATTAATCAGATTCAACGTGAGATTAGCATACAAAAAAAAACGGACGATCATTTGTTCGATAATCGGATCGTGTGTACCGGGCCATGGGCATCCGCTCCATAGGGCAAGGGGAGGCAAATGCTGGGGAGGATCTATTGTTGCTGTGGAGGATCTTTTGTTGCTTTGGATCTATTGTTGCTATGGAGGATCTTTTGTTGCTTTGGATCTATTGTTGCTATGGAGGATCTTTTGTTGCTGGGGAAGTCTATTGTTGTAGGGGGAGGACCTTTTGTTGTTGGGGAAGCCTATTGTTGCTAGGAAGGATTCCTTGTAGCTGGGGGAGTCTATTGTTGTAGGGGAGGATCTTTTGTTGTTGGGGAAGCCTATTGTGGCTGGGGAGGATTCCTTGTAGCTGGGGGAGTGTATTGTTTCAGGGGAGGATCTTTTGTTGTTGGGGAAGCCTATTGTTGCTGGGGAGGATTCCTTGCAGCTGAGGGAGTCTATTGTTGTAAGGGAGGATCTTTTGTTGCTGGGGAGGGAGTCAATTTGTATTACCTTTCTTGTTATTAGTAACAAATTGCATACAAACTACTTAACACCACAAAACAATATGTGGTTCTGTATTCTCTGAAAGGAGTGGTACTGGGAGGAGGATAGGGGAAGGGGATACAAGGGGCAGTGCTCGGAGGCGGGTAGGGGGCGGAGACAAGGGGTTACTCAGGGGTGGGATACCTACACCTGTTCTCTGAGGGGGAAAAGCCCTGGAGGTGCTTATTTTATTTATTTTTTTAAATCCCAGAGTTCCACTTTAATTCTGTATGTTGTCTTTTGTCTTTGATTATCGATTTGGTCTTTGAAGATGTTTTGTGTGATAAATCACCTCCGTGCCTCTCCCTCTATTTGCGCCCTTTATTTAATAAACGGGAAATGTCAGCTTTCTGAACCTTTAAAAAGAGCAATTATCGGGCAAGACCCATAAATGGGAAAAGCAAATTGTGAAATTAACTTCTCCTCGTGATGATCTATTGGCGATGGAACTAAAAATAATTGCAGACGAAGCTTCGCGGCGGATTGTCTCGATGTGGGCGGGGGGATTCAGCAATGCAAAAATGTCACAATAGCATTACTCCCAATGGGCCATATTCTTATACATCTAAGGCGGCGGAACGTATGTACTTTACGTTACTCCGCCGCAAGTTTAAGTGGCAAGTGCCTGATTCACAAACCACTTACCTGTAAACTTGCGGCGGCGTCGCGTAAAGTCCACCCGCGTAAGCCATCCTAATTCAAATGATCCTGGCAGGGGGCGTGGGTCATTTAAATTAGGCGCGCTCCCGCGCCGATCGTAATGCGCATGCTCCTTCGGGTAAATTACCCGACGTGCATTGCGCTAAATGACGTCTCACGGACGTCATTTGTTTTGACTGTAACGTAAATGGCGTCCAGCGCCATTCACGGACGACTTACGCAAACGACGTTAAATTTTGAAATTTCGACGCGGGATCGACGGCCATACTTAACATTGAGTACGCCACCTAGGGGGCATCTTTATCTTTACGCCGCGTATCGCTTACGGAAACGACGTTAAAACACTACGGCGGGCAGGCGTACGTTAGAGAATCGGCGTGACTAGTCATTTGCATATTCTACGCTGACCGCCACCTAGCGGTCAGCGTAAATATTGCAGCCTAAGATACAACGGCGCAAGCCGTCGTATCTTAGGCATGTTTAAGTGTATCTCAGTTTGAGAATACACTTAAACATAGGAAACGGACTTACGTAGGCGTATCTGCTGATACGCCTACGTAACTTGTTTAAGAATATGGCCCAGTGACACCAACGAGTGGGAACCATTTCTTCCAATGATGGGGTAACTTACAGCGGCAGGTCCCGTATTCAGAAAGAACTTGCGCTGTAAGTTACGGCGGCGTAGTGTAACTGGGCCAGCGTAAGCCCGCCTAATTCAAATGTGGAGGAGGTGGGCGTGTTTTATGTTAATTACTCGTGACCCCACGCAAATGACGCTTTTTACGAACGGCGCATGCGCCGTCCGTGGACGTGTCCCAATGCGCATGCTCCAAATTACGCCGCAAAGCCTCATTGGTTTCGACGTGAACGTAACTTACGCAAAGCCCTATTCGCGAACGACTTATCGACGGAAAATTTTACGCTGGCCCGACGTCCATACTTAACATTGGCTACGCCTCATATAGCAGGGGCAACTTTACGCCGGAAAAAGCCTTACGTAAACTACGTAAAAAAAAAAATGCGCCGGGCAGACGTACGTTTCTGAATCGGCGTATCTACCTAATTTGCATATTCGACGCGTAAATATATGGAAGCGCCACCTAGCGGCCAGCGTAAATATGCAACTAAGATACGACGGCGTAAGAGACTTACGCCTGTTGGATCTTAGGGAAATCTATGCGTAACTGATTCTAAGAATCAGGTGCATAGATACGACCCCGCACACTCAGAGTTACGACGGCGTATCTGGAGATACGCCGTCGTAACTCGTATTTGAATCCGGGCCATCGACACCAATGATGGGGCAAAATTCCTCCCAATTACACCAAAGCGGGGGCACAATTTCCCCAATGACACCAATGAGTAGGAACAATTTCTTCCAATGACACCAATGCAATGATGGGGCACAATTTTGCCAATGACACCAATGATGGGGCACAATATCACCAATGATGGGGCACTATTCCTCCCAATGACACCAACGAGTGAGAACAAGGGGGCAGATCCACGTACATTTACATAGGCGCAGCGTATCAGAGATACGCTACGCCGCTGTAACTTACTTTTGAATTCTTTGAATCCACAAAGAATTTGCGCCGTAAGTTACGGCGGCGTAGTGTATCTCTCGGCGTGCAATTCAAATCGGCGGGCAGGGGGCGTGATTCATTTAAATGAAGCGTGCCCCCGCGCCGAATGAACTGCGCATGCTCCGTTTTAAAATTTCCCGCCATGCTTTGCGCGAAATGACGTCGCAACATTTTTTGAACTTAGACGTGAGTTACGTCCATCCCTATTCACGGACGACTTACGCAAAAAAAAAAAACATTCAAATTTCGACGCGGGAACGACGGCCATACTTTACATGGCAAGTCTATCTATACGCCGCAAAATACCAACTTTAACTATACGCCGGAAAAAGCCGACTACAGACGGCGTTAGAAAATGCGACGGCCGCGCGTACGTTCGTGGATCGTCGTAAATTGCTAATTTGCATACCCGATGCGGAAAACGACGCAAACTCCACCCAGCGGACGCCGAAGTATTGCATCTAAGATCCGAAGGCGTACGCCTGTCGGATCGAAGCCAGAAGCCGTCGTATCTTGTTTTGAGGATTCAAACTAAAGATACGACGCGGGAAATTTGAAAGTACGCCGGCGTATCAGGAGATACGCCGGCGTACTTGCTCTGTGGATCTGCCCCAATTTCTGCAATGACACCAATGATGCCATCATGGATTGCATGTGAATGGATGGGGGGGGGGGGAGGGGAGGTATTATTTGTATATTTGACTTTTCAGCTCTATGAGATTTCCTTTCTATGTTGTGAACGATTGTTCTGTTTTTCTTTTCTTGGCAGGGGCTGTTTTCAGAGAATGTTTTGAGAACGGGACTTGGGCCTCCTGGATGAATTATTCCCAGTGTGTTCCCATCCTGGATAAGGTGAGCCCACAGACACTGCAATCTCTGCTTATCACAGGAAGACCATCCCCCGCCATACATCCAAAGGTTCTCCTCAGATCGTCTTCCCCTGTGTGATGGAGGACAGACGGTGCCGCTCCGCCATCTTCATTTCATTTCTGATACTTATCACCGGAAATTTGTCTGTAGTGGTGCCACCAGTCGCTCACCCAGTTGTGTCCCCGCCAGGCCGGGACATACAGGGACTGATTTACTAAATAAATATACATACAGCGCCTTGAAAAAGTATTCATACCCCTTGAAATTCTCCACATGTTGTCAGGAAGACCATCCCCCGCCATACATCCAAAGGTTCTCCTCAGATCGTCTTCCCCTGTGTGATGGAGGACAGACGGTGCCGCTCCGCCATCTTCATTTCATTTCTGATACTTATCACCGGAAATTTGTCTGTGGTGGTGCCACCAGTCGCTCACCCGGTTGTGTCACCGCCAGGCCGGGACATACAGGGACTGATTTACTAAATAAATATACATACAGTGCCTTGAAAAAGTATTCATACCCCTTGAAATGCTCCACATTTGGTCATGTTACAACCAAAAACATAAATTTTATTGGGATTTTATGTGATTAAGCCCTGGTTCACACTGGGTACGATTTGGAACGATTTGAGATGCGATTTGACATGTCAAATCGCATCTCAAATCGGCGGCAATTGTCGGCAATGGCACTGTCCTAATCAGTGCGACGCCGCATCTGCGATTTCAAAAAGTAGTTCCTGTACTACTTTTTGCGATTTCGGGCCGCGATTTACATTAAATTGCGGGCAAAATCGCGTCAAAATCGCAGCCGCGAAATTGCGGTAAAATCGCGCATTTTACCACAATTTTGATTCCACAGCAGTGTGAACCTAGGCTCACCAACACAAAGTGGCTCATAATTGTGAAGTTGAAGGAAAATGATAAATGGTTTTCAATTTTTTTTTTACAAATAAATATGTGAAAAGTGTGGGGGGCATTTGTATTCAGCCCCCTTTACTCTGATACCCCCTAATTAACATTTAGGGGAACCAATTGCCTTCAGAATTTGCCTAATTAGTAAATAGAGAATATATTATTCTCAGTATAAATACAGCTGTTCTGTGAAGCCCTCAGAGGTTTGTTAGAGAACCTTGCTGAACAAACAGCATCATGAAGGCCAAGGAACACACCAGACAGGTCAGGGATGAAGTTGTGGAGAAGTATAAAGCAGGGTTAGGTTATACAAAAATATCCCAAGCTTTGAACATCTCACAGAGCTTCTGTTCAATCCATCATCCGAAAATGGAAAGAGTATAGCACAACTGCAACCCTACCAAGACATGGCCATCCACCTAAACTGACCGGCCGGGCAAGGAGAGCATTCATCAGAGAAACAGCCAAGAGGCCCATGGGAACACTGGAGGAGCTGCAGAGATCCACAGCTCAGGGGGGAGAATCTGTCCACAGGACAACTATTAGTGGTCTCTCCACAAATCTGCCCTTTATGGAAGAGTGACAAGAAGAAAGACATTGGTGATAGAAAGCCATAAGAAGTCCTGTTTGCAGTTTGTGAGAAGCCATGTGGGGGAGGGGACACAGCAAACATGTGGAAGAAGGTGCTCTGGTTAGATGAGACCAAAAATTTAACTTTTTGGTCTAAAAGCAAAACGCTATGTGTGGCGGAAAACGAACACTGCACATCACTCTGAACACACCATCCACACCGTGAAACATGTTCTTAATTGTGTTCTCAACACAGATTCTCAATGGGATTTAGGTCTGGACTGTGACTGGGCCATTCTAACACATGCATAGGCTTTGATGTAAACCATTCCATTGTAGCTCTGGCTGTATGTTTAGGGTCGTTGTCCTGCTGGAAGGTGAACCTCCCCCCCAGTCTCAAGTCTTTTACAGACTCTAACAGGTTTTCTTCTAAGATTGTCCTGTATTTGGCTCCGTCCATCTTCCCATCAACTCTGACCAGCTTCCCTGTCCCTGCTGAAGAAAAGCATCCCCACCACATGATGCTGCCACCACCATGTTTCACGGTGGGGATGGGGTGTTCAGGGCGATGTGCAGTGTTAGTTTTCCCCACACATAACGTTTTGCTTTTAGGCCAAAAAGTTAAATTACAGTCTCATCTGACCAGATCACCTTCTTCCTCATGTTGGCTGTGTCCCCCACATGGCTTCTCACAAACTGCAAACATGACTTCTTATATTTTCCTTTATGTCACTCTTCCATAAAGGGCAGATTTGTGGAGAGACCACTAATAGTTGTCCTGTGGACAGATCCTCCCACCTGAGCTGTGGATCTCTGCAGCTCCTCCAGAGTTCCCATGGGCCTCTTGGCTGCTTCTCTGATGAATGCTCTCCTTGCCCGGCCCAGTCAGTTTAGATGGACGGCCATGTCTTGGTAGGTTTGCAGTTGTGCCATACTCTTTCCATTTTCGGATGATGGATTGAACAGAAGCTCCGTGAGATGTTCAAAGCTTGGGAGATTTTTTTAGAACCTAACCCTGCTTTATACTTCTCCACAACTTTATCCCTGACCTGTCTGGTGTGTTCCTTGGCCTTCATGAGGCTGTTTGTTCACTAAGGTTCTCTAACAAACCTCTGAGGGCTTCACAGAACAGCTGTATTTATACTGAGATTAAATTACACACAGGTGGACTCTATTTACTAATTAGGTGACTTCTGAAGGCAATTGGTTCCACTAGAGTTTAGTTAGGGGTATCAGAGTAAAGGGGGCTGAGTACAAATGTACCCCCCACACTTTTCACACATTTATTTGTAAAAAAAATCTGAAAACCATTTATCATTTTCCTTCCACTTCACAATTATGGGCCACTTTGTGTTGGTCCATCACATAAAATCCCAATAAAATACCATTTATGTTTTTGGCTGTAACATGACAAAATGTGGAGAATTTCAAGCGGTATGAATACTTTTTTCAAGGCAGCTCAGCTATGCTAGCTCAGTAGAACCTTCTTTATGCAGAAGGTATCCGACAAATGTCTCATTCCATCACAGTGGCTCTGGATACACACTTGTATGGAGCATAAAGGAGGTGTAACTCAGCAGCATCCATGCAAAGGGCTGCACCAGGGAACACAAGCCGACGTATTTTACGTAGGACGTGAATATGACTAGGCGTAGGTTACGTTCACGCCGTAAGGCATTGATCCGACGTATCTTAGGCAGTTGTTCCGACGTGATTGTGAGCATGCGCACTGAGATGCGCCCACGGGACGGCGCATGCGCAGTTGGCGATACGTATCTGTCTTGCGCTCGGCCCATCATTTGCATGGGGTCACGCCTCATTAGCATGGCTCACGCCCACTTCCACTGATTTACGCCTTGGAAACCCAGCGCAGTTTTGGGAGGAAGTGCTATGTGAATTCCATGCTTGCCTCTCTGCACTGCGTCGGCGTAAATGTGCGCCAGTGTCTGTGAATCCGGGCCTAAATGTGTGGAAAGGCAGGTGTCCCAATACTTTTGACAATATAGTGTGTGTGAGTGTGCACGTGCATTAGCCTGACATGGCAGGTAACTCTTCGAACCCATATGCCTTGACCTCAAACTTTCGATCTTCTTCCATTCCAGCATTGCCTGAAAATGATATTTGCCGTTGTTGCGATGTGTCTGCAGGTTGGAATATAACTTCTCTAGTCCATAAAGTTTTACTCATCCCAAAATAACCCATGTGGAGGTTCGGTGATGAGATTATCTGCTGTGTGGGGAAGATAATTACTGCTCCCTAAGCAGGTTAAATGTCCTGTAACGTTATTGTGGAGAGTCAGGCTAATTGAATCATATTGTGTTCTTGTCTGCAGAGGAAGCACGATCTGCATTATAAGATCGCTCTTATTATAAACTACCTGGGGCACTGCATCTCCGTGCTGGCGCTGGTCATCGCCTTCCTGCTCTTCCTGTGTTTAAGGTAAGACATTTTTTTTTCTCGATTCCTTTTGGAGGCCTTTCCAAAGTAAAAAAAAAAAAAGAAAGAAAATGTAATATATTGCTGCTCATGGTTCAGTTTCATTTTTCTGACTTTTTTTATTTGTTTTGTCACTTCCTGTCCTGGGGTGACAACGCTCACCCTATGGGGTCACAGTTTCCATTCCATTTAGATTTCACAAATAAAGTCTACGGGCCAGATTCAGATACATATACGTATCTATCGGCGGGCATAGTGTATCTCAGATACACTACGCCGCCGTAACTTAGGGCGCAAGTTCCGTATTCAGAAAGAACTTGCGCCCTAAGTTACGGCGGCGTAGCGTATGTGGTCCGGCGTAAACACGCCCAACATGCAGTGGGCGTGTTGTATGGTAATGAAGGCTGACCCCACGTAAATGACGTTTTTGACTAACGGCGCATGCGCCGTCCGTGAACGTATCCCAGTGCGCATGCTCCCAATTACGCTGCAAATAGTCAATGCTTTCGACGTGAACGTAACTTACGCAAAGCCCTATTCGTGAACGTTTTACGCAAACGACGGAAAATTCGACGCTGTCCCGACGTCAATACTTAACATTGCGTACGCCTCATATAGCAGGGGTAACTTTACGCCGATCCGACGCCTAACGTAAACGACGCATATAGATACGCCGGGCGCAACTACGTTTGTGAATCGGCGTATCTACCTAATTTGCATATTCTACGCGTAAATCGACGGAAGCGCCACCTAGCGGCCAGCGTAAATATGCAACTAAGATACGACGGCGTAAGAGACTTACGTCAGTCGTATCTTAGCCAAATTTCGGCGTATCTTGCTTTCTGAATACAGAAAGAAGATACGCCGGCGCAGCTTAGAATTTACGCGGCGTATCAATAGATACGCCAACGTAAATTCTTTCTGAATCCGGTCCTACATTGATAACTCCTGAAGAGGACCGTGTGAGGCGTCGTTAGGCCCGGGCTTAGGGGGCTGGAGCCCCAAATGGGTCCCCGTAAAACCCAGAGTCACGGGCATTTTAGCTGTCCATTGTTAGCCCCGAGCAGCGAGCACCGTTCTGATCCCGAGTTCCGCCTCGTCGAGTGTGGCCGAGACCGAGTCCTGCCAAATGTGACCGAGTGCGGCCGCTCCGATTGTGGCCGAGTCCTGCGATAGCAGTTCCCGCCTTCTGGAGCCTGCAACGCCTATGATGGACGTCCCACTGATTCAATGCCGGGATCCGCGGGACGTGTGACGTCCATCATAGGCGCTGCAAGTTCCAGAAGGCGGGAATTACAATACCGCCGCCGCGCCACATCACTGAGATGATCCCCACTCGAAGCTCGGGCGAGCGGCTCTCGGATAAATCGGGAAAGATCAAGTCAGCAGAGGAGCGATCAGGGCGATCGGGTGATAGCAAGGTAAAAAGGCAACTAGGTTCAACAGACAGCCAAGTAAATGTAAATGCAAAAAAGTCAGGTAGGTGTATGTATGTCAGGTAGGTGAGTGTATGTAGGTCAGGTAGGCGAGTTCAGTGTAGGTCAGGTAGGTGTATGTAGGTCAGGCAGGTGTATGTAGGTCAGGTAGGTGTATGTACCGTATTTATCGGGGTATAGCGCGCTCCCGTGTATAGCGCGCACCCCTAAAATTGCCCGAATTCCTGTGGAATAAAGATGTTTTGTACTTACAGTTTTGGTGTCTTGCGCGGCGTCCATCGGCGGCCTCGTCGGGTCCGGCGTCCGTCTGCGGCTTCGGGTGTCCTCTTCGTCGGGTCCGGCGTCCTTCTGCGGCGTCCTCCCCGCTCGTTTCCCGCGCCGAGTTTGAATACTGCGCCGACATATACCGAGCGCAGTACACTCGTGTATCGCCGGGCAGGCTCGGCAACTCTCACGCTGACGTCCTGTACGCTCAGGATGTCAGCGCGAGAGGCGCGGAGACTGCCCGAAGATACACGAGTGTACTGCGCTCGGTATATGCCGGCGCAGTATTCAAACTCGTGGCGGGAAAGCGGGTATCGGCGTATATCGCGCACCCACGATTTTGCCCTGATTTTCAGGGGAAAATATTGCGCGGTATACGCCGATAAATACGGTATGTCAGGTAGGTGTATGTATGTCAGTGTATGTCAGGTAGGTGTATGTATGTCAGGTAGGTGTGTGTATGTCAGGTAGGTGTATGTATGTCAGGTAGTCAGTGTAATGGTCAGTGTGTCAGGTAGGTGAGTTTAGTGTTCAAAATTGATGGGCAATGGTAAGCCAGGCAGCAACCAGCAAGTGAGCTTACCCCCCACCGCCCAGCAAAAAAAAATTGTCACTTTTATTCCTATCACAAGGATTGTAAATATCCCTTGTAATAGAAAAAAGCATGACAGGTCCTCTTAAATATGAGACCTGGAGTCAAAAAGACATCACATCTCATATTTACACTATAATGCAAAAAAAAATAAAAAATTACAAAAAAAATTCCCTTTAAGAGCTATAGGCGGAAGTGATGTTTTGACGTCGCTTCCGCCCTGCTATGGTATGGAGAAGAGTGGGGGCCATCTTCCCTTCACTCATCTCCATACCCAGCCACAGGAAGGACCCGATTGCGGAGCCGTCGGCAGCAGATGATGCTGCCGACGGCTCCGGTAAGCGTCGGAGGGCATAGGAGAGCAACAGGAGGGGGGTCCCTCTCCCACCACCGATAACGGTGATCTTGCGGCGAATCCGCCGCAGAGACCACCATTATCGAAACTGGACTGCCGGCTAAAGACGAGGATACCGGGGTTTTGGTATCTAGCTGCTACCATAACAAAGATATCCCTCTTCCAACAGCCGACGTATATAGTCGTGCGGTGGGCCGGAAGTGGTTAAAATAAAATACTAGTGTAGCATTACTCCCGGAGGAGCTGCTGGTTGTTTTGGGTGGCACATTTACCTCATGGCTCCCCTGAATTCTTAGGGGTGAATGATGCGTATTGCATTTGGTAAAAGTAAAAGGAATGTCCGCAACATGTGCTCTTTGCTGTGCTCTTTATTACCCAGCCGGGTAAAAACAATAAACTTGTGGTGAGGAAAGTAAAGTTGAAGAAGAAAGAAGAACAGCAGATCCAGGCGTGATGATAGGGAAACAGTCCTGCTCCCAGGCGTAACACTTGTCTGCGCCACTCCAGCCTGAGTGGGTTTAGTGTACCCGGACAGGCCTCTCTCACTGACCTGGCAGCCGGAGTATCACTCGAACATTTGTAGGATGTAGTCTCTGCCACAGACCCTCCTTGATAAACTTGAGGAGAAGTCTCTGCCACAGACCCTCCTTGGTGAACTTGAGGAGAAGTCTCTGCCACAGACCCTCCTTGGTGAACTTGAGGAGAAGTCTCTGCCACAGACCCTCCTTGGTGAACTTGAGGAGAAGTCTCTGCCACAGACCCTCCTTGGTGAACTTGAGGAGAAGTCTCTGCCACAGACCCTCCTTGGTGAACTTGAGGAGAAGTCTCTGCCACAGACCCTCCTTGGTGAACTTGAGGAGAAGTCTCTGCCACAGACCCTCCTTGGTGAACTTCAGAGAGACACCTCTACCACAGGTCCTCTCTGACTTGTAGTTACAGAGATAATCCTCCTTAGATGAATTACACCTGGATCTCCTTCCACTTGTCGCTCAGGTACCGACTGACAGGTGATCAATCCCTCAGTGTCCGGCTACCTTGATCCCCGGTGGTTTGTCGAGGCCCTTTTGGACCGCCAGCCTCTCAATGGCGCTTCTCAGATGGACTCCCCACCGAACAGCAATACAGCTTGGGATCCTCAAAGGTGGGAACCCAGTCGCTCACTGGGTCCCCGTCGCTGTTCAGATGCTCCGGGCCAACATGGTCCCGGGAACCAGGAACACCGCGTGGCACGAACGCCCCGGCCAGGTAGGCCATAACGCCGGGGTTATGCGCTAATGGTTATGAGTATTACATAGCGTCGTGCATTAGGCGACTAAGGGAGGAGGTATAGAATACGTCAACCCTTAGCATAGAAGTTTAGGAGAACATGTTCCGCAACTTTAGGGCATGGGCCCATATACAAGTAGCACTTATGTCAGCACGTAGTAAATTTGAGTTGTAGTAACAACTAATAGTTGCGTATGAGAAGCAATATAGCTGAGGTACTTTGAGAGTACACGTAATTAATAGGAGTTGTAGTAACAACCAATAGTTGCGTATGAAAGGCAGTATAGCTCAGGTAATTATAGTAGAATACTTGAGGTGTATATTGTAGATATAATACTATTTGCATATGAGAGGCAATATAGCTCAGAAAGGTGGGTGTCACACGGGATGAAGGAGGACCAGAACCAATGGCGTCTGCCCCTTAAATACCCCTTCCCAGCATGCACAGCGAGGCCAAAGCCTCCTGATTGGCTGCTGGGAAAGAGCACCCAAACCTTGACTCCACTGCTGCCACCTGCAGCACCAGGGTTGGAAGAACACCCCAGAGCAACAGAATAGCCCACGGCACAGCCAAGCTGAGACAGAGACCCTGTTTTGCACATAACAATTTGGATCAGAGTTTAACTACACTCTAATCTCCCTCTAAATTTAACTAGCACCGGTACCATAAAGTACCCAGGCGCTACACTTAGGGCCAATCTGCCCTATAGGCTCACTATGCTAGCCGCTTAGGGCCCCGCAAAGCTGCGGAGGGCCCCCCAAATTACTAGAGGTCCCGCCTGGTGAGAAGTCATTTTCAGCCCCTTATCCTGCTTCTCAACTCGCTGGCTGCATGGGAGAAGAGGTAAGAGTTCAGCACCCCAGCTTCTCACTTTAAAGTGGAGGTTCACCCTCAAAAAAAATTCTGACATCACACGGAGTCGCGCCATCCTACCGACAGAATGCCGTTTTTTGTTTTTTTTCTCAGCACATACCTCTTAATCCCGATTTTCACCTCACGGCAATCCCGCGGGAGTGGGCGTTCCCAAGCACTGCCTGTGATTGACAGGCTTCCGAACAGCGCATACTGCATGTCACAGGTTGCCAAAAAACTCAAACGTCGGTTTCGGCTCTATACGGCGCCTGCGCACCAACGTTCGGGTTCTGTCGGCAACCTGTGACGCGCAGTATGCGCCGTTCGGAAGCCTGTCAATCACAGGCAGTGCTTGGGAACGCCCACTCCCGCGGGATTGCCGTGAGGTGAAAATCGGGATTAAGAGGTATGTGCTGAGAAAAAAAAAAAAACACCAGCATTCTGTCTGTAGGATGGCGCGACTCTGTGTGATGTCAGAATTTTTTTTAAAGGGTGAACCTCCACTTTAATGTAAGATGTCATTCTGCCAGAACAACCCCCACCCCCCACCCCACCCCCAGTTTCTCAACTTTAATGTAACATGTAATTTTGCTTAGGGCCCCAGGGAGGTCAGGATCGGCACTGGCTACACTAGAAAAAAAAACAAAAAGCACACTAAAAATACATGGCCCTTTTCTTTCAAATCCATTTTAGAATTTTGCAAAAAGTGTTTAAAGTTGTATGTGTTATCGAGCAATTTGGAAGGTGTTATTAAGAGAACATATGGTGGTGAATGGAGATGGGAAAAGGTCACCCCAAAGGGTAGAGCCAACAAGAAGAAAGGACGGCCTGTTATGGAGCATGTCGATTGTTTGAAGATGGAGACATTGGATGATGTTTTCTGTCAATGTTCTGCATGACCCCAATTAAAGAGTGAGCCGAGAGAAAACCTGGCTGGATCAGTTCACAGAGCTTTGATCTTCATGTTCTAAATTGGACACAATTCTCAGAAAGATAAAGTAGCCAAGAAGGTTTGAAGCAAGACTCATGGAAGATCGGAAGATCGGAAGGTTCATATAGTATTGAAGGATCTGGGAGTGTTGAAAAAAAAAATCAAGCTTTGAAAGCACATATTGAAAAAATGTAATATTCATTCATACACAGCCACTGTGCCCATAAATTGCCGCCACTGTGCCATCAAACACAGCCACTGTAACCATCAATTGCTGCCAGTGTGCCCCATCAATTGCTGCCAGTGTGCCCCATCAATTGCCGCCAGTGTGCCCCATCAATTGCTGCCAGTGTGCCCCATCAATTGCTGCCAGTGTGCCCCATCAATTGCCTCCAGTGTGCCCCATCAATTGCCTCCAGTGTGCCCCATCAATTGCCTCCAGTGTGCCCCATCAATTGCCTCCAGTGTGCCCCATCAATAGCCGCCAGTGTGCCCCATCAATTGCTGCCAGTGTGCCCCATAAATTGGCGCCAGTGTGCCCCATCAATTGCCGCCAGTGTGCCCCATCATTTGCTGGCAGTGTGCCCTATCATTTGCTGGCAGTGTGCCCCATCAATTGCTGCCAGTGTGACCCCATCAATTGGCACCAGTGTGCCCCATCAATTGCCACCAGTGTGCCCCATCAATTGCCGCCAGTGTGCCCCATCAATTGCCGCCAGTGTGCCCCATCAATTGCCCGGCACTTGCCTGTCTCGGGTCAGCGCATTCCTCCACGCTCCCTCCGAGTCCTCGATGTCTTCTCCCATCCTCTTCTGCTATGATTGGACGCCTTCAGGCGTCCAATCACAGCGCCTGTCGCTTCAGCCAATCAGGTGACGGATAACCAGACCCAGTGCACCTGATTGGCCGGGATGCGGGTCAGTGTTAGGGAAGCAATTTATTTGATTCCCTAACACAACACTGTGTAATCAGCGAACGCACAGCAGTGCGCCCGCTGTTTACCAATTTGGAAGCCTATTAGAGCTCTAATAGGGACGCCTATTAGAGCCGACGGCTCTAATCAGGCACTTCCAAAAACACACCCGCCGCTGTAATTCAGATGCCTGGCGCCCGACAAGGGGCCGGACACCTAAATACTCCCCTCCCGCCAGACTGACAATACTGCTGTCGTAATCTGTCCCCCTGTGCTCCTTCATCCAGAGTGAGGGGGAGTGCTCTAATACAGGAGGTGTGTTACTGGCCAGATCACCAGGTGAAAACTGAGGGCAAAAAAGAAAAAGAAAAAAGAAAACAAATGCAGCCACCACATGCTGCAATATAATACGTTTTTTGGTTTTGGGTTTATTGACGCTTTTACTGTTTGATTATTCTCTAAATGTCGATGTTTTCTAACCTTCCACCAGCCATTATTACTTTGATGTTCCCAATACTATAAAAGTATCATTTCTGCTTCATCTGAATTTGGTCTTTTATTGTTCCCAGGAGTATAAGATGCCTTCGGAACATTATTCATTGGAATTTAATCACGACCTTTATCCTCCGGAATATCATGTGGTTCCTCCTTCAGATGATTGACCACAACATCCATGAGAAGAATGAGGTATGCCCATTCTGTGTACTGCCATTGTATTGCACTGCCATGGACAAAGCAATATAACGACCAATCAACCCAAGTATATGGAAACCTAAAACTCTTTGGGGTAGATTCAGGTAGGGCTGCGCACTCTTACGGAGGCGCAGCGTACCGTTTTAACGCTACGCCTCCGTAAATTACTTGCGCTACGCTTCATTCACGAAGCAGTAGCTCCGTAATTTGCGCGGGCGCTCCGTAAAACTGCCCGGGGTAAGCGTGCGCAATGTAAATGATCCCGTAGGGGGCGTGGATCATTTAAATTAGGCGCGTTCCCGCGCCGAACGTAGTGCGCATGCTCCGTCGGGAAACTTTCCCGACGTGCATTGCGGTAAATGACGTCGCAAGGACGTCATTTGCTTCAACGTGAACGTAAATGGCGTCCAGCGCCATTCACGATTCACTTACGCAAACAACGTAATTTTTAAAAATCGCTAAACGAGGGGACGACGGGTATACTTAGCATTGGCTGCCCCTGCTAATAGCATGAGCAGCCTTACGCAGAAACCGACAAACGCAAACGACGTAAAATGCAAACGCAGGGAGCGCGTACGGTTGTGAATCGGCGTGAGTATGCAATTTGCATACTCTACGCTGACCACTACGGGAACGCCACCTAGCGGCCATCGTAAGAATGCAGCCTACGATACGACGGCATAAGAGCCTTATGCCAGTCGTATCTTAGGCTGCAGTCGGCGTATCGAGCTTTCTGAATACAGAAATGTCGATACGCCGGCGCAAATTAGCAATTGCGCTGCGTATCTATGGATACGCAGGCGCAATTGCTTTCTGAATCTACCCCTTTGTTAACTTTTGGAAGGAGGTGTTGGATGGATGCAGTGGCGGTGCGTCCATAAAGGGCGCACGGGCGCCGCCCCCGCTCTCCTGCCACCTCTCTATCACCATAGATAGATTCAGCATTGCATTAATCTATCTATGGTCGCCGCTGCCACCCCCCTATTCATGTGCCTGACCCCTTTCCGGGCACCGGGCACTTGAATTACAGCGGCGGGGTATTTTTTCGAAGCACTAGGCTCTAATAGGATAGGCGCTCGCTGTTCACTCAGCATTGTGTTAGGAAAGTGAATGAATTGCATTCCTAACACTGAACCGCCTCTCAGCCAATCGGGTGCTCGGGTCTGTGACCTGTCACCTGATTGGCTGAAACGACAGGCACTGTTGATTGGACGCCACCTATCAGGCGTCCAATCCTAGCAGAGGACGGGAGAAGACATCGAGGAGTGTTGAGGACATCGCCGCCTTGACCCGCTGCCCCACCGAAACAAGGTAAGTGCTGGGCAGGCGGGGGATGCACATTGGCAGAATTTGATGGGCACAGTAGCGGCAATTGATGGGCACACTGGCAGCAATTGGTGTGCACAGTAGCGGCAATTGATAGGCACAGTAGTAGCAGTTGAGGGCACAGTAGTGGCAGTTGATGGGCACAGTGTCAGCAAATGATGGGCACAGGGTCAGCAATTGATGGGCACAGTGTCAGCAATTGATGGGCACAGTAGCGGAAGTTGATGGGCACAGTAGCTAAAGTTGATGGGCACAGTGTCAGCAATTGATGTGCACAGTGTCAGCAATTGATGGGCACAGTGTCAGCAATTGATGGGCACAGTGTCAGCAATTGATGGGCACGGTGTCAGAAATTGATGGGCACAGTAGCGGAAGTTGATAGGCACGGTGTCAGCAATTGATGGGCACAGTGTCAGCAATTGATGGGCACAGTAGCAGCAATTGATGGGCACAGTAGCAGCAATTGAGGGGCACAGTTGTGGCAGTTGATGGGCACAGTGTCAGCAATTGATTGGCATAGTGTCAGCAATTGATGGGCACAGTGTCAGCAATTGATGGGCACAATGTCAGCAATTGATGGGTACAGTGGCAGCAATTGATGGGCACACTGGCGGAAGTTGATGGGCACAGTAGCAGCAGTTGATGGGCACAGTGTCAGCAGTTGATGGGCACAGTGTCAGCAATTGATGGGCACAGTAGCAGCAGTTGATGGGCACAGTGTCAGCAATTGATGGGCACAGTGTCAGCAATTGATGGGCACAGTAGCAGCAATTGATGGGCACAGTGTCAGCAATTGATGGGCACAGTGTCAGCAATTGATGGGCACAGTGTCAGCAATTGATGGGCACAGTGTCAGCAATTGATGGGCACAGTGGTGGCAATTGATGGGCACAGTGGCTGCGTTTGATGGCACAGTGGTGGCAATTGATGGGCACAGTGGCTGCGTTTGATTGGCATAGTGTCAGCAATTGATGGGCACAGTGTCAGCAATTGATGGGCACAATGTCAGCAATTGATGGGTACAGTGGCAGCAATTAATGGGCACGCTGGCGGCAGTTGATGGGCACAGTAGCAGCAGTTGATGGGCACAGTGTCAGCAATTGATTGGCACAGTAGCAGCAGTTGATGGGCACAGTGTTAGCAATTGATGGGCACAGTAGCAGCAGTTGATGGGCATAGTAGCGGCAGTTGATGGGCATAGTAGCGGCAGTTGATGGGCATAGTAGCGGCAGTTAAAGGGGACAGTGTCAGCAATTGATAGGCACAGTGTCAGCAATTGATGGGCACAGTAGCAGCAATTGATGGGCACAGTGTCAGCAATTGATTGGCACAGTAGCAGCAATTGATGGGCACAGTGTCAGCAACTGATGGGCACAGTGTCAGCAATTGATGGGCACAGTGTCAGCAATTGATGGGCACAGTAGCAGCAATTGATGGGCACAGTGTCAGCAATTGATTGGCACAGTAGCAGCAATTGATGGGCACAGTGTCAGCAACTGATGGGCACAGTGTCAGCAATTGATGGGCACAGTGTCAGCAATTGATGGGCACAGTGGCTGCATTTGATGGCACAGTGGCTGCGTTTGATGGCACAGTGGCTGCGTTTGATGGCACAGTGGTGGCAATTGATGGGCACAGTGGCTGCGTTTGATGGCCACAGTGGCTGAAATTGTTGGGGGGGGAGGTTTCAGTTTGTTTGCGCTCCCCCAAAAATTTTGAGCACCCGCCGCCACTGGATTGGATGAATGGATGAATAAAACCTGTCTGTTTTTTTGTTTCTTTTGCTGTCTGTGTCCTGCTGGAGAGATTTCCTTTTAATTCCTCTCTTGGAGACATTACAGAAAATGAGAAGGAATCTCCCCAAAGTGAGAGGAATCCCCAGTTTAGTTGTCACTAAAAGATTTGGTCCCATTGGAAGTTTTCTCCTCACTTCTTATACTGGTGACAACTGTACAATGTAGAATGGTTCAAGATAAAAATAAATGAAAAAAAGTTTTGGCCGATACGCATTCTTCTACATATTTTTGGTAAAAAAATCGCAATGAGCGTATATTGATTGGTTTGCGCAAAAGTTAGAGCGTGTACAAAATTGGGAATAGTTTTATGGCATTTCTATTAATCTTTTTTTTTTTTTACTAGTAATGGCGGCGATCGGCGATTTTTATCATGACTGCGACATTATGGCGGACACATCGGACACTTTTGACACCATTTTGGGACCATTGTAATTTTTACAGGGATCAGTGCTATAAAAATGCACCGATTACTGTAAAAATTACGCTGGCAGTGAAGGGTTTTAACACTAGGGGGCTTGGAAGAAGTTAAAGAGGAGGTCCGGGGGGGATTCAAAGCCAGCAGCTATACACACTGCAGCTGCTGGCTTTTATTAAATGGACACTTACCTGTCATGGAGTCCAGCGATGTCGGCAGAAGGGTTCCCGGCGTGAAGCTGAAAGGCTACACTGCCGCCGCCATTGCGGGTAAGGGAGCCCGGCAGTGTAGCCTTTGGGTTTCACGCCGGGAACCCTTCTGCGCATGCGCGAGGCCCCGCTCCTCTCTTCTATTAGCCCAGTGGCCAGGGAAGGAGGGAGCCCCGTGGTGACACATCACTGATCGCTGCTTCCGATGAGAGGGAGGATTCGATCAGTGACATGTCACTAGGAAGAATGGGGAGATGTTGTGTTTACAATGACATCTCCCCATTCTTTAGCTCCGCGACACGATTGCGGGACACCGGCGGACATTGAGTCCGCGGGTCCCGAGGGCACGGTCACGGAGCTCACGACAGGGTCGCGAGCGCGCGACCACACAATTTAAGGGGACGTACCATTTGCCTGTCTGTGCCATTCTGTCAACGTAAATCTGTGTTGCGGCGGTCCTTGAGCGGGTAATGCTTGTGTTTTTGGAATGGGATGCCCAACAAGCTCATATAGCACAGTTTCTCAACCAGGATTCCACGAGCAATGAGCAGCACGATAAGTTCTCACTGACACCAATGATCTGTTCAGTGGCGGTCCATAGAGGGTGCAGGAGCGCCGCCCCCTCTCGCTCCTGCACCACCACTGAATACAATACACAGATTCATGCATTGCATGAATCTGTGTATTGTCGCTGCGGCCCAGTATGGTGAGCGCCGACCATCTGAATAACGGCAGCTGGTTGGCTTTGGAAGTGCCTATCAGAGCCAGCGGCTGTAATCGGCTTCCAAATAATTAACCAGGGGACGCACGGGATGTGCATTCCCTGGTTAACACTGACAGGCGTCTCAGCCAATCAGGTTTACCGGTTCTGGTTACTGGTAACCTGATTGGCTGAAGCATCATCAAGGGCGGGAGAAGACATCGAGGGACGGTGGAAGGAGGATGGCTGACCCCAGAAAGGTAAGTGTCGGGCGGGGAGGGGGCAATCTGGCAGCATTTTACATTGACAATTGATGGGCACAGTGGCTACAATTGATGGGCACAGTGGTGACAATTGATGGGCACAGTGGTGACAATTGATGGGCACAGTGGCGACAATTGATGGCACAGTGGTAACAATTGATGGCACAGTGGCTGTGTTTGATGGCATGGCACATTGGCTGAGTTTGATGGTACAGTGGCTGCGTTTGGCATGGCACAGTGGTGACAATTGATGGCACAGTGGTGACAATTGATGGCACAGTGGCTGCATTTAATGGCATGGCACAGTGGTGACAATTAATGGGCACAGTGGCGACAATTGATGGCACAGTGGCTGCGTTTGATGGCATGGCACAGTGGTGACAATCGATGGGCACAGTGGCGATAAATGATGGTACAGTGGCGACAATTGATGGGCATAGTGGTGACAATTGATGGGCACAGTGGCGACAATTGATGGCGCATTGGTAACAATTGATGGCACAGTGGCTGTGTTTGATGGCATGGCACAGTGGCTGCGTTTGATGGCACAGTGGCTGCGTTTGGCATGGCACAGTGGTGACAATTGATGGCACAGTGGTGACAATTGATGGCAAAGTGGTGACAATTGATGGCACAGTGGCGACAATTGATGGCACACTGGTGACAATGGCATGGCACAGTGGTGACAATTAATGGGCACAGTGGCGACAATTGATGGCACAGTGGCTGCGTTTGATGGCATGGCACAGTGGGGACAATTGATGGGCACAGTGGTGATAAATGATGGCACAGTGGCTGCGTTTGATGGCATGGCACAGTGGTGACAATTGATGGCATGGCACAGCGGCGACAATTGATGGCACAGTGGCTGCATTTGATGGGCACAGTGGCTGCGTTTGATGGGCACAGTGGCTGCGTTTGATGGGCACAGTGGCTGCAATTGATGGGCACAGTGGCTGCGTTTGATGGGCACAGTAGCTGCGTTTGATGGGCACAGTGAGGCTGCAATTGTTTTTTTTTTTTGTTTTTTTCATTTGTTTGCGCCCCCTCAAACATTTTGAGCACTACCCGCCACTGGATCTGTTTGGCTTTAGTAAGGGGTAATTCTTCCCACTGACCATCACACCAATGTATCATGGGATCCTTGAGACCAGAAAGACATTACAAGGGTTCCTCTGTGTTGGAGAAGGTTGAGAAAGGCTGTCATATAGGTTTGATGATTGGGTTTCCACCAACTTTTGGCCAATCAGCGTGGCATGTGGCAATGATGTCACTGTGAAGTCTTAATTGAAATGTGTGGCATATGGCATGGACTCTCTTATAGTATCCACAAGACTTTTATCTTTAATGGATTTGTGTTTTGCCTGAACAAGTTTTCTCTTCTCTACCTAATAGACCTCATATGGCCTCCAACAAAACCTTTCAAAGGCCCGAGAACTGGGTGTCTTTTGTGTTGCACACCTGAGGTCAGAGACATCATTTCTGTAATCCTCATTACTCTCAGCCTTCAGTCTTCGTCACCCCTACTTACCGAATCGGCGTGGGTTTGTTCAACAATACATTTCTCCGCACTTCTGATGCACGCGTCTCCAACATTGGTGGGCTCATGTGTGGCTTTTGTTCGGATGATAGAATAGATAAAGGACTGAGAACAGATAATGGGCTTTACAAAAAGAAGTTAGTTTGGTGGAAAGAAAAGAACCGGTAATTGGTTTCTTTGTATTTTAGTTTTGGGTAAAAGGACATGTGATGAAACGCAAAACAATCAACCCTTCCCGGGATATAGGGCTAAAAAAATAAGTTTAAAGTGATATTAACCACTTCAGCCCCCGGAGGATTTCGCTGCCAAATGACCGGGCCACTTTTTGCAAATTCGGCACTGCGTCGCTTTAACTGACAATTGCGCGGTCGTGCGACGTGGCTCCCAAACAAAATTTACGTCTTTCCCCCCCCCCCCAGGAATAGAGCTTTCTGTTGGTGGTATTTGATCACCTCTGCGGTTTATATTTTTTGCGCTATAAAAAAAAATATAGGCCCAGATTCTTGTCCACTGGGCGTATGTCTGCGGCGGCGTAACGTATCCGATTTACGTTACGCCGCCGCAAGTTTTCCAGGCAAGTGCTTTATTCACAAAGCACTTGCCTGTAAAGTTGCGGCGGCGTAGCGTAAATCACGCGGCGGAATTCAAATTCGGCGGGTAGGGGGCGTGTATCATTTAAATGAAGCGCGTCCCCGCGCCTAACGAACTGCGCGTGCGCCGTCCGTAAAATATCCCAGTGTGCATTGCTTCAAATGACGTCGCAAGGGCGTCATTGGTTTCGATGTGAACGTAAATGACGTCCAGCCCCATTCACGGACGACTTACGCAAACGACGTAACTTTTTTAAATTTCGACGAAGACAAAGGGGGGGGAGTCCCCGTCTGCTGCGTGAGACTTGTGAGTGTGTCTGGCGCCAAAGACCAGGAGCTGCTAGATCAAGCGAGAGGATCGGAAAGCAGCCATGTCGCTATACTTGTGGGCACCATCCATGTCGGGGCCTAGAGTGCTTTCCATGCCCACCACTGTGGGTGCCACGCTATCCGGAGCCCTGGCATTTTTATTATAAAACATTTTTTGTACTTGTTGTGGCGGCGATCTGTGATTTTTTTTTTCCTGACTGCGACATTATGGTGGACACATTGGACACTTTTGACACCATTTTGGGACCATTCACATTTATACAGCGATCAGTGCTATAAAAATGCACTGCTTCCTGTGTAAATGTGACTGGCAGGGAAGGGGTTAACCACTAGGGGGGCGATCAAGGGGTTAAGTGTGTCCTAGGGAGTGATTCTAACTGTTAGGGGGCGTGGTTACGTGTGGCACGTCACTGATCGCGGCTTCCAATGAGAGGAAGCAGACGATCAGTGTCCTGTCACTAGGCAGAACAGGGAGATGCAGGTGAGGGCTGGCAGCCTTAGGTCTAGGGGGCAAGTCCAGTCAAGTGGCCCACTGAACCGCCGAATCAGCTCACCATCCATGGCCCACCTGTTTTTTCGATGAAGCCTCACCAGTGCCCATCAATGCAGCCTGATCACTGGAGAAGGTTACATGGGGTGTATGGGGGAAGATGGAGGGTCAGTTAGGGGTGTAAAGGGTCTCTCACCTCAGTGATCTCAGCTGAGCAGGTCCTTGCACGCCACATCCCGACTCCCTGGCACCCCCTGCCTCTGCCTGCTTCCAAGAATCCGGTCCCAGGCAGTTGTAGTTTCCTCTGCGCTGCTCTGTTTTCCACCCACTTGGAGCTTGAGCAAGGACTACAACTCCCGGAATGCAACAGCTAGTGGTCGGTCACCATGGCCGTGCCCCCTTCCCAACTTCCTAGACCAGAATAAAAAACAAAATGGTAGCAGGCCATATTGAACATAAGTTGGGGTGGCCTGGGAGGCAATTGCCACCCTGCCCCCTGGCCCAGCCCTCCCCTGGGGAGATGCCTTGTTTACAAAGGCATCCCCCCGTTCTGCCATTCCGTGACACGATCGTGGGACACCGGGGGACATCGAGTCCGCAGGGTACCACGGTCACGGAGACCGCGGTGGGCGTGCGCCCGCTAGGGGGCAGGATTCAAAGCAATGTATATATATGTTGCTTTGCCTGCCCATGCCATTCTGCCGATGTATATCTGCGTTAGGCAAGCGGATAAACCAAAAATGACAAATATTGCAACTTACCAAACCTTTAATTGTAATGGCTGCATTTGTTTTAGGCTGGTGGACCCTTCCCCCACCTATAACTGGCCTTTGCAGCAAGGAGCACATGGAAGGGCGACGCATGTCAATCAAAACCAAAGATTCAACTTACCGACCAGCCATTGGTTTTAGGCTTTTTTTTGTGTTTAAATGAACCCGACGACTTATTAACCACTTCCGGACCGCCGCACGACTATATACGTTGGCACTTTGAAGAGGGATATATCTCTGTTATGGTAGCAGCTAGCTGCCATAACCCCCGGTATCCTCATCTTCAGGTGGCAGGCCGGTTTACGATAATGGTGATCTCTGCGGCGGATTCGCTGCAAGATCACCATTATCGGCGGCAGGAGAGGGGCCAGCCGCTCTCCCTTGCCCTCCTCCACTTACCGGAGTCATTGGTACCGGCGGAGGCGATCGGGTCCTTGATGTGGCTGGGTATGGAGATGAGTAAGAGGAAGATGGCCCCCCGCCTGTCTCCATACCATAGCAGGGCAGAAGCGACGTCAAAACATCACTTCCACCCATAGATCTTTTTTTTGCATTTTTTTTTTTTTTATTACTATTTATTTATTTATTGCATTTTAGTGTAAATATGAGATGTGAGTTTTTTTGACCCCACATCTCATATTTAAGAGGACCTGTCATGCTTTTTTTTTTTCTGTTACAAGGGATTTACAAGTTTACATTCCTTGTGATATAAATAAAAGTGACACATTTTTTTTTTTTGTTAAAAGAACAGTGTAAAAAATAAAAGGTAAAATAAATAAGAAAAAAATAATAAAAATTTTGAATGCGCCCCGTCCCACTGAGCGAACGCATATGTGAGTAGCGCCCGCATATGAAAACGGTGTTTAAACCACACATGTGAGGTATCGCCGCGATCGTTAGAGCGAGAGCAATAATTCTAGCCCTAGACCTCCTCTGTAACTCAAAACATGCAACCTGTAGAATTTATTAAACGTCGCTTATGGAGGTTTTTAAGGGTAAAAGTTTGTCGCCATTCCACGAGCAGGCGCAATTTTGAAGCGTGACATGTTGGGTATCAATTTACTTGGCGTAACATTATCTTTCACACATAAAAAAAAATTGGGCTAACGTTACTGTTGTCTTATTTTTTAATTAAAAAAAGTGCATTTTTTTAAAAAAAAGTGCGCTTGTAAGACCGCTGCGCAAATACGGTGTGACAGAAAGTATTGCAACGACCGCCATTTTATTTTCTAGGGTGTTTGGGAAAAAAATGTATAATGTTTGGGGGTTCTAAGTAATTTTCTAGCAAAAAAAAAATGTTTTTAACTTGTAAACAACAAATCTCAGAAAGAGGCTCGGGGCTTAAGTGGTTAAATGCAACTCCCGTCTTCTCTTCCAGATCTGGTGTCGATGTATAACAACGATTTACAATTACTTTGTGGTCACCAACTTCTTCTGGATGTTTGTGGAAGGCTGTTACCTCCATACTGCCATAGTGATGACCTACTCCACGGACAAGCTGCGCAAATGGGTCTTCCTCTTCATAGGATGGTGTAAGCCTCTTCCATACAATTGTTTTGTAGGGATTGTCTCAAAAACATGAGTGGGTGGTTGTAATTCCACAGTGGGGAGCACATGTATTCTGATGGATAGATGAAGGGCAGATGACTGGAGGGAGCCCAACCCTCCTTAACCACATAAGGACCGCCTAACGAATGGCACGGCTGGGCACAATCACGTACCTGTACGTCGCCTTTAAGAGCCCAGCCGTGGGTCGTGAGCGAGCGCCACCCGGTCCGAAGCTCCGTGAATGCGCCCGCGGTACCCGCGATCGGTCACAGGAGCTGAAGAACAGGGAGAGGTGTGTGTAAACACACCTTCCCCGTTCTTCACAGTGGCAGTGTCATTGATCGTCTGTTCCCTGATATATGGAGACAATCAATGACGTCACACGTCCAGCCCCGCCCCCTTACAGTTAGAAACACATATGAGGTCACACTTAACCCCCTACAGCGCCCCCCTAGTGGTTAACTCCTAAACTGCAATTGTAATTTTCACAGTAATCAGTGCATTTTTATAGCACTTTTTGCTGTGAAAATGACAATGGTCCCAAAAATGTGTCAAAATTGTCCGATGTGTCCGCCATAATGTCCCAGTCATGAAAAAAATCGCTGATCGCCGCCATTACTAGTAAAAAAAAAAATATTAATAAAAATGCCATAAAACTATCCCCTATTTTGTAGACGCTATAACTTTTGCGCAAACCAATCAATAAACGCTTATTGCGATTTTTTTTTACGAAAAATATGTAGAAGAATACGTATCGGCCTAAACTGAGGGAAATTTTTTTTTTTATATATATGTTTTTGGGGGATATTTATTACAGCAAAAAGTAAAAAATATTCACTTTTTTTAAAATTGTCGCTCTATTTTTGTTTATAGCGCAAAAAAATGTTGAACCGCAGAGGTGATCAAATACCACCAAAAGAAAGCTCTATTTGTGGGGAAAAAAGGACATCAATTTTGTTTGGGTGCCACGTCGCACGACCGCGCAATTGTCAGTTAATGCGACACAGTGCAGAATCGCAAAAAAGCGGCCTGGTCATTTGGCAGCCAAATCCTTTGGGGGTGAAGTTAAAAACTGGGCTGGCCAAAAAAAATAAAAATAAAGTGCGCCCCCCCACCAGTCCAACATATAAAGAATATAATACTCATTATGTCTGGAGGGAATCGAATCTAATAGAGAAGAATAATTACTTTACTCTGTGGCCGATCCTAGGGTCACAGGCGCCTGGGTGCAGAAATATTTCTGGCGTCCCCACATGGGCGTGGTCATTTTACTAACTCCTCCCCTTTACAAATGTTTCTATGGCAATGACTCAACCACAGAGATGCTCCCCTACAAAGTCCTCATTACCCTGGGATCCTTACATGATCTCTTAACAGTAAACAAATTACAGGAAGAAAAGCAGAGTACTTTATTGGGACCTGGAGGGGGGCCTATGTGATGGACACAGAGAGGGCTTCTGTTAGAGAGTCTGTTAGATGTTTGGCGCCCCCACCTCTGCAGGCGCCTGGGTGCAATGCACCCTGTGCACCCTGCCTAGGATCGGCCCTGAGCCACTCATCACTGCTCAAGAATGATAGGGAGCATATTAAAATGCACTGATTACTGTGTAAATGTGACTGGCAGTGAAGGGGTTAACCACTAGGGGGCGATCAAGGGGTCAAGTGTGCCCTAGGGAGTGATTCTAACTGTGAGGGGGCGTGGTTACATGTGACACGTCACTGATCGCTGCTTCCAATGAGTGGAGTCAGACGATCAGTGTCCTGTCACTAGGCAGAACAGGGAGATGCTTGTTTACATAGGCATCTCCCCGTTCTGCAGCTCCATGACACGATCGCGGAACACCGGCGGACATCGAGTCCGTGGGTCCCATGGGCACGGTCATGAAACTCGCGGCAGGGGCGTGCGCCCACACAGCGGCAATTTTAAAGGGACGTATATATGCTATTTTCCTGTCCGTGCCATTCTGCCGATGTAAATGTTCGTGCGGCGGTCGGCAAGTGGTTGACGTACAGGAAATGTATAGAAAAAAAATTATTTCCGCGAAGAAGTTTAGTGAAAATAAATGATAAATTAATAAAATATAAAATTATTTATTTAGTGAAAATAAATGATAAAACCATAACACAAAAGACATTTCCAGGTCTGCCTGAAGATTTATAGCTGGATTCAAAAAGACGCGCCTAACGTTAGGCAGGCGTAGCGTATCTCATATAAGCTACGCCACCGTAAGTTAGAGAGGCAAGTGCTGTATTCACAAAGCACTTGCGTCCGAAGTTACGGCGGCGTAGCGTAAATGTGCCGGCGTAAGCGCGCCTAATTCAAATTGTGAAGAGGTGGGCGTGTTTTATGTAAATAAAGCATGACCCTGCGTAAATGACGTTTTTATCGAACGACGCATGCGCTGTCCGTGGACGTATCCCAGTGCGCATGCTCCAAATTACGCCGCAAAGACTCATTGGTTTCGACGTGAACGTAAATTACGCCCAGCCCCATTCACGGACGACTTACGCAAACGGCGTAAAAATTTGACGCGGGACCGACGTTCATACTTAACATTGGCTGGGCCAGCTTTTTGTTGGACTAACTTTTCGCCTGAAAACGCCTTACGTAAACGGCGTATCTTTACTGCGACGGGCAAGCGTACGTTCGTGAATAGGCGTATCTCGCTGATTTACGCATTCTAGCCGTAAATCAGCGTACACGCCCCTAGCGGCCGGCCTAAATAGACAGCTAAGATACGACGGCGCAGGCCGTCGTATCTTAGCTAGATTTAAGTGTATCTCAATTTGAGAATACACTTAAATTTACGACGGCGCAGATTCAGAGTTACGACGGCGTATCTACTGATACGCCGGCGTAAACCTCTCTGAATCTGGCTATTAGATATCATTCCCCTTTAAGCACATTATTTAGGAAAGCAATTTTTAATCCTATTCATTTACTTTTTTAATATCCCAAAATGAATGCCGTCCCAATTGCTTCTCTATAATTGAACTGGACCGTCACCTCCAAGAATGAGCGCATTTCAAAAACGCATTAAGCACTTTCCGATCATTTTTCATTCTCCGAACTTATTTTATTGGCCCGCTGAATGCAGTGATTATGGATTCTGGAGACGTGAAGATGAACCAATTACATTTTTTCTCTATTTGTTACAAATACCATTTTAAACCAGCGGAGCGGAGAATATTCTCAGGGAATTATTTGGTACTTAACCACTTCCTGACGGCCGTGCGGCGTTATACGGCCGCAGTGTGGATCTTAATTGCCGGGAGGCCGTCTATATACGGCCTCCAGCCACTGGGGGGCGCACGCTGCATCACTGAGATGCCGATGCGTGTGCCTGGTGACCGTGATGTCCGCCAGGCACCCGTGATCGGCGGTTACACAGACAAGGATGGGGATCTGTGTGTGTAAACACACAGATCCACGTCCTGTCAGGGAGAGAGGAGACCGATCTGTGTCCCTTGTACATAGGGACATAGATCGGTCACCTCCCCCAGTCAGTCCCCTTCCCCCACAGTTAGAAACACTATGCAGGGCACACATTTAACCCCTTCCTCACCCCCTAGTGTTAACCCCTTCAATGCCAGTCACATTTATACAGTAATCAGTGCAAATTTATAGTACTGATCGCAGTATAAATGTGAATGGTGCCAAAAATGTGTCAAAAGTGTCCGATGTGTCCGCCATAGTGTCGCAGTGCCGATAAAAATCGCAGATCGCTGCCATTACTAGTAAAAAAAAAAATAATAAAAAATATTAATTCTGTCCCCTATTTTGTAGGCGCTATAACTTTTGCGCAAACCATTCGCTTATTGCTATTTTTTTTTTTACCAAAAATATGTAGAAGAATACGTATCGGCCTAGACTGAGAAAAAAAAAGTTTTTTTTTAAAAAAAATGGGCTTTTTATTATAGCAACAAGTAAAAAATATTGATTTTTTTTTCCAAAATTTACGCTTTTTTTTTGTTTATAGCGCAAAAAATAAAAACACCAGAGGTGATCAAATACCACCAAAAGAAAGCTCTACTTGTGGGGAAAAAAGGACATCAATTTTTTTTGGGAGCCACGTCGCACGACTGCGCAATTGTCAGTTAAAGCGACGCAGTGCCGGAAGCTGAAATTTCACCTGGGCAGGAGAGGGGTATATGTGCCCAGTAAGCAAGTGGTTAAAGAAGGGGTCTTCCCGGAATATGCCCTTGAAGAAATACTAAACCCACAACTGTAAAAATCAGTCTGTGATGCTTGTTATACTCACTGTGGAACCTAAGGGGTTATTCTTCTGCATTGTGTAAAAAGGCTAATTGATCCTGTCTTCTTTTATTCTCCCCTTCTTTTACTGTCCCCAATCCATCTCCTGATAAAACAGAGCCTTGAGGGCACTCTGCAAATACTCAGTTCGGTGTGTATTGCTAGAGAGTTTATTTCATTATTTTGGGAGGGTGCATGTGATCAGCACAGGGCCAACCAGAGGGTCAAGGGTCATGCAGCCTCATAGCACAGTCAGAGGAGAATGAAAACTCCTCCTACAATCTTTAAGGCTGCATTCACACCTGAGCGTTTTGTAGCCTGAAGCCTGAAGCTATAAACGCTGGAGGGGAAAAAATACATTATTCTCTATGGAGATGGTTCACATCTCCACTCCAAAACGCCTGACGCCGAACGCCTGAAGCCCAAACAAGTTCTGGACCCTTTTTTGAAGTCAGACACATGTCGGACTTCAAGTCGCAGTGTGAACCCAGCCTAAAGGCCAATAAGGACCTCTGTCTTGGGCAGCAAAAACATCAGGTCATTGCTGTCTGAGAAAGAGATCCTTATGCCGCATACACACGATCATTTTTCGGCATGAAAAATTACGTTTTTAAAAACGTCATTTAAAATGATGGTGTGTGGGCTTCACATCGTTTTTCATCTTCTGAAAAACGGCAAAAAAAAAAATCGAACATGCTGCATTTTTTAATGTCGTTTTTCAAAATGTCGTTTTTCGTGATGTAAAAAATGATCGTGTGTGGGCAAAAACGACGTTTTAAACTCGCGCATGCCCAGAAGCGAGTTATGAGATGGAAGCGCTCGTTCAGGTAAAACTACCGTTCATAATGGAGTAAGCACATTCATCACGCTGTAACAGACAAAAAAGCGTGAACCGTCTTTTACTAACACGGAATCAGCTAAAGCAGCCCAAAGGCGAATAGAACTTCCCCTTTAGAGTGCCGTCGTAAGTGTTGTACGTCACCGCGCTTTGTTCATAATTTTTCAAAAACGATGGTGTGTGGGCAACATCGTTTTTAATGATGAAGTTAGAAAAACTTAGTTTTTTATCATGTTGAAAAAATGTCGTCATTTTTTTTCATGCCGAAAAACGACCGTGTGTACGCGGCATTAGTGACTATGAAACATTATTTTTTTGGTTGAACATGGTGTGCTAGTGACATCTTTGATTGTTCCTGGATTATCTGACTCCACGCCTAAAATACATTATATAGCCGTAGGTTTAAGGACACCTAACCAAACCTACACATGCTTGGTGGACATCAGTGTTGCCAACCTACCAGATTGAAATTTACTGGCACGACACCCGAAATTTACTGTCGCAGCCACGTTTTTACTGACATTTCACAGAAGTTACTAAATTTAAAAAATGTAGGTGCAAATTTCAGTATTTAGGCTACAAACAAGTACGCTGGGCAAATAGCAATGTGATTTAAGGGAGATATTAAGGTATGAAAACATATTTTTGTTATTTTCGATATAATAAGGGCAAATTATTTAGTCACATCACCCCCTGCCCCCACCCACCTCTGCCACCAACACCCCCTGCCTTCGCCCCCCTCTGCGGTGCCACAATCCCCCCTTGCCTCCAATCTCCCCCTGCCTTCACCCCCTCTGCAGTGCCACCAACAACCCCTGTCTCCATCCCAACCCTCTGCGATGCCACCATCCCCCTCTGCAGTGCCACCAACACCCCCTGCCTCCAATCACCCCCTAACACTCCCTGCCTCAAATCTCCCCCTGCCTCCAATCTCCCCCTGCCTCCATTGCCCCCTGCCTCCAATCCAGGGCTGTGGAGTCGGTAGATAAATGTTCCGACTCCGACTCCGACTCCTCAGTTTTATGTACTTCCGACTCCGACTCCGACTCCCCGACTCCGACTCCTCTGTATTAATATGCGAATGTATTTTATACTTTCCTTGAGGGAAAGAAACGCAACCTACCACAGGACTACTGGCTGGGAAGCCAACAGTCTACTGTATTGCACAGTTTAAGCAAAAGACAAACACAATGAAAACAATCAAGTGGCTGGATAGTAGCAGCAGGCATAAACATCAGGAACAGGATTTTTACCAGTTCAAAAATACAAACCACATTATTTGGTTGTTTTAGAACAAAAACAAAGCTTATCTATAATGAACCAAAAACAAAATCTGTAAAACCTAGAAATGGTTTATATTAATCTTGAAATGTAATTATAGGCTTAGCAAATGCAAATCAATTCAATGTAGAGTTCTAAGGAAGAGAATTGCCTCTGCCAGATCCTCTTTCATAGAAGCTCTTAAGTCAGACTGAGCCTAGGTTCACACTGCTGCGAATTCAAAATCGCGGTAAAATGCACAATGTTACCGCGATTTCGCAGCTGCGATTTTGCCACGATTTCGGCCACAATTTAATGTAAATCGCAGCCCGAAATCGCAAAAAGTAGTACAGGAACTACTTTTTGAAATCGCAGATGCGGCGTCGCACTGATTAGGACAGTGCCATTGCCGACAATTGCCGCCGATTTGAGATGCGATTTGACATGTCAAATCGCATCTCAAATCGTTCCAAATCGTACCCAGTGTGAACCAGGGCTTTATTATTTTTAGGGCTGAAAATAATCTTTCGACACTGACTTGGGTGGGTGGCATTGCAGTAACTATTCTGGTCACATCACTAACGATCTCTGGATAAACAAGGATGGCTTCTTCAACAGTAAGTTTTGATGAGCGATCATACTTTTCAACTTCTTTTAGTGCTTTATATGGAATTTTTTTATTTGGACACTTACTGGTTCTCTAACATGCGTTCCCTGTAAAAGCAGAACACAACACTATGGAAAGTATAAGTATTGCAGCTCCTAATTGTGCGTTGCGTGCCATATAGTGAAGCACATGAAAACCATGCTTCTTCACGGTCACTTAACGTGTTCGTTTTGCGGTTACGTGAGGCACTGCATGCATTGGTCTTTATTCTTACAGTAGAGAAGTCATTAATTATAACTTTTTGTGAATTGGGACATTTAAACTTGCTTTTTTTTTTTTTTTTTATTCCAATCTAAATTTAGTAGGAGTCGGAGTCGGAGTCGGTGCATTGTTTGCCGACTCCGGCTTCCGACTCCAGGTACCCAAAATTTCCCCCGACTCCGACTCCTCGACTCCGACTCCGACTCCACAGCCCTGCTCCAATCACCCCCTGCTACTAACACCCCCTGCCTCCAATCACCCCCTAACACTCCCTGCCTCAAATCTCCCCCTGCCTCCAATCTCCCCCTGCCTCCATTGCCCCCTGCCTCCAATCATCCCCTGCCACTAACACCCCCTGCCTCCAATCTCCCCCAGGCCCCCTGTCTCCAATCACCCCCTGCCTCCATCGTCCCCTGCCTGCATCCCCCTCTGCAGTGCCACCAACAACCCCTGTCCCCATCCTCCACCCTCTGCCCCATCCCCCTCTGCGGTGCCACCAACACCCCCTGCCTCCAATCACCCCCTAACACTCCCTGCCTCCAATCTCCCCCTGCCTCCATTGCCCCCTGCCTCCAATCATCCCCTGCCTCCAATCTCCCCCAGGCCCCCTGTCTCCAATCACCCCCTGCCTCCATCGTCCCCTGCCTGCATCCCCCTCTGCGGTGCCACCAACAACCCCTGTCCCCATCCTCCACCCTCTGCGGTGCCACCATCCCTTCTGCGGTGCCACCAACACCCCCTGCCTCCAATCACCCCCTAACACTCCCTGCCTCAAATCTCCCCCTGCCTCCAATCTCCCCCTGCCTCCATTGCCCCCTGCCTCCATCCCCCTCTGCGGTGCCACTGCAGCCACCATCACCCCCTGCCTCCAATCACCCCCTGCCTCCAATCTCCATGTGCAGTTCCAAGCAGAACCGATCTCGGCTATTTTTACTGCCAAATTCCCACAACCACGGACATTTACGAACGGGGGAAAAAAGTGCCCGTTTTTACGAACTGTCCATAAAAATACAGACGGTTGGCTACACTGGTGGACATCCCATTTCAAAATCCTGGCATCTATTATATTATCTGAACAAAAGCCACATATGAGCCCACCAATGTTGGAGATGCATGCATCAGAAGTGCGGAGAAATGTATTGTTGAACAAACCCACGCTGATTCAGTAAGTAGAGGTGACTAAAATAGAAATCGAAGGCTGAGAGTAACGAGGATTACAGAAATGATCGATCTGACCTCAGGTGTGCAACACAAAAGACATTCAATTCTCGGGTCTTGGAAGGATTTGTTGAAGGCAATTTGAGGTCTATTAGGTAGGAGAGAAGACTTGTTCAGGCAAAGCACAAATCCATAAAAGATAAAAGCCTTGTGGAAACTATAGGCGTACCCATGCCCTATGTCACCTATTTCAATTAGGTCTTTATGATGACATCATTGCCATATGCTACGCTGATTGGCCAAAGTTGGTGGAAATCTGATCAAGAAACTTATGTGAGCTCATCCCATTCCAAAATCTTGGCCGGTAATGTAGATAGAGTAGGCCCCACTTTGAGGCTAAATCAGCCTCCACCTTTCTGGGAAGACCATTTGAGGTCTATTAGGTAGAAGACAGAAAACTTGTTCTCGCACAAATATATAAGAGTGGAAAGTATGAGTGCCCGTGCCCAATGCCACATATTTCAATTAATACTTCACAGTGATGCCAATGCCACATGCTACACAGTTTTGACGGTGGTCTCCCTCCCCGCACCGGGTAATCCCCACCATGTGGGAGTCCAGAAAGCATTGACAGTTGTCACTGGACCATCTTTGGATAATTTTCTCTCCCCTTTCATTGGCTTTAAATGCTTGCAGAGCAGGCTTCCATTCTTTTAGCCTTCATATCTGGTGTCACCAGGGGAGGGCTGGGCAGGGGAGCAGGGTGGCAATTGCCTCCCAGGCCACCCTAACTTATGTTCAAAATGCCCGTTACCCTTTTATTTTTTATTCTGATCTTGGAAGTCGGGCCGACTACTAGCTGTTGCATACCAGGAGTTGTAGTCCACGCTTAAAGCTCCCGGTGGGTGGAAATCAGAGCAGCGCAGAGGAAACTACAACTTCCTGGGACTGGATTCTTGGAAGCAGGCAGAGGCAGGGCGTGCCAGGGAGTCGGGACGCAGGGCTGGGCGCTGCCTGCAACTTGACCCAGGACCAGGAGCATTAGCCCCCTCCCCCCAGGAGGCCATGGCGTGCAAAGACCTGCTTTGCTGAGATCACTGAGGTGAGAGACCCTGACACCCCTAGCTGACCCCCATCTACACCCCATGTAACCTGCCCCAGTGATCAGGCTGCATTGATGGGCACTGGAGTTGGTTGCTAGCAACAAAACCAAGCGGGTCATCATAGCAGAATCAATGGAGCTAGACCAGGAGGACGGGATTGCAGCAACGCCAGCAGTACAAGAGATGGAGACACCAGTGATTCAGGAGGAGGAATCGCCAGCCAACAAGCTAATGAGAGAGAAGCTAGCGTGGTTCGGCCCGAACCCAACGCCAGATGTGGTACTGAAAGTGATGGACATGTTAGTAAACGCAGAGCTACAGAAGGCTAAACAAATAAGGGACGCAGAACTACAGAAGGATAAAGAAATAAGAGACGCAGAACTACAGAAGGATAAACAAATAAGGGACGCAGAGCTACAGTTAAAACTGGCAGCAGTCCAACAAGCGGCCACACCTTCTACGAACAGTGAGTACAGCACAGCAGACGCAAGGAAGATTCCGTTTAGCGCTTTTAAAGCTTTTGATGAAAAGGACTGTGAGATTGATAACTTCCTGGCGGATTTTGAGCGACAATGTAACCTGCACCGAATAGCTAGAGGAGACTGGGTTGCAATATTGTCAGGCAAACTGTCAGGCAAAGCTTCTGATGCGTTCCGGACCGTGCCAGATCAGGATATCCATAGCTACGCCCGGGTTAAAGAAGTGCTCCTGGCTCGCTATGCAGTAACCCCAGAGTCCCACCGACAGAAGTTCAGGGACTCACGCAAAACCACGAAAGACTCTTACGCAGAATGGGCATGCCAGCTGTCCCTGTCGGCCTCTAACTGGGTTAACAGCAGCCAGGCCACCACCGCAGAGGACATTTTGCAACTAATGCTCCTGGAGCAATTTTACAATCACATCCAGACGGACGTCAAGGATTGGGTGAGAGATCGCAGGCCCATGACTCTACCAGAGGCCGCGAAGTTGGCGGATGAATATGCGGATACTCGCAAGACAAACCAGGTCACACCACGGGTACAACCCCCACAACCAACGGCGCCCTCACACCCACCAACCGCTAGATACCAACCGCCTAACAGACCGATGACATATAGCCCTCGCTACCCACGCCAGGAGGACAACGAACAACGCTGCTTCCGGTGCAAACAGTTGGGTCACTTCAAGCAGAATTGCCCCATGAATGACAACACCAGGTCAAATTGGTCTCAACCTGGGTACCGCCCACCAGCAGCAGCCCATTGTGTAGACTCGGCTTGGGATCCCCAGGAGCTGGGTCAGGAAGAACCATTGGGCACCCCTTACGAAGCCCTCATGGTACAATCTGTTATTACGGACAACAGGGAACACCATTGTCAGCTGGTCATGGGCGACAGCCATGAGCCGGAGGGGCCTTGGAGGGAGCTGGGCAGAAAGAGGCACCGCCAGCTAACCTCCAAGAAGAAGAGGTCCTGGAAGTCATATAACCAGCGGACCTGGGAGGAGAAGAAGCGACTGGAGGAGAGGGAGTCACAGCGGGCATCCCAGATGCGGGCCGAGATGTTCGCCAAGGGCCCACCGGTGGCCCCTTACACCCCCACCCAGTTCCTGATGATGAAGGACCACGTGGAGAGCCTGCAGGACATGAGCAAGCAGGATCTGATCCGTGAGTACATGGAGCTGGAGGAGTGCATAAGCCGCATGGAGGAGGAGAACAACCACCTGAGGTCACAGCGGGCTGACCCCCCCAGGCTCCATGAACTGGAGATGGAGCTGGAGAAGCTCAAAGAGGAGAACCGGCGGCTGCGGAGGGAGCAGGGGGTGGCTGACCTTATGGGGCTCTGAGTCCCCTCTCCCCCCCCCCCCCCCGGACTCTGAGCACCAGTGCTACAGCACTTCAACAAATATAACTTTTTCTTTTTATGAATCTCCTGTGATTGTCACTTCAGAGCCATAACCTGCCCCTCCCATAGCGGGACACCTAGATGGCGGCGCACAGACCCATTCGCCATCTTCACACTGACTTCTGGTGACTCTGCAGATCGCACAAAGACTTGGGGACTGACCGGCGTGTGATCTGACGACCCGGTGGCATACCTGAGTCGGGAGCAGTTGTCAAGGGAGGTCAGTCATGCCAAACGGAGTTAACCTCGGACTAAAAGCTCTGAACCCGTCAACCCTACTGGACCAGGGAAGGTCCAACCGGGTTTGCCGGAGCAGGGAGAAGAAGGGGGGCCATTGTGATGGACTTTTTACCTATATGCTTCAGGTTAATCCTCCCTGCTTGTTTAAGGCTGTTAATTGTAGTTACTCTTCTGCAGCTAGCCCTGTTTCAAATGTTAATTGTTTTAGCCCTGTGTTTACTGGTTACTGTGATTAGATAAGTGGCTTGTGTTAATTATGCTGATTGCTTCATTGTGATAATTATCTCTCTATATGCGGTGCCGACCCGGCTAGCTACTGAGTAGTTCAAAGAAATATCTTTATTTCAAAGGAGCTGTATTGAAGACCCCCCACTGTGTGAGGGGGGGCGGAGATTTGTCATTGTAACAGTTGTAACCACATATAAGCTCTGGTTTCTTACCATTAAAACTCTGTCTTGTTCCAGCAGTAAGCTTGTCTCATGTGTGGCTTTCTGGGCGATTCCAGGGATATCCCTCCTCGTGGAATATTGGGGTGATTGTCGTTATGGGAAGAAGGGAACGTTGACGGGGATATCATACCGATACCGTCACATGGCCCTTTGCTTGGAAGGTTGTGAGAGACACGTCATCTGCACTATACCTCCCATGGATACAGCTGAGATATCCAAACGCCTATTTGACCTTCCATATAAGAGGGTCCATGACTTGGGGTAAGAGCCCATCCTGACCTTATTGGTTTTTTTTTCCCACACAAACACTTTCGTTTGATGTTCATTCATCTGATTATTTGGTGTCTTCACTCAGCTTGTGTCGCTAAATTGGACTTTTAAGAGCACTATCTTTAGTGTTTATTGTTAATAAGCGCAACTTTATATATTATTTCACACCATTTCTCTCCATGATACCAACAATCGGGCACTATTTCTCCCACTGATATCAGTAATGGGGCACTATTCCTCCCATAGACACCAATGATGGGGCACTATTCCTTCTACTGATATCAATGATGGGACACTATTTCTCCAACAGACTCCTCCAACAAAGGAGCACCATTCCTCTTACTGATACCAACAATGGGGCACTGTTTATCCCACTAAAACCAATGATGGGGCATTGTTTACTCCCAATAATGCCAGCGTGTTTTCTAATCCCACCGGCCACAGTCTGGTGCCCCTAAAGTCTGAAACAATCGTTAACTGGCCCTTTGCTTAGAAAGTTTGGAGACCCCTGCTATAGAGGAAGAGTTACTCTACCAATATATGAAATTTAAATGACCTATGTAAGTTTATAAAAAAGTAATGCTCACTTATGCATTACTTTTGGCAGGGCTGTCTTAATGAGAGGGCACACCTGGGCACTGCCCAGGGGCCCCAGCTGCATGGGGGGCCTCTGCACTTTACCCAAAGCAGCTGGTCCTTGAGCCCACCCTGCCCTGAAATTAGAGGCCCCATGATGGCACTGAGAGTCATAGATGAAAAGGGGAGGCAGTCTGCCTTCTACCTACTTAATGTCTGTTTACCTGCACTGTCATCATTATAGGGGCCCCAGAGCATTATTTTCCCCAGGGGCCCATGATGCTATTAAGACGGCCCTGACTTTTGGTACAGGCAAAAAAAAAGTTTGCTTTATATGCTCTTTAACCACTTGCCGACTGCCTAACGTACATTTACGTTGGCAGAATGGCATGGGCAGGCAAAGCAACGTAGCTGTACATTGCTTTGAAACTACCGCCTAGCGGGCGCGCGCTCCCCCGCCCCGTGCTCCGGGACCCACAGACTCTATGTCCGCCTGTGTCCCTTGATCGTGTCACGGAGCGACAGGACGGGGAGATGCCTATGTAAACAAAGCATTTCCCTGTTCTGCCTAGTGACAGGACACTGATCGTCTGCTGGCAGGGAGCAGTGATTAGCCCAGCCCCCCCACAGTTAGAATCAGTCCCTAGGACACACTTAACCCCTTCCTCACCCCTTCCCTGACAGTGTAATTTACACAGTAATCAGTGCATTTTTATAGCACTGATCGCTGTATAAATGTGAATGGTCCCAAAATAGCGTCATAAGTGTCTGATGTGTCCGCCGCAATATCGCCGTCTCAATAAAAATCGCAAATCGCCGCCATTACTAGTAAAAAAAAAAAATTATAATAAAAATGCCCTAAAAAAATGATATAATAAAAATGCCATAAAACCCCAATTTTGTAGACGCTATAACTTTTGCGCAAACCAATCAATATACGCTATATTTTTTTTTTACATTTTTATACATTTTGGGGGGATATTTATTATAGCAAAAAGTAAAAAATATAGCTTTTTTTTTTTTCAAAACTGTCGCTTTTTTTTTTTGTTTATAGCGCAAAAAATAAAAACCGCAGAGGTGATCAAATGCCACCAAAAAAAAAGCTCTATTTGTGGGGAAAAAAAGGACATACATTTTGTTTGGGAGCCACCTCGCACGAGCGCGCAATTGTCAGTTAAAGCGACGCAGTGCCGAATCATAAAAAAATAATATTCCGATCATTAGGCAGCCAATTCTTCAGGGGCTGAGGCTAGGTTTACACTGCTGCGAATTAAAAATCATGAGATTTTAGCATGATTTCACGGTTTTCCGTGTTTCGCGGCCGCCATTTCAGGGAATGCCAGTCTAGAGAGCTGAATTCGCATCTCACACGGATCAAACTCGCACGCACCCTTTTTTAACGCAGCTTGGATTCGCAACGCATTGATGTGAACGGCACTCATGGAAAACTATGTTAGTGAAATGATTTGCGAATTTGAGCGATCGCAACGGATCGAATCCGCAATTGAATTCGCAGTAGTGTGAACCCAGCCTAAAGTGGTTAAAAACAGAGCTGTGTTTTGTTTTCTTTTTAAATCAGATATAGTCAACAATGGAATAGAAACAAAGCGATAAACTCAATCATTTCCCATTGCCGTCATCGGTGAATCCATGGGGAAGTGTTGAAGGCATAATTAAATTTGGCGATATGTTCTATAAAATCCGCTTTCATTATATCAAAGTGAGTTGCGTCCAGATAAACAGCTGTGCATCGAGGCTCGGGATGGATCAGCGTGTTTATGACCGGCGGCATGTTCGGAGCATAGCCTTGGAGCAGGAAGCGCTCGGCGGCGGCGGGAGGGGGCGGGGGCGAGTCGGCGCGGTGCAGATTGAAAACTTACTTGGTGATTGTGTGTTTAATGGAGCCAGAGTGCTAGAGCAACGCAAAATTCCACCATCTGTATAATCCGCTCGATAAAATGCACAATAACGAGCGTGACTTGATGATCGCCATATGGAGCGGCGGAGGCTCTCAGAAAAAATGTACGGCTTCTAATCATTCGGAACTCAAGAGCTTCCAGCTGGGAAAACATCGGAGGCATAAGAGCGGCGCAATTAAAGCAGATGTAAAGGGCTGAAACGTACCTTTTTTGCGATATGGTTTGTTGCAGTGATGCATACGTTAATGCGCGTTAGGCCGCGTACACACGATCGGTCATAACCGATGAAAACGGACTGATGGACCGTTTTCATCGGTTAACCGATGAAGCTGACTGATGGTTTGATGTGCCTACACACCATAGGTTAAAAAACTGATCGTGTCAGAACGCGGTGACGTAAAACACAACGACGTGCTGAAAAAAAAGAAGTTCAATGCTTCCAAGCATGCGTCAACTTGATTCTGAGCATGCGCGGCCTTTTGACCGATGCTTTTGCATACTAACGATCGGTTTTGACCTATCAGTTAGGCGTCCATCGGTTCAATTTTAAAGCAAGTTCTCTTTTTTTTGACCGAAGGATAACTGACCGATGGGGCCCACACACGATCGGTTTGGACCGTTAAAAACGGTCCTTCAGCCCGTTTTCATCGGTTTTGACCGATCGTGTGTACGCGGCCTTAGACGTGTGCAATTCGTTTCGTTCTGAATTTGTATTTAGTTTTCTCATGCGAATTGGCAAAAAAACGCTTACTGAATTTAACGAAAATCTAAAATTAGAAAATTCGAAAGAATGAAAATTTGAAAATCCGAAAATAAAATAGAAAATACGAAAATTTGAGAATCCAAAGGATTCTCAAATTGGATCCGGGGGGGGGACTCCATGGAATTTTGTTTTTCGCTTTTCATCCGAATTCGCGAAAATCAGAATGAAAAAATTAGAGAGAACAAACATTTGAAAATTCAAAAATAAGATTGAAAATTCGAAAATCCTTGAAAGAACGAAAATTTGAAAATCCAGAAATAAGATCGAAAATCAGAAAGAACATTTGGAAAAATTGGATCCGAGGGGGGGTTAATGGAATTTTGTTTTTAGTTTTTCATCAGAATTCGCGAAAATCCGTTTAACGAACCTTTCCGAAAACAAATTTTCAAAAAGAACAAAAAAATTTGAGAGAACGAAAATCCGAAATTTGAAAATTCGAAAATAAGATTGAAAATTCGAAAATCCTTGAAAGAACGAAAATGTGAAAATCCAGAAATAAGATCGAAAATCAGAAAGAACATTTGAAAAATTTGGATCCGGGGGGGGGGGGGGGGGCGCCTCCATGGAATTTGTTTTTAGTTTTTCATCCGAATTCACGAAAATCCATTTAACGAACCTTTCGGAAAACAAATTTTCAAAAAGAACAAAAAAATTGGAGAGAACAAAAATCCGAAATTTGAGAATTCAAAAGAACAAAAATCGAACAAAAAACTCGGAAACGCAGTTAGTGAAAAACCCGTTTAACAAACATTTACAAAAACAAATTTATCAAAAAAAATAAAAAATTTGAAAGAATGAAAATCTGAAATCTGAAAATCCGAAAGATCGAAAATTTGGAAATCCAAAAGAACAAAAAACATTTGGATAATTTGGAGCCGGAGAGAGGGGGCTCCATGGAATTTGTTTTTCATTTTTCATCCGAATTAGCAAAAAAACATTAAGCCCAGGTTCACACTGGGTACGATTTGGTATGATTTGAGATGCGATTTCACATGTCAAATCGCACCTCAAATCGGCGGCATTTGCCGGCAATGCCACCGTCCTAATCGGTGCGACGCCGCATCTGCGGCGCTGCACCGATTTCAAAAAGTAGTTCCTGTACTACTTTTTGCGATTTCGGGCCGCGATTTACATTGAACCCTGCACAGATGTCTCTTAAATCGCGGCAAAATCGCGGCAAAACCGCAGCCGCGATTTTACCGCGATTTTGAATTCGCAGCAGTGTGAACCTAGCCTTAATGAATATTTCTGAAAATTTTCAAAAAGAACAAAAATTTGAGAGAATGAAAACCAGAAATGTGAAAATTCGAAACAATGAAATTCAGAAAATAATAAGATCGGAAATCCAAAAGAACAAAAAACATGGAATGTGTTTTTAGTTTTTCATCCGAATTGGCGGAAAAACTTTAATGAATATTTCGGAAAACACATTTTTCAAAAAGATCAAAAATTCGAGAGAACCAAAATCTGAAATTTAAAAATTCGAAAGAACGAAAATTCTAAAATCCGAAAAAACAAAAAACATTTTGAGCGGGGGGGGGGCTCCATGGAATTTGTTTTTTTGATTTTCATCTGAATTAGCGAAAGACCGTTTAATGAATATTTTGGAAAACAAATTTTCATAAAGAACAAAAATTTGAGAGAATGAAAATCTGAAATTTGAAAATTCGAAAGAATGAAAATTTGAAAATCACAAGAGAAGTTTGAAAATCCAAAAAAAAAAAACATTTGGATAATTTGGAGTCAGGGTGTCCCCATGTAATGCGGCTATGCGTGGGGGCACTCAAGAAGAGGAGGAGCCAGGAGCGCCCCCGGGGGACCCCAGAAGAGGGGGATCGGGGACACTTGCACAGGGGAGGTAAGTATGACATGTTTTTTTATTAAAAAAATATATATATTTCAACCCCTTTAATGCTCAGTACTAAAAGTATTTTCTAAAGGAATGTAAAGTCTCAGTTTTAAACTAGAGATTAAACTTCAATGCCTTAAATCAAACAGAAAGCTTCAGTCCTGATCAGACGACGTTCTGGAAGCAGAAAAGGAAATGAGTTTGGCACGAAACGCGTAGGGCGCCGTGTGATATTTCCTTTGAAAAGCAAATTTGCCAGATTGAGGAGAACATTCGCCAAGATCATTTCTCAACCCAATCTGTGATCTCTTCTAGAAAGTTTTTAGGAAATGTTACAATAAATCTCAAATAATAGGGCTGGAAATTGCTGTTTTTTAATGACTTTTAGGAGTCGCTCACTCGGGGGATGGTCAAAGCAGACGCTTACGCTGCAGTTTTTCCGCCACTGACTGCCAAACTAAACTTGGGCATGCAGCCACCCAGGTCTGTACACATGCCCTGGCCACAATGCTTTGCAACAAAAAAGAAAATGCCACCAAACATGGCCCATTTAAATCAATGGGGCCACACTGCAACCGCCCTGCAACTGTGTGCAATGCAGAGTAGGGATGAGCCGAACACCCCCCCCGTTCGGTTTGCACCAGAACCTTCGAACGGACCGAACGTTCGCGCGAACATTTAGAACCCCATTGCAGTCTATGGGACTCGAACGTTCGAATTCAAAAGTGCTCATTTTTTTTGGGGGGAGCTAAGGTGGCTCAACGCGATTGGCACTGCACTGACAAGCCATTCACCTCTGCAGCTAGGGGTTCGGATCCCGGTCTCGGCTACATGTAAATTGAGTTTGGTGGTCTCAGCCCGGCTCCCGGTGGGTGTGCTATGCGAGGTAAGCCTGCGCTTAGTACGCCCACCCCCCTCCCACAAAAACCACCACACTTACACGCACTCGAAATTGGGTTAACACGCACGCACTTTGACCACGCGGTCTCTAAAAAAAAGAGAGGCGAAGGACTAACGGGGCTGGTTGAGCGGGCTAGATCCTCTCACTCCCTTATAGGGAGTCCCTCTGCCTCGTTGGGCTTCAAAGCGGAGCAGGTAGGGCGGGCTGTGTGGGAGGACCCCCTCACACGGTTGTTTTTTCTGGAGGGATCGTGCCATCAAACGTGGGTTTTAAATTGCTTTTTCACAATCCTGCAAGCTGTTCTGTTTCTTGGTCTTCCAGATCTTGCTTTAACTTCCACTGTTCCTGATGACTGCCATTTCTTAATTACATTCCGAACAGAGGATATTGACATCTGAAAACGCTTTGCTATCTTCTTATAGCCTTCTCCAGCTTTGTGAGCGACAACTATTTTCACTTTCAGTTTTCTAGACAACTGCTTAGAAGAACCCATGGTGCTGATTGTTGGGGCAAGGTCAGATGAGTCTGGGCATTTAAAACCTTTGAGATTGACATCACCTGGTCTTCCCAGACGATGATTGAGAACAATCCATGACACTGGCAGGTCTCAGCTTTGCAAAGGGGGCAGTGCATGCTATAAATTCTGCAGGGTGCCCAAACTTTTGTAGATGCCATTTTTTTGTTTTCTGTAATTTTGAAAGTGTAAATGATGGAAATAAAATCTAACTTTTTTTTTACATATTATAAGAATGTCTAATCTGTAATTTGATGCCTTTTGGAGATTTTTCCATCTTTCCTTGGCTTCGTTATGCACATTAATACAAATTTTAACCTGGGGTGCCCAAACTTTCGATCACCACTGTAAGCCTAGGCAAAGTCACTGGAGTGGAGCTCAAGGATGGCTTTGTAATGATCAAAGTTAAAGATTTTCTGAAACACTGATTCTCTTGCTGCTGTGACTTGCTACAAAGTTACAATGTTGCTGTCTGATCACTGCGGGAAGAGGAGACTGAGGAAATGCTTTCCACCTGCCTGCAGCAGACTGATGACATCATAAAAGCCTAGGCAAAGTCACTGGCGTGGAGCTCGAGGATGGCTTTGTAATAATCAAAGGGGAAGATTTAAAAAAAAAAAATGATTCTCTTGCTGCTTTTATTTGCTACAATGTTACAATTTACAGTCTGGTCATTGGCGGAGAGGAGACTGCGGAAATGCTTCCTCCTGCCTGCAGCAGACTGATGACATTCATGAGATTCACTGGACTGGAGTTCCAGGATGGCTTTGTAATGATGAAAGGTGGAGCTTTTATCTCTTGCTGTATATTGTGAAGTCAGGAATGTAATCGCGCAGACTTGTGAAGTTTCTGAAAGGTCCTCCTTAGTGATTCTGGCTGTGTTTGTGTTTTTGCGCAGGTATCCCGTGCCCGATAATAATCGCCTGGGCCATCGGAAAGCTGTGCAATGAAAACGAACAGTAAGTGGTTTAAAGCTGAACTTGTTTTATCTGCCAAAGAACGTTTACGGTAATTCCAGTCTTGTGATCCAGAACCCCCCTGCCAGACAGCACAGCCAGGTCTTCTGGCTCCAGTACATTGTTAGGACACTGAGAGAAGGATATAGGAGGTTGTATGCAGACACAGATGTGTCACGGACAGGCCCGGACTGGCCATAGGGAAAACCGGGCATATGCCGGTGGGCCGCGGCGGCCGGTTGCGGAACAACGAACAGCCCTCGGCGGGCCGCATGTCACATCTCCCCAGGGGTGTACCAAGGGGTTGCAGGCCGAGAGGGGACGCCCAGTTTACCTAATAGCAGAGATCCCCCAGAGAGAGATGAGCTGGGCGTATCACAGCCAGCTCTGACATTTCTCCCCACCCCCTGCTGCCCACACGACCAGTTAGAGGAGAGGAGCTGCTTCTACTCTTCCACCTCCTCTCCTCCTGTATCTGCCCCGCCCACTCTTCCCGACAGACACTGTTCTGCTGCCTAAGGGATGTGGGCGGGAAGATTCAAGCTAAAGCCAAACAGAAAGGAAAGATGGAGTCTGATATCCATCCATCCAGTCCCTCCTGCCTCTGAGTAAGTACTGTACCTTCATCTATCTATATCTATCTTTATCTTTCTATCTATCTATCTATCTATCTATCTATCATCCTTTCTTTCTTTCTTTATCTATCTTCCTTCCTATCTATCTATCTATCTATCTATCTATCTATCTATCTATCTATCTATCTATCTTCCCTTTTTTCTTTCTATCTTTATCTATCTTTCTTTATTTATCTATCTTCTGTCCTATCTATCTATCTATCTATCTATCTATCTATCTATCTATCTATCTTTCTTTCTCTATCTTCCTTCCTTTCTATCTATCTATCTATCTATCTATCTATCTATCTATCTATCTATCTTTCTTTCTTTCTTTCTCTATCTTCCTTCCTTTCTATCTATCTATCTATCTATCTATCTTCCCTTCTTTCTTTCTATCTTTATCTATCTTTCTTTATTTATCTATCTTCTGTCCTTTCTATCTATCTATCTATCTATCTATCTATCTATCTATCTATCTATCTATCTATCTATCTATCTTTCTTTCTCTATCTTCCTTCCTTTCTATCTATCTTCCTATCTATCTATATTCCTTCCCTTCTTTCTTTCTATATCTATATTTCTTTATTTATGTATCTTCCTTCTTTTCTATCTATCTATCTATCTATCTATCTATCTATCTATCTATCTTTCTTTCTTTCTTTCTTTCTTTCTTTCTTTCTTTCTTTATCTATCTTCCTTCCTTTCTATCTATCTATCTATCTATCTATCTATCTATCTATCTATCTATCTATCTTCCTTCCCTTCTTTCTTTCTATCTTTATCTATCTTTCTTTCTTTCTCTATCTTCCTTCCTTTCTATCTATCTTCCTATCTATCTATCTTCCTTCCCTTCTTTCTTTCTATATCTATATTTCTTTATTTATCTATCTTCCTTCTTTTCTATCCTATCTATCTATCTATCTATCTATCTATCTTTCGTTGTATCTATATTTCTTTATCTCACCCCACATCCCATCATTAACCCCGCCACGCCCCCCCACCCCCCCCCCCCCCCGGGCTGCTCAGTCTAAAATGCCCGGGCCTATTTTTTGTCCCAGTCCGGGCCTGGTCACGGAGGTGCATTAGGAGTGATGACACTAGGCAGAACGCAACAGTTTGTTTAGTTTCGGATAGATTTGTATGTTACTAATTTGATTTTGTTGATTCGTTTTGGAATTCTTTTAGTTTCATTTTGTGTCGTTTCATTTTGTTTACTTTATTAATTTTCTAACAGATTTAACATTTTCGGAACGATTCGAATTAGGATAATGGTCTGGTATGGATTTTGAGGAGGGCCCCACGCCATTTTTTATTTATTTTTTTGGCATGGGGTTCCCTTAGAATCTATACCAGATCTGATAGGCCTGGTATGGATTGGGGGTGGCACGCTGTTTTGTTTTTTTTCTGACTTTTCTACTGTCGGCATTCTGTCAGTGGGGAACCCCGCGAGTCATCGGTTGTTACCACTGACTGGGCGTCATATGACGTTCAGCAGGATAAGCCACGATCGTGCGCCCGCGGGGGGCGTGCAGCGTGGTGATAAGTGGTGTGTCAGTCTGACACCCTGCATCTCTGATCTAGGTAAAGAGCCTCTAATGGAGGCCCTTTACCACGCAATCAGCCGTGTCCAATCACAGCTGATCACAGTTTAACCAGGAAAAGATCGGCTTTTCCTCCACTCGCGCTGAGAGACGCAAATAGAGGAGAGCCGATCAGCTACTCTCCTGACAGGAGGCTGCTCTCCCCGAGGATGTCCACCCAGGACCACAAGGGATGCCCACCCATGGCCAGCAAGGATGCCCACCCATGACCACCAGGTAAGCCCACTAGAGCCCACCAGGGATGGCAATCATTGCCCATTAGGGATGACACTCTGTGTCCATCAGTGATGCCTGTCAGTGACTGATCAGTGCCATCTATCAGTTTCACCTATAAGCAGGGCCGATCCGCCACTATGCAAGCCGCTTAGGGCCCCACAAAGCTGCGGAGGGCCCCCTAAATTACTAGAGGCCCCGCCTGGTGAGAAGTAATTTTTGGCCCCTCACCGCGCTTCCCAACTCGCTGGCTGCACGGGAGAAGAGGTAAGAAACCAGCACCCCCCGCTTCTCACTTTAATGTAAGATGTCATTTCCAACCGCAGAACACCCCCTCACTGTCGGCAGCGCCCCCTGCCTCTTAAATTTAATGTGACATGCCATTTTCGGCAGCCCCCGCTTCTCAACTTTCATGTGACATGTAATTTTGCTTAGGGCCCCAGGGAGGTCAGGATCGGCACTGCCCATCAGTGCCACCTATACATGCTCTCCAGTGCCACCTACCAGTGCCACCTATGAGTGCCCATCAGTGCTGCCTATGAGTGCCCATTAGTGCCCATCAGTGACACCTATGAGTGCCAATCAGTGCCACCTATAAGTGCCCTCCAGTGCCACCTATCAGTGCCATCTATGAGTGCCCATCAGTTCTGCCTTTGAGTGCCCTTCAGTGCCGTATATGAGTGCTCATCAGTGCTGTATATCTGTGCCACCTATCAGTGCCCCACAGTGCTGCTTATCAGTGCCACCTCATCAGTGCCAATCAGTACTGCCTCATCAGTGCAGCCTCGTCAGTGCCCATCAGTGAAGGAGAAAACGTACTTACTTACAAAGTTTTGTAACAGAAACAAAGAAAAACTTGTATTTTTCTAAATTTTCGTTCTTTTTTTATTTGTAGTGCAAAAAAAATACCACCAAAAGAAAGCTCTATTTGTGGGGAAAAAATGATAAAAATGTTGTTTGGGTACAGCGTCGCACGACCGCGCAATTGTCATTCAAAATGTGAGAGCGCTGAAAGCTGCAAATTGGTCTGGGCAGGAAGGGGTATTGAAGTGGTTAAGGACGCAGTGGCCGGCTTCCCTGGTTGGGATTCATTGAACTAGGAGACACGGGCACACACTGGAGTCAGGAAATGACACAAGATGCTCTGGGGTACACTTGGAGTCACTGGAATGCACAGGGGTGACCTTGTAGTCACTAGATGACCCAGGGCACAATGAGATGTCTGGAGAGTCACTAGATGAGATAGCATGCTCTGGGGTGCATTTAAAGTCAGGAAGTTGCACAGGGGTGCATGGGAGTCACTAAATGACACAGGGGTACCCTGGAGCGCTCTTGGATTTACAGAGAACACAGCATGCTCTGGGGGGAAATTTGGAGTCATGGTGGTGCAGATGGGGTACACTTGGAGCCATGGTGGTATAAAGGGGTGCACTTGGAATCATGGCATCATGGTGATATAGAGGGGTGCACCTGAAGTTTTGGGAGTGCAGTGGGGTGCCCTTGAATTCATAATGGTGCAGAGGGGTGCAATCGGAGTAATGGTGGTACAGAGGGGTGCACTTGCAGTCACTGGGGTACATTTACAGTCAAGGGGGTACAGAGGGGTGCATTTGCAGTCAAGGGGGTACAGAGGGGTGAACTTGTAGTCAGAGGGGTGCATTTGCAGGCAGATTCCCTCACCTGTTGTTGTGTCTATGGGGCAGAAAGTAAAGGGAAATCCCCCCAATGAGACACAGATGGTAGAAAAAATAAATAGCTGACATAGTTTTAGATACACTGTGGGGGGGGGGGGTGGATTTTACTAAAACTGGATGCACAGGATAATATAATAATCACATGAAAAATCTCTTTTAATTGATTCCATCCCTCTAAGTCTGTGACCTTTAATTTTTATGAATAGGTGCTGGATCGGGAAAGAGCCGGGAAAATACATTGATTACATCTACCAAGGGCCCGTCATCCTGGTACTTCTTGTAAGTAACGCTTGTGTGGTCGTTTACTTTAGTCCAAGGGGCCCCAAACTTTTCAGTTCAAACTTTAACAATCAAACTCCACCCTGACATAAAGGTCCCCATCAAACTCCGCCCTGACATAAAGGCCCCCATCAAACTCCGCCCTGACATAAAGGCCCCCATCAAACTCCTCCCTGACATAAAGGCCCCCATCAAACTCCGCCCTGACATAAAGGCCCCCATCAAACTCCTCCCTTGCATAACGGCCCCCATCAAACTCCGCCCTCACATAAAGGCCCCATCAAACTCCGGCCTCGCATAAAGGCCCCCCATCAAACTCCGTCTCACATAAAGGCCCCCATCAAACTCCGGCTTCACATAAAGGCCCCCCCATCAAACTCCGGCTTCACATAAAGGCCCCCCCATCAAACTCCACGCTGACATAAAGGCCCCCCATCAAACTCCGTCTCACATAAAGGCCCCCATCAAACTCCGGCTTCACATAAAGGCCCCCCCATCAAACTCCTCCCTGACATAAAGGCCCCCATCAAACTTCATCTTCACATAAAGGCCCCAATCAAACTCCGCCCTCATATAAAGGCCCCCATCAAACTCCGCCCTCACATAAAGGCCCCCATCCATCTTCGCCCTCACATAAAGGCCCCTGATTTAACTCTGCCCTGACATAAAGGCCCCATCAAACTCCGCCTTCACATAAAGGCCCCCATCAAACTCTGCCCTGACATAAAGGCCCCCATCAAACTCCGCCCTCACATAAAGGCCCCCATCAAACTCTGCCCTGACATAAAGGCCCCCATCAAACTCCGCCCTGACATAAAGGCCCCCATCAAACTCCGCCCTGACATAAAGGCCCCCATCAAACTCCGCCCTGACATAAAGGCCCCCATCAAACTCCGCCCTCACATAAAGGCCCCCATCAAACTCCGTCTCACATAAAGGCCCCCATCAAACTCCGGCTTCACATAAAGGCCCCCCCATCAAACTCCTCCCTGACATAAAGGCCCCCATCAAACTTCATCTTCACATAAAGGCTCCAATCAAACTCCGCCCTCATATAAAGGCCCCCATCAAACTCCGCCCTCACATAAAGGCCCCCATCAAACTCCGCCCTCACATAAAGGCCCCTGATTAAACTCTGCCCTGACATAAAGGCCCCATCAAACTCCGCCCTCACATAAAAGCCCCCATCAAACTCCGCCCTCACATAAAAGCCCCCATCAAACTCCGCCCTGACATAAAGGCCCCCATCAAACTCCGCCCTCACATAAAAGCCCCAATTAAAGTCTGCCCTTATATCAGATTCTCCACTTAAGTCAGGGTCTCCATTAGAGTGTCCCCCTTACATCGGGGATTCACATTAAAGACCCCCTCCTTAATCAGGATCCCCATCAGACTTCCCTTTACATCAGGGTCCCCCTTACATCAGAGTACCCTTTACATCAGGGTCCCTATTACATCAGACTACCCTTTACATCAGGGTCCCCCTTACATCAGAGTACCCTTTACATCAGGGTCCCCCTTACATCAGAGTACCCTTTACATCAGGGTCCACATCAAAGTCCCCCTTACATTAGAGATCTCGTTAGAGCCCCCTAACATGAGTGTCCCCTTTAAAGTCTGATGCTCGGTTTGAACTCCAGCAAGTCGTCTTCACCCCATCTAGATGCCTAAATGCATTGAGTTGCTGCCATGTGATTGGCTGATTAGCAATATGTGTTACCAAGCAATTGAACAACGTGGCCGGTGAGTTTGTGTTCATTCAGCCCTTTCCTGATAGAACCTTTCTGCCGCACACTGCTGGTTGTTTGCAAAACCTTTTTGATTTGATCAGCAAGGACTCTTCTCCATTCAGATTGTGATGACCTCGAGCCGTTTATAGAAGATTAATAAGTCCGGGAATGGACGTCTCTTTGGTAAATAGGGGAATGTTTCTTCCAGGCAGGTTTATTGATGGAGCTTATTTTCCCAACATTAAATTAAATGAAGTTTCATGGCTGTCCTTGAGGAAGGGATACCAGAGGACGGCACTGCCTGACACGGGGAGAGTCTATAAGAGAGTTCCCGGAAAATAACCGACCAAAGCCTGCTGTCCTACCCAATAACACAGCATGACATAGTGCTGCTGGGGGACAGGAGAGAGGAGGATTTATCATAGACAACCAGAGATCAGCGGGGAATGAATGAGCAGAAAACAAGAATCCTGTGTGTACAACATGAGAGGAGACATCAGTGTGTCTGGTAGATAGATAATAAAAAGAGATAGATAGATAAGAGATAAATGGATAAATAGATATATAGATAAGAGATAGATGAATAAACAGATAGAGAGATACAGAGAAATAGATAGATAGATAGATAGATAGATAGATAGATAGATAGATAGATAGATAGATAGATAGATAGATAGATAGATAGATAGATAGATAATAGTCAGATAGATAGATAGATAGATATATAGATAATAGTCAGATAGATAGATAATAGTCAGATAGATAGATAGATAGATAGATAGATAGATAGATAGATAGATAGATAATAGTCAGATAGATAGATAGATAGATAGAAAGATAGATAGATAGATAGATAGATAGATAGATAGATAGATAGATAGATAGATAATAGTCAGATAGATAGATAGATAGATAGATAGATAGATAGATAGATAGATAATAGTCAGATAGATAATAGTCAGATAGATAGATAGATAGATAATAGTCAGATAGATAGATAGATAGATAGATAGATAGATAGATAGATAGATAGATAATAGTCAGATAGATTAAGAGAAATGATGGAGATAGATAGAAAAGAGATAGCGTATATACTCGAGTATAAGCCAACCCGAATATAAGCCGAGGCACCTAATTTTACCACAAAAAAATGGGAAAACATTATTATCCGGATTCAGGTAGAGCGGCGTATGTTTAAGCCGGCGTAGCGCATCTCATATGCGCTACGCCGACGTAACATAGAGAGGCAAGTACTGTATTCACAAAGCACTTGCTCCGTAAGTTACGTCGGCGTAGCGCAAATGGGCCGGCGTAACCCCGTCTAATTCAAAGTAGGCATGTAGTGGGCGGGCTACATTTAAATTATCCGTGACCCCATGTAAATTAGGGCCGTTCGTACGGCGCATGCGCGCGCATGCTCAGAATCACGTCGCAAATACTCCCTACGTAACGACGTCGGCTCAATGCTTTAGACGTGAACGTAACCTACGCCCAGCCCCATTCACGTACGCTTACGCAAACGACGTAAGATACGACGGCTGTTCCGTCGTTCATACCTTGCATGGGCTGCGCCATCTTTTTGGTGGTTTATCTTTACGCCGGCGTAATATGTCTTACGTAAACTGTGTATCTTACTGCGACAGGCGTACGTACGTTCGTGAATCGGCTTATCTTGCTCATTTACATATTCGCCGCGTAAATCCACGTACACGCCCCTAGCGGCCAGCGTAAATATGCACATAAGATACGAAGGCGTAGGAGACTTACGTCGGTCGTATCTTGGCCAAATTTAAGCGTATCTGGTCCATCTGCATGCCTCACTTTGCCCATGTCTCACTGTGCCCATGCCTCACTGTGCCCATGCCTCACTGTGCCCATGCCTCACTGTGCCCATCTGCATGCCTCACTGTGCCTCACTGTGCCCATGCCTCACTGTGCCTCACTTTGCCTCACTGTGCCCATGCCTCACTGTGCCCATCTGCATGCCTCACTGTGTCCATGCCTCACTGTGTCCATGCCTCACTGTGTCCATGCCTCACTGTGTCCATGCCTCAATGTGTCCATGCCTTACTGTGTCCATGCCTCACTGTGCCCATCTGCATGCCTCACTGTGTCCATGCCTCACTGTGTCCATGCCTCAATGTGTCCATGCCTTACTGTGTCCATGACTAGACTTACGTTTAACATGGGAGTATATAGAAGGGGTGCTCCCCGGCCGTAGGTCCCCCAGACAGAAAACTTTGCTTAAACAAGAAAGAAACAGGAAAAACTGGGGCTATATGTGTGCCAAGTTTCGTCTCCAGGGAGCCTACAGCCAGCCGGTACCGTGTCCCCAAATTTACGAGAGAAATTACCATTTAACATAGGAGTCTATGGAAGGGGTGGCCAACTTTGAAAAATCGGTGCTCCCCGGCCAACAAACTTTGCACACTTATAGAGGGAAAGTGGGGCTATATGTGTGCTATATGTACTGCTGAAACGTTTTAGAAATATAATATTTTCAGAATTTATTGAATAATCGTATATTTCTTTTTCAGATCAATTTTGTTTTCTTATTCAACATAGTGAGAATATTAATGACGAAGTTAAGAGCGTCCACCACCTCAGAGACCATACAGTACAGGTAGGTGTCCTCCTCGCTATAGGACTTTCATGCTGCAATGACTCCAGCAGTCACCTAGAAAATCACAGAGGCTTATCTTCCCACAATTATTATATTATTATACACAATTTATATAGCGCCAACAGTTTACGCAGCGCTTTACAGTGTAGAGGGATTACACCACAATTGCACCAAACACTAATATCTTTGGCTGGCTTGAATATCAGGACAAACGTTTTTAAAGTAATTCAGACCTCTCAGTTAGAGCTGCACAATTCTGGGAGAAATGAGAATCGCGATTTTTATTTTTTTTGCTTAGAATAAAGATCACGATTCTCGCTGCGTAATATCATCTTTCACATTAAACCAAAAAATTGGGCTGACTTTACTGTTTTGTTTATTTTTTATTCATTAACCACTTAAGACCAGGACCTTTAGGCAGCTGAAGGACCTGGCCAGTTTTTGGCACTGCGTCGCTTTAACTGACAATTGCGCGTGCAACGTGGCTCCCAAACAAAATTGGCGTAATTTTTTTCCCACAAATAGAGCTTTCTTTTGGTGGTATTTGATCATCTCTGCTATTTTTATTTTTTTGCGCTATAAACAAAAATAGAGCGACAATTTTGAAAGAAATGCAATATTTTTTACTTTTTGCTATAATAAATATCCCCCAAAAATGTATATATAAAAAAAAAATGTTTCCTCAGTTTAGGTCGATACGTATTCTTCTACCTATTTTTGGTAAAAAAAATCGCAATAAGCGTTTATCGATTGGTTTATCAATCATTATTGCGTTTACAAAATAGGGGATAGTTGTATTGCATTTTTATTATTATTTTTTTTTTTTACTACTAATGGCGGCGATCAGTGATTTTTTTCGTGACTGCGACATTATGGCGGACACTTCGGACAATTTTGACACATTTTTGGGACCATTGTCATTTTCACAGCCAACAATGCATTAAAAATGCATTGATTACTTTGAAAATGACAGTTGTAGTTTGGGAGTTAACCACAGGGGGGCGCTGAAGGGGTTAAGTGTGACCTCATTTGTGTTTCAAACTGTAGGGGGGTGTGGCTGTCGGTGTGACGTCATTGATTGTGTTTCCCTATAAAAAGGGAACACACGATCGATGACGGCGCCACAGTGAAGAACGGGGAAGCTGTGTTTACACTCAGCTCTCCCCGTTCTTCAGCTCCGGGAACCGATCGGGGGACTCCAGCGGCGATCGGGTCCGCTGGTCCCGCGGTCACGGAGCTTCGGACCGGGTCGCGGGCGCGCGCCCGCGACCCCACGGATGGGCTTAAAGAGCCACGTACATGTACATGATTGTGCCCAGCCGTGCCATTCTGCCGACGTATATCAGCGTGAAGGGGTCCTTAAGTGGTTAATCCAAGATGTAGATGGTTGACCCTGGATGGTTCCCAAACAAAGATGGTGCTGTCCATCTGGAGAGAAGAGATGTGGGCAGTGCCGGGGGAGTAATGTGATCTCCCGTAACAGATAATGCATTGTTTCGTTTAATTTAAGCTTACACTGATTTTTTGTGTCTTGCAGGAAAGCAGTTAAAGCCACTCTAGTCCTCCTCCCCCTGCTCGGGATAACATACATGCTTTTCTTTGTGAACCCGGGAGAAGACGACGTCTCTCAGATCGTCTTTATTTATTTTAATTCTTTTCTTCAGTCTTTTCAGGTAATTCAATTTAAAGTGGGTTGCTACATTGTCTTCCAGAGGCGGCTCTTTAATTAGGCAAATTAGGCGGTCGCCTAAGGCCTCACACTCACAGGGGCCTCGCAGCCGCCTAAATTGCCCAATGCATTACCCCAGTTTTGAGGAACAGGGGACCTCAACGCTGCTGTGCTCAGGCAGCCCTGACTCAAGAGAGGGGCCGCCAGCGTCCCTAACAACCAGTGAATATCGGTGACACCACCCCTTGTGACATCAATGTCCCAGCATGCCCTCAGTCAATGATGTCACAAGGGGGCGGGTTCACAAGGTGACATCACTGGATGGCCCCCGCCCTTTAGTTTTTATAGAGCGGGACCTGGGGGCCGTCTTGTTAAAGGGGGCTCCCAGATTCCGATAAGCCCCCTGCCCACAGACCCCCCACAACCGCCAGCCAGGGTTGTGGGGAAGAGGCTCTTGTCCTTGAATTATTTTCCCCATCATGGGTGTTAGTGGGGCCCATGTCAAGTTTTGCCTAAGGCCTCGCAAAGCCTATAGCCGCCTCTGTTGTCATCGGCTTGTCAGTTTTAATGATAATTGATAAAGGATGGAGACATTAAAGCTGAGATCCAGAGTGCACAGTGACCGAGAGATGGGCTTATCAGCAGGAGCCATTCTAGGATTCAGAAAGACCAGAGCATCACGTATTAGTTCTATTTTTTTTGTGTGTGTCACCGTGTGTTACATTAAGAAAAAGCTGATTTTTTTTTTTAAATAAAATAATAATTTAATTTTAAATAATAACAATATTTTTTTTTTATTGTTGTTGTTATTATTATTTAAAATTAAATTAAATTATTCTTTTATTTTTAAAAATATTTTTGATAAAATATTAATTTTCATAAAATGAACTAATACATGATGCTCTGGTCTTTCTGAATCCCATCATTTATTTTATTTTTTTATATTTTAAATTAAATATTAAAAATGAAAGCCCAGATTCTGAAACGAGATACGACGGCGTATCTCCAGATACGCCGTCGTATCTCTAAGTTCCGCGGTCGTATCTATGCACCTGATTCTTAGAATCAGTTACACATAGATTTCCCGTAGATCCGACTGGCGTAACTGTGTTACACCGTCGTATCGTAAATGCATATTTACGCTGGCCGCTAGGTGGCTCTTCCGTCGAATTCCGCGTTGAGTATGCAAATTAGCTAGATACGCAAATTCCCGAACGTACGCCCGGCTGATGCAGTACATTTACGCCGTTTACGTTAGGCTTTTCCCGGCGTATAGTTACCCCTGCTATATGGTGGCGTAAGTGTGGCGTACCAATGTTAAGTATGGACGTCGTTCCCGCGTCAAAATTTAAAAAGGTTACGTCGTTTGCGTAAGTCGTCCGTGAATGGGGCTGGACGTCATTTACGTTCACGTCGAAACCAATGACGTCCTTGCGGCGTACTTTGGAGCAATGCACACTGGGAAATTCCACGGACGGCGCATGCGCCGTTCGGGAAAAACGTCAATCACGTCGGGTCACACAACATTTACATAAAACACGCCCCCCTGTTCCAAATTTGAATTAGGCGGGCTTACGCCGGCCGATTTACGCTACGCCGCCGCAACTTACGGAGCAAGTGCTTTGAGAATACAGCACTTGCCCTGCTAAGTTGCAGAGGCGTAACGTAAATAGGATATGTTACGCCCGCACAAAGATACGCGGATGTACGAGAATCTGGCCCAAAATACTTTATATACCACTAAAATTGCAACTTTGCAATGTTAGGGCCAGATTCTCGTACATCCGCGTATCTTCGCGCAGGCGTAACGTATCTGATTTACGCTACGCCTCTGCAACTTAGCAGGGCAAGTGCTGTATTCTCAAAGCACTTGCTCCGTAAGTTGCGGTGGCGTAGCGTAAATCGGCCGGCGTAAATATGCATTTACGATACGACGGTGTAACACAGTTACGCCAGTCGGATCTACGGGAAATCTATGAGTAACTGATTCTAAGAATCAGGCGCATAGATATGACCGCGTAACTTAGAGATACGCCGGCGTATCTCGTTTCAGAATCTGGGCCTTAGTGTCATTTTAAACAGGACCAGTATAGGAAAAAAAAATTATCTTCAGAAAAGCTGGCCAAACACGCTACAATCTGATTGTACCAACAACTACAGCGCATAGGAAATAATAAGGGACAAGCTGAGGAGGAGAGAGCAGGTGTGTGTGTTAAATTAAGAAAAAGCAAAAAAAAACTATTTTTAAAAATAAAACAATTTAATTTAAGTTTAAATAATAACAATATTTTTTTTATTGTTATTTATTATTATTTTAAATTAAATTAAATTATTCTTTTATTTTTAAAAATATTTTTGATAAAATATTTATTTTCATAAGAGGTATAAGAGAGGGGTAAGGAGTATATAGGTAAGAGAGGGGTAAGGAGTATATATAGAAAATATATAAATCGCGCTACCCCCTAACTATATGGTAATCCTGGTAAAAAACTTGATACACCAAAAAATCAAATGATAATAAATGTATGTGACTAGTGACATATGATGATGTGACTCCTAATATGTCCAATAGTATAAAGCATTTTGTGCCTATTAATAAATAAAGATTAAAAGTGACCATAAAAAATTATTATTACACTAAGATTCATGTGACGAATATAGTCCATAAATATATTAAATAGTTCATCAAAATTGCTGAACACCAGTGCTCTGTGACGAAATCCAGGATCTAAGAATAAACGTGTCCAAAAAAATGTCATGATCCTCCACCAATCAATAGAATGGCTCCATACCAGCTTACCAGGATCCCATATGACAGGGAATCATTAAAGCCTGTAGTCAAGGTAGGAGAGGGGTAAGGAGTATATAGGTAGGAGAGGGGTAAGGAGTATATAGGTAGGAGAGGGGTAAGGAGTATATAGGTAGGAGAGGGGTAAGGAGTATATAGGTAGGAGAGGGGTAAGGAGTATATAGGTAGGAGAGGGGTAAGGAGTATATAGGTAGGAGAGGGGTAAGGAGTATATAGGTAGGAGAGGGGTAAGGAGTATATAGGTAGGAGAGGGGTAAGGAGTATATAGGTAGGATAGGGGTAAGGAGTATATAGGTAAGAGAGGGGTAAGGAGTATATAGGTAGGAGAGGGGTAAGGAGTATATAGGTAGGAGAGGGGTAAGGAGTATATAGGTAGGAGAGGGGTAAGGAGTATATGGGTAGGAGAGGGGTGAGGAGTATATAGGTAGGATAGGGGTAAGGAGTATATAGGTAGGAGAGGGGTAAGGAGTATATAGGTAGGAGAGGGGTAAGGAGTATATAGGTAAGAGAGGGGTAAGGAGTATATAGGTAAGAGAGGGGTAAGGAGTATATAGGTAGGAGAGGGGTAAGGAGTATATAGGTAGGAGAGGGGTAAGGAGTATATAGGTAGGAGAGGGGTAAGGAGTATATAGGTAAGAGAGGGGTAAGGAGTATATAGGTAGGAGAGGGGTAAGGAGTATATAGGTAAGAGAGGGGTAAGGAGTATATAGGTAAGAGAGGTGTAATGTAGAGGATTGAACAATATATTGAAATCTCTCACTAAACTGACTTTGTCTTTTTATGTCAATAAGAAATGCGTGAAAAATGTAGAAGAATAAATAATAATAATAATAATAATAAGTTTATTCTTTTTCAGGGCTTCTTTGTATCAGTATTTTACTGTTTTTTGAATGGGGAGGTAAGTGCGCCTATAATTCTGTATAATATTCAGTAACTAAATGTTGGGCTAGAGCTGCTAGAACTTTACTTTACACCCTCTGTTAAAGTGGTTGTAAAACTCTTCCATATACCCAGTGAAGTGACTGGCCTCAGGTGATACACATCCTCTTACATAAGTTGTACCTGTTTATCTGCAGTCTTAAATCAGACACCACCCCCCACTCTAATGAAGGGGAAGGGGCACAGAGCAACAGTAGTGGAAGCTGTTGTACAGAAAGCAAATAACATAGAGAGAGATTATGAGGTTTATTTACTAAAGATAATTAGTCTGTGCACTCTGCAAGTGCGGTTGCTCCAGAGCTTAGTAAATGAGCAGAGACCTGCTGACTTCCATCATCCAATCATGTGCAAGCAAAAATGCTATTTTTTTTCCCTTGCATGTGAATGGATGTTCTTTGCAAAGTAATGCTTCACCTCATTTACTAAACTCTGGAGCGACTGCACTTTCAGAGAAAATCAATCCATATTTTATTCTGATTGTTTGTGCAAGCAAATCTTTTTTATTTTCAATAAATTTTTATTGATATTTTAAATAGGATTACAGTCAAATTATAAGCTTTTCCAAAGTACATAAAGCCCCTAGGGGCGGTTCACAGCAAGTTGCTAATGGAACATGTCATTACAGATAAAACAATAGAAATTAAATCCGGGGGGTAAGTCAGACATTAGTAGGACTGCCCGGAAGGCCGTTTAAGGCAGGCACAAGAAAAGCTATCGAGGCCTGTGGAGACAGAGCCATGTAGAGAGGGGCTCGGATTCGAAGGCAATCCGGAGCCCAAACCCCTAACACCCCAAATGGGAACCTGCTGTGCCAAGGGAAAGGCTCCCGACTCCTACACCCCACCTCCCACCCCCACACTCTCACTAATGAGGGAAAGAGGCTTGCAATGAGCTGAAAGAAGCATCAAGAGTATCCCCCCTCTACAATACTATAAAAAAAAAAAAAAAAAAAAAACATACTATAATTATAATGTTACCGTAGACCATAACCCCATAATGATCGCTCAGGTAGTTAGATAAGAGTACTCAGAACCAAAGGGATAGCAATATAAAGGTAGTTAGATAGGAAAGAAAAGAAAGAGGAGGGGGAGAGGGCAGGGTAGGGAGGGGGAGTATGAAGCCTAAGTGTAATCAAGAAGGCAGTCAGACTCAGTCACTTGCGGGTGCCAGAGGAACACCGATATAATCAGCCCAAGGAGCCCATGTTTCATGAAACATTTCTGAAGTATCAGCCAGTATGCTAGATAATTTTTCTTGGGTCATGATCCATGACATTTTCTGCTTGACAGCCGAGACCAGCGGCCTGGGTTGTTTCCAGGATTTGGCAATGGTAATTTTGGTACCGAGTAGAATAAAGTGTACTAGTTTTTGTATAGGTTTGGCAAGGCGTGGGGGTTGGACATTCAGGAGGGCCGTTTCGGGAGTCCTAGGAATCCGGCTTCCTGTCACCTTGTATATCATGTTAAAAATGATTCTCCAGAAGGAGCGGATCCTAGGACATTCCCACCATATGTGAGCCATAGTGCCCCGCAGCTGACATCCCCTAAAGCACTGGGGGTCCCCACCAGGGTACATGGCAGCTAATCTGGAGGGTGTGAGATACCATCTGGTGATAACTTTTACACTTGCCTCAATCAAGGATGTTCCTTGGATACCCCGAAATGATCTAAAGAATGCTTTATGCCAAGATTCTTGGCTAATGCTTATCTGAAGGTCAGACTCCCAGGCCTCCATGTAAGACGTTTTGGTTGTTGGGTGAGTGAGGGCCGAATAGATCGCCGAGATACCTCCTCTCCGCTCCATGGCTTGATTGCACCAGATCTCATATGAAGTGAAGTCAGGGGGTAAGGGTTTAGACTTCCAGATGGTATGTAGGAATTGTGAAATCTGCTGAAAGTGGGCCTTCTCCGATTCAGGGAGTTTCAGGGTATGAGTGCAGTAAGCTAGGGAGATCGGACCACTAGAAGTAAAGTACTGTCCTATCCGATACAGCCCCTTGTCCATCCACCATTTAAACTCCGAGGATTGTAATCCGGGAGGGAAATCAGGGTTATTAAAAATATGGGCTAAAGGACGGGTAGATGAAGTTAGACAGGTGTTGTGTCTGAGACGATCCCATAGGGCAAATGATTGCGACAACACTGGGGATAAAATAGATGGACGAGATTTGACAGGGGACCAAAGAAGGTAGTTCAAAGGAGTAGTGGGAACAGCCTGCTCCTCTATGCTGACCCAGTCTGGTATATTGTGTTTGGCGTATAAGGAGGAGAATTGAGCTAATCTGGCTGAGAGGAAATATTTGTGAAGGTCAGGGAGTCCAAGTCCCCCCTTGCTTTTATGACGGAAAAGTGTGTCCTGTGGTATACGATATCCCGACGTGCCCCATATAAATTTAAGCAATTTACTTTGAAAGGATTGTAGATGATTCCTCCTAATTGGGATAGGAAGGGAGCGAAAGAAGTATAGGAGTCTAGGAAACAGGGTCATTTTGATTGAGTTGATCCTACCTATCCAAGAGATATTAAATTTAGACCAAGCAAGAAGGTCAGCCTCCAGTTTTTTGTAGATGGGGGGGTAATTAAGGTTGTAGAGAGCTTCTGTCTTGGCGGCCAAGGCTATGCCCAGGTATTGTATAGAGGACTCACTCCAACAGAATTTAAAGGATTGTTTAAGATCCAAAACCATTTGGGGGGTTAGGGATATATTTAGTGCTTGAGATTTGGAATAGTTGACCGAGAGGCCCGAAATTTTAGAGAAGTCGTCCAGGGTATGGCATAAGTTGGGGAGGGAGGTGATGGGAGAGGTCAAGAATAACAGGATGTCGTCCGCAAAGAGGGCACATTTGTGGGTTTGTTCCCCACATTGTACTCCTAAAATATTGGGATTCTGTCTTATGGCAATAGCCAGAGTTTCAATTGCTATAGCAAACAAAAGAGGTGACAAGGGGCACCCTTGTCGAGTGCCTCTCCTGATTTCTATGGGTTTGGAGTAATGGCCGTTGATCCTAACAAGTGCTCTAGGGTTTGCATACAGGGCTCTAATAATACCTAGAAACCTGGTCCCAAATCCCCGACGCTCGAGGATGTTAAAAATGTATGCCCAAGAGACGGAGTCAAAGGCCTTCTGAAGGTCCAGAGACAGTAAGAACCCTTTCTGGGGGGTCCCTCCCGTTGTGCAAGCAAATCTTATGATGCTAGTTTTGTTTTTTGTTTTTTTGGGGTTTATTTTGGAGTTGTTTTGAGGTCAGCAGTTCCTTTTAGCTGCTGTAATGTCTATATCAGCTTTTCTCAACCTTTTTACCCAAGAAGAACCTTGAAGTAAATTCCAGGCCTTGGGGAACCTCTTCTAAAACCAATTTGTTGGAGATCAGTGATGAACAAAATCCCCTCTTTGCCATGGTGGTCAGAACAGTGATGTATTATGGCCTAGGCCGACAAGGCCCAGGCCTAGGGCGGCATTTTGCGGGGGGGGCGAAATCCCATCCCACCCTGCCCCCCTGTGCTCATCCCACCCTGCCCCCTGTCCTCATCCCACCCTGCCCCCCTGTCCTCATCCCACCCTGTCCCCCTGTCCTCATCCCACCCTGTCCCCCTGTCCTCATCCCACCCTGTCCCCCTGTCCTCATCCCACCCTGTCCCCCTGTCCTCATCCCACCCTGTCCCCATGTCTTCATCCCACCCTGTCCCCATGTCCTCATCCCATGAAAATGACAGGGCGGGTCTTAAAAAGGAAGGGGTGCATCATATATAAAGTAGGTGGTGCGCGAGTTTCACCAGGCCTAGGGCGGCACAAAACCTAAATACACCCCTGGGTCAGAATGCCTCCCTTCTAGACCGTTAAAATGACTATTAGTGCCATGCAATTGGCATTGGCGCCAAAATGATGTAAGCACCATGAAATGGGAGGTCAATTAGCCATAGCTCAAATAACCCCTATGAAACTATACAAGCACTGTATTTGAAAAAATCGTGACTCGGTTTGCGAGTTTTGTCTCGCAAAACTAGCACGATTCAGGCCAAAGCGGTGTGCAGTACTGCTTTTGGCCTGAGGTGGGGAGGCGCCGGAGCCGAGCAGAGCGTCACCGATCGCAGCCGATTGGCGCCGTTCGGAAAAAGGCCCGAGGACAGCACGGCTGACCTCGGCAGATCTCGGGTAGGAAGTCTTTCCGAGGTTTGCCAAGGTCAGCCGAAGTGTCCTCTGGCCTTTTCAGCCGTTTTAGAGGCTCTCCGGCGCTCCCCAACCTCTGGCCTTATGCGGTATTGCATCCCATTGAAGTCAATGCAGAACAAATTATTTTAATTTCCATTGAATTCAATGGGGAAACTCGCTTTGATATGCGAGTACTTTGGATTACGAGCATTCTGCTGGAACGGATTATGATTGTAATCCAAGGTTCCACTGTACTTTATTTTTTTTTTATCAAAGACTTCCCTTCAAGAACAATGGGTGTTTTTTTCCAGGGAGTGGTAATTTTTTTTGTTTAAAAATAAGAAAAGTGTTATATTTACCTGTTCTGTGCAGTAGTTTTGCACAGAGCAGCCCCAATCCTCCTCTTCTCGGGTCCCTTTCCTGCGCTCCTGTCCCCTCCCTCCTGCTGAGTGCCCCCCACAGCAAGCAGCTTGCTATGGGGTCACCCGAGCCAAGCCGCTGCTCTGTGTGTCCATTCAGACACTGAGCCACAGCCCGGCCCCACCCCCTCTCTCTCCTCATTGGCTCACTCGCTGTGATTGAAAGCAGTGGGAGCCAATGGTGCCTTGCTGCTGTCTCAGCCAATGAGGAGGGAGAGTCCCAGACAGCGGAGTCTCTCGTGCAACATCGCTGGATTGAAATGGGGCTCAGGTAAGTATTAGGGGGGCTGCTGGATACGGAAAGGTTTTTTACCTTCATGCATAGAATTCATGAAGATAAAAAAAACTTTGGGCTTTAGAACCACTTTAACTTTTTTGTTTTCAAAACCACAACTGTTACACAAAACGGCGCCCATCAGTGCTGCTCAGTGGCAACCACTAATGATCTCCCCGGCTCGCTCCAAGCTGGAGAATTGCCGGAGAAGCAGATGTTTAATGTTTTATTGATTGGCGTTCTGAGAATTTATTTCATTTCGCGGCTCTGTTGGACTTTTCAGAAACTCATTTCCTTAACCGAAAAATTATTAATTGAGTTGACACCTGGATAAGTGAGACCCAAAAAACAAGCCCTGCTTTAATCTATAATACATCAGCCTGGAGACGAGGGTTACATTCTTCTCTTTGTTCTACTCAGCACTCCGCCTAACAATGCAGAATCTCAACATTTAACACATCAGTATTAAAAAAAAACTTATTTTTTATTTCACTGTCTATTATCATTTTGTCACATTCAAATCTTTCATCTTATTGAAAAGCTAAGTATTATCAGAGGTGGTGCGTCCATAAGAGGCGCACGGGCGCAGACCCCTCTCTCCTGCCACCTGTCTATCACCATAGATAGATTCATGCATTGCATGAATCTATCTATGGTCGCCGCTGCCACCCACTATTCAGATGCCCGGCCCCTTTTCGGGCGCCTGAATTACAGCAGTGGGGTATATTTTGGAAGCACCTGATTAGAGCCACAGGCCAAAAAGGTGAACAGCGGTGAACATCAGGCGTCTAATCATAGCAAAGGACGGTAAGAGAGGAAGGGAGAAGACATCGAGGAGCGTTCAGAATATCACCGCCGTGACCCGCTGCCCCACGAGACAGGTACGTTCCCGGTGGGTGGGGGATGCACACTGGCAGCATTTGATGGGCACAGTAGTGGCAATTGATGGGCACACTGGCATCAATTGATGGGCACAGTAGCGGCAATTGATGGGCACACTGGCAGCAATTAATGGGCACACTGGCAGCAATTGATGGGCACACTGGCAGCAAGTGATGAGCACACTGGCATCAATTGATGGGCACAGTAGCGACAATTGATGGGCACATTGGCAGCAATTGATGGGCATAGTAGCGGCAATTGATGGGCACAGTGGCGGCAATTGATGGGCACAGTGACCGCAATTGATGGGCACAGTGGCGGCAATTGATGGGCACAGTGGCTGCATTTGATGGGCACAGTGGCGGCAATTGATGAGCACACTGGCAGCAATTGATGGGCATAGTAGCGGCAATTGATGGGCACAGTGGCTGCGTTTGATGGGCACAGTGGCTGCGTTTGATTTCACAGTGGTGGCAATTGATGGGCACAGTAGTTGCATTTGAAGGGCACAGTCACTGCAATTGATGGGGGGGAGGGGGTATTTCAGTTTGTTTGCGCCCCCCCAACAAAAAAAATTGAGCACTAGCCGCCACTGGTATTGATTTAAAATTAGGAGTCTGTTTTTTCAGCTTAGGCTGCATTAGTTTGCAGGATTTTTTGTGTATTTTCACCTGGTGATCCTGCCCGTAACACACTTCCTGTCCTAGGGTGGGTGACAAAAGTTATATTCACTAAACTTTATCCAGACTGCCTTATAATGGCTGCAGTTGGCAGCTCAGGGAAAATAAGCTTGACCTCTGTACCCCTTCCTCCTGAAATATGAATGGCAATATTCTGATTTAATTACAGAATCCTAATTCATTAGCACCTTGCATTTATTATTAATATCAGAGGATTATTAACCGCGGCCGCCTTGAGCTAATTTGCAAAAAAAAAAAAAAACAGCCGGGATTGAAAGCTGAAGTCTGTCAGGAGGAGTACTCGGGTCTGGAAGGGCTTTTGATTACTTTTAACATCTGTTAAGTTATTAGTTTAAGATATTTATTTCACAGCTAAGGGCCCACTGTGACATTATACAATTATTCTGCAAAAGGAATCAACTGGCCACAAATAGATACAAATATATGGCAAATATATGGCCACAAATAGATACAAATATATGGCAAATATATGGCCACAAATAGATACAAATATATGGCAAATATATGGCCACAAATAGATACAAATATATGGCAAATATATGGCCACAAATATATGGCAAATATATGGCCACAAATAGAAACAAATATATGGCAAATATATGGCCACAAATAGATACAAATATATGGCAAATATATGGCCACAAATAGAAACAAATATATGGCAAATATATGGCCACAAATAGATACAAATATATGGCAAATATATGGCCACAAATAGAAACAAATATATGGCAAATATATGGCCACAAATAGAAACAAATATATGGCAAATATATGGCCACAAATAGATACAAATATATGGCAAATATATGGCCACAAATAGATACAAATATATGGCAAATATATGGCCACAAATAGAAACAAATATATGGCAAATATATGGCCACAAATAGAAACAAATATATGGCAAATATATGGCCACAAATAGATACAAATATATGGCAAATATATGGCCACAAATAGCTACAAATATATGGCAAATATATGGCCACAAATAGAAACAAATATATGGCAAATATCTGGCCACAAATAGCAACAAATATATGGCAAATATATGGCCACAAATAGATACAAAAGATAGGATGAAATAGTGCTCTCTGTATAGAAATAAGTGTTGCCTTTTATTGACTCAGAGGGGGTTATTTACGAAAGGCAAATCCACTTTGCACTACAAGTGCACTGCAAGTCTCTGTAGATCTGAGGGGGACACGCAAGGAAAATAAAAAACAGCATTTTAGCTTGCACATGATTGGATGATAAAATCAGCAGAGCTTCCCCTCATTTCAGATCTACCCCTCAGATCCACAGCGACTGCACTTACAAGTGCACTTGTAGTGCAGAGTGGATTTCCCTTTAGTAAATCGACCCCAAAGAATCAAACTCACATAATATATTATAGACATGGCTAAGTGGCAGCATTTGATGACACAGTGGCAGCATTTGATGGTCACACTGGCATCATTTGATGAGCACAGTGGCTGCATTTGATGAGCACAGTGGCTGCATTTGATGGGGACAGTGGCAGCATTTGATGGCAGAGTGGCATTATTTGATGGCACAGTGGCATTATTTGATGGCTCAGTGGCAGCGTTTGATGGGCACAGTGACTGCGTTTGATGGGCACAGTGGCTGCGTTTGATGGTCACACTGGCTGCGTTTGATGGGCACAGTGGCTGCGTTTGATGGCACACTGGCTGCGTTTGATGGCACAGTGGCTGCATTTGATGGGCACAGTGGCTGTGTTTGATGGTCACACTGGCTGCATTTGATGGGCACAGTGGCTGCATTTGATGGCACAGTGGCATCATTTGATGGCACAGTGGTAGCGCTTGATGGGAACAGTGGCTGAATTTGATGGTCACACTGGCTGCATTTGATGGGCACAGTGGCTGCGTTTGATGGCACAGTGGCTGTGTTTGATGGGCACAGTGAGGCTGCAATTGATGTTTTTTTGTTTCAGAATTTTTCAGTTTTTTTTGCGCCCCCCCCAAAAAAAAATTATAAACATTTCACATGGTTATAGTGTAGCATGACCGCGCAATTTTCATTCAAAGTGTGACAGAGCTGAAAATATGAAAAAAAACATATAAGTCATTTTTTATTTTGCCACTTTATTGGCAGATTGGTACCTAGAGATTTATAAGCCGGCACAACTGTTGTGATTCATCCCATAAAATACCTGGAAAAATATCTATGTATCTTTTTTTGTGAGTAGACGTTTTAGTCTTGATTAAACGAATAAATAAAATGTTGCGTTTGCCTTCTCAGGTCCGATCGGCTGCCAGGAAGCGATGGCACCGCTGGCAGGATCACCATTCTCTCCGCGTCCGCGTGGCCCGCGCCATGTCTATACCAACGTCTCCCACGCGGATCAGCTTTCACAGCATAAAGCAAACGGCGGCTGTTTGAATATCACGGACCTCTGGAGCTTTTTGCGACTTTTTTATTTTATTTCCTAGATTCTTCACTGTGACGTGTCAGTGAACATATCCTACCTTTGTCCCCGGAGCTTCACGGCAGGGGCATGCTCAGAACAAAAAACAAAAAAAGATCCACGGCTGAGTGCTCGTGACGTGGGATTCAGTATTGTAAGCACAACATTGGAGACATCTCGTTTTGGAAGATCTACGCAATTATATTTAGCGGACAGATGGTTTAGACAGAATCCATTTCAACCCACGTCTCAGAAGAAAAGGCTGAAGATGGTTTTAAAATGGACCTTGCTCAAAAAAATAATAATAATCAAAAATGGTAATTAAGTGAAAAAATATCTTTCCCAACAGTGTGATGTACTTTGCTTTTCCTAGCTGTGTAAATGTGTTTTAAAGAAATGACCCATGTTGGGTAGGGTGACCACGTGTCCCAGATTGCCCGGGACAGTCCCGCATTTTGCAGGTCTGTCCCGGGCACCTTCATTCCAGGACAATACAGTGTCCCAGAATGCAACTGACACAGCCATCCCCCGGGCCAATCTGATGCCCCCAAAAAAGGCTGCCACATCACCGCTTTACTCACTGACGGTACTTGTCCTGGCCGGGAATGCCTGGAGGAGCACAATCCCCGCCCCCTGCTTGTGATTGGAGAAATCATGAATCCCACCTTTTGTGTCCAATCACTGTGCTGGGATTCGTTACACCACAAGCTGATTTTCGGGAAGGGGGGGGGGGTGTCCCTGAATGGTAGTTTAAAAATGTAGTCACCCTAATGTTGGGCCTTGAAGAGCAAAGCCTGGCCTCAACCCAAGGGGGTAGATTCAGAAAGCAATTGCGTCTGCGTAACCATAGTTACGCAGCGCAATTGCTTAGTTGCGCCGGCGTATCGACTGCTCCTGATTCAGAGAGCTCGATACGCCGACTGCAGCCTAAGATATGACTGGCATAAGGCTCTTATGCCGTCGTATCGTAGGCTGAATTCTTACGCTGGCCGCTAGGTGGCGTTCCCGTAATGCAAATTGCATACTAACGCCGCTTCACAACCGTATGCGCGCCCTACGTACGCAGTTTACGTTGTTTACGTTCGTCGGGTTCCGCGTAAGGCTGCTCCTGCTCTTAGCAGGGGCAGCCAATGCTAAGTATACCCGTCGTTCCCGCGTCGCGATGTTTAAAAATTACATTGTTTGCGTAAGTGAATCGTGAATGGCGCTGGACGCCATTTCCGTTCACGTTGAAGCAAATGACGTCCTTGCGACGTCATTTGCCACAATGCACGTCAGGAAAGTTTCCCGACGGAGCATGCACACTACGTTCGGCGCGGGAACGCGCCTAATTTAAATGATCCACGCCCCCTACGGGATCATTTAAATTACGCGCCCTTACGCCGGGCATTTTTAAGGAGCGCCCGCGCAAATTACGTAGCTACTGAGGCGCAGTGTTAAAACGGTACGCTGCGCCTCCGTAAGAGGGCGCAATTCATACCTGAATCCACCCCATTGTTTGCTGCTGATTGCAGATCTGGACAAAACCAATGCTGATTTAAAGATCTAATGCCCCGTACACACACGATCGAAAATTCCGACAAGAAATGTCAGATGTGAGCTTTTGGACGGGAATTCCGACCGTGTGTAGGCTCCATCGGACTTTTGCTGTCGGAATTAAAGAGAGCTGGTTCTCAAATTTTTCGACGGAAAAATTCCTATCCGATCGTCTGTAGCAATTTCAATGCGCAAAATTCCGACGTATGCTCGGAAGTAATTCAACGCATGCTCAGAAGCATTAAACGTAATTTTCTCCGCTTGTCGTAGTGTTGTACGTCACTGCGTTCTTGAAGGTCGGAATTTGGTGTGACCGTGTGTATGCAAGCCAAGCTTGAGCGGAATTCAGTCAGAAAACCTTCCACGGTTATGGAAAATCCGATCGTGTTTATTAGAGTTTTTTGCACTGCTGGTCTCGAAAAAAGTGGCGCCAGTGGTCAATCTACACCAGGGCTAAGCTCAAGTCAATCTAAAGTAATATGTCAGATCCAGAATACATTCATCCACGACCACGAGATAATTAAAGATATATCCAGACCAGTCAGTAGAACTAGAGACTCTGGTCTATACCGTCTTTATCGGCGTATAACACGCACCCTAACTTTAAGAGGGAATTTTCAGGGAAAAAGCTTTCCACAGCCCCCTGCGTATAACACACAGGCACAGTTTACCCTCTATTTTCAGGGTAAAAAAAGTGAGCGTTATACGCCAAATAAATACAGTAATTATGGTATGCTGAAACTTGGGATTTAAAGCCTCAATCTATGCTTCCCCAGAGATCCTGCTGTATTTTATGCTCTCTTTTTGTATTCTTACCTTTACCAGATGTCTTTAGGCAGGTTAGGTAATGGGCAGTGTCCTCTTTCTTTGCTAGTGGTGGGTGGTCCCCAGTGATGCAGAGATTGGCACGAATGTGCACCACTCTCTCCATCATTGTATATAAGTGTAGGGGGCTGTCATGACATCCATTTGGGGGAGGGGACCAATAAAGTCCTACACTCACGTGCAGGGTGCATGACATGCATTGTCCTGTTCCTCTTGAGTCCTTAATGATGCAGAGATTGGCACTGAGGTGGTGATGTGAAGGCCACTCTCTCTATCGTGGTAAATAAGTTTAGGGGGCTGTCATGACATCAATTTGGGGGAGGGGGGCCAATGTTGTCCGACGGTCACAGGCAGGTTGCATGACATGCAATGTCCTTTTCCTCTTTGAGTCTTCTCCAGTGGTGGGTGGTCCTCAATGATGTAGAGATTGGCACTGATGTGGTGACGTGACGACCACTCTTTCCATCATTATATATATGTTTAGGGGGCTATCATGGCATCCATTTGGGGGGGGGGGACCAATGATGTCCTACACTCACGTGCAGGGTGCATGACATGTATTGTCCTTCTTCCTCTTGAGTCCTTAATGATGCAGAGATTGGCACTGAGGTGGTGATGTAAAGACCACTCTCTCCATCGTGGTAAATAAGTTTAGGGGGCTGTCATGACATCCATTTGGGGGAGGGGGACCAATGTTGTCCTACGCTAACAGGCAGGTTGCATGACATTCATTGTCCTTTTCCTCTTTGGGTCTTCTCCAATGGTGGGCGGTCCTCAATGATGTAGAGATTGGCACTGATGTGATGACCACTCTCTCCATCATTATATATATATATATATGTTTAGGGGGCTATCATGACATCCATTTGGGGGGGACGGGGACCAATTGCCTGGAGGAGCACAATCCCGCCCCCTGCTTGTGATTGGAGAAATCATGAATCCCGCCTCTTATGTCCAATCACTGTGCTGTGATTCGTTACAGCACAAGCTGATTTTTGGGAAGGGAGGGTGTCCCTGAATGGTAGTTTGGAAACGTGGTCACCCTATTAGGGGTGTCCCATAGCACCGCACACTCATAGGCAGGTTAGGTGATGCACAGTGTCTTCTTCCTCTTTGGATCCTCCCCAGTGGTAGGAGGCCTTCCACGATGCAGAGATTGGCGGTGATATAGAGACCATTCCCTCCATCATTGTATGTAAGTACAGGGGGCTGTTGTGATGCCTGTTTGGGTGAGGGCGGGGGTCCCATGATGCCCTACACTCACAGGCAGAGAAGGTGACCTCTTCTTCTTTGGGTTTTATCCAGTGCTGGGTGGTTCTCAATGATGCAGAGATCGGTGCGAGTAACGCTGTTAACGAGCATTTCGCAATGCGAGCACTGTATTTAAAAAAAAAATTCCTAACTCGGTTTGCGAGTGTTGTCTCACAAAACGAGCAGGATTCAGGCCACAGCGGTGTGCAGTACCGCATTTGGCCAGAGGTGGGGGGGCATCGGAACTGAGCAGAAAGGCCTGAGGACAGCTCGGCTGACCTTGGCAAACCTCAGGAACAGAGTCTTTCCGAGGTTTCCCGAGGTGTCCTGGTGCCTTTTCGCCCACCACTCCCCCCCACACCTCTGGCCGCATGCAGTATTGCATGCCGTTGAAGTCAATGGGGAACAAATTATTTTCGTTTCCATTGACTTCAATGGGGAAACTCACTTTGATATGCAAGTACTTTGGATTACGAGCATTCTCCAGGAACAGATTATGTTCGTAATCCAAAGGTTCCACTTTAAATGTAGGGGACTGTCATGACATCCATTTAGGGGGGGGGTGCAATGATGTCCTACGCTCACAGGCAGGTTACATGGGATACATTGTCCTCCTCCTCTATGGATCTTCTCCAGCATTGTAAGTACAGGGTGCTGTCATGATGCCCATTTAGGGGGGTCCCATGATGACCGGCACTCAAAGACAGGTAACACGAAGCACAGTGTCCTCTTTGAGTCTTCTCCAGTGGTGGGTGGTCCTCAGTGATGCAAAGATCGGCACTGATGTGATATCAGGACCATTCTCTGCATCAATATATATATAAGTACAGGGAGCTGTATTTAGGGAGTGGGCTGGCACATCTTAGAAACAGCCTTCACTCTCCAGTGCTCTGTGCTGGCAGAGCTGAGTAACAGCTCACACTCTCCAGTGCTGTATGCTGACAGAGCTCAGTAACAGCCACACCCCTCAACACAAGTGTCCTTACAAAGATGTAAAAATGCTGCTTCATGCCCTTACTCCCTAGTGCTCTGCTCTAACAGAGTTGAGTAAAGACATGTGCTCTGTGCTGACAGAGATGAGTAACAGCCTACACTCTCCAGTGCTCTGTGCTATCTTTACCCTCCAGTGCTCTGTGCTGTCTTTACCCTCCAGTGCTCTGTGCTGACAGAGTAACAGCCACACTCCTCAACACAAGTGTCCTCACAAAGATGTAAAAAGGCTGCTTATTACCCTCATTCTCCAGATCTCCATGCTAACAGAGCTGAGTATCAGCTTACACTCTCCAGTGCTCTGTGCTGACAGAGCTGAGTAACGTCTCACACTCTCCAGTGCTCTGTGCTAACAGAGCTGAGTATCAGCCCACACTCTCCAGTGCTCTGTGCTGACAGAGCTGAGTAATGGCTCATACTCTCCAGTGCTCTGTGCTAACAGAGCTGAGTATCAGCTTACACTCTCCAGTGCTCTGTGCTGACAGAGCTGAGTAATGGCTCATACTCTCCAGTGCTCTGTGCTAACAGAGCTGAGTATCAGCTTACACTCTCCAGTGCTCTGTGCTGACAGAGCTGAGTATCAGCTTACACTCTCCAGTGCTCTGTGCTGACAGAGCTGAGTAGCGGCTCACACTATCCAGTGCTCTGTGCTAACAGAGCTGAGTATCAGCTTACACTCTCCAGTGCTCTGTGCTGACAGAGCTGAGTATCAGCTTACACTCTCCAATGCTCTGTGCAGTCAGAGCTGAGTAGCGGCTCACACTATCCAGTGCTCTGTGCTAACAGAGCTGAGTATCAGCTTACACTCTCCAGTGCTCTGTGCTGACAGAGCTGAGTAACGGCTCACACTCTTCAGTGCTCTGTGCTGACAGAGCTGAGTAACAGCCACACCCCTCAACACAAGTGTCTTTACAAAGGCTTGTATTGTAGTGATTGAGAGGGGGACCATGTCAGACCAATTCTGTTACAAATTGCTAATCACAGAGTACACTACGTAAGATCATATTGTTTGAAATAGGTGTGCCTGAGTTTAAAAAAAAGTAATATTATAGTAATGTAGGGATTCAATGTGATGTACTATATTATGGTAGGGACAAACTGTAACCCAAGAGAAACAATATCTAATGGGATGTCAGGGATGCTTTCTTAAATACAAGGCTGATAGATTCTGGTTATTCATCCTGCGGGGTAAATGTAAAAAAAAAAATCTAACAGATTCTTCCATCCATGCTATGCAGCGTGGTTGGACGTATCTCCCGCTGTGCCTATTGTGCCAACGGCTATCAGAATACCCATACGGTGGCTGCATCTGTTCGGCCAAGAACTTTCCTCCAAGATGTACCCTCAACTCTTTAATCAAAGGTTGTGGAGTAGAAGGGACTCGATAGGGCCACCCACCAGGGCCGTCTTAATAGCATCATGGGCCCCTGGGCAAAGTCATGCTCTGGGGCCCCTACAATGGAGACAGTGCAGGTAAACAGAAATCAAGTAAGTAGGAGGTAGGGGATATCTAGGGTGTAGAGGGGTCAGAGTGCTGGGAGGATATCTGGGGTGTAGAGGGGTCAGAGTTCTGGGAGGATATCTGGAATGTAGAGGGGTCAGAGTGTTGGGGGGATATCTGGGATGTAGAGGGGTCAGAGTGCTGAGGGGATATCTGGGGTGTAGAGGGGTCAGAGTGCTGGGGGGATATCTGGGATGTAGAGGGGTCAGAGTGCTGGGAGGATATCTGGGGTGTAGAGGGGTCAGAGTGCTGGGGGGATATCTGGGGTGTAGAGGGGTCAGAGTGATGGGGGGGATATCTGGGGTGTAGAGGGGTCAGAGTGCTGGGGGGATATCTGGGGTGTTGAGGGGTCAGAGTGCTGGGGGGATATCTGGGATGTAGAGGGGTCAGAGTGATGGGGGGGATATCTGGGGTGTGGAGGGGTCAGAGTGCTGGGAGGATATCTGGGATGTAGAAGGGTCAGAGTTCTGGGAGGATATCTGGGGTGTAGAAGGGTCAGAGTTCTGGGAGGATATCTGGGATGTAGAAGGGTCAGAGTTCTGGGAGGATATCTGGGATGTAGAAGGGTCAGAGTGCTGGGGGGATATCTGGGGTGTAGAGGGGTCAGAGTGCTGGGGGGATATCTGGGGTGTAGAGGGGTCAGAGTGTTGGGGGATATATGTGATGTAGAGGAGTCAGAGTGCTGGGGGGATATCTGGGATGTAGAGTGGTCAGAGTGCTGGGGGGATATCTGGGGTGTAGAGGAGTCAGAGTGCTGGGGGGATATCTGGGGTGTAGAGGGGTCAGAGTGCTGGGAGGATATCTGGGGTGTAGAGGGGTCAGAGTGCTGGGGGGATATCTGGCGTGTAGAGGGGTCAGAGTGCTGGGAGGATATCTGGAATGTAGAGGGGTCAGAGTGCTGGGGGGATATCTGGGGTGTAGAGGGGTCAGAGTGTTGGGGGATATCTGGGGTGTAGAGGGGTCAGAGTGATGGGGGGGATATCTGGGATGTAGAAGGGTCAGAGTGCTGGGAGGATATCTGGAATGTAGAGGGGTCAGAGTGCTGGGAGGATATCTGGAATGTAGAGGGGTCAGAGTGTTGGGGGGATATCTGGGGTGTAGAGGGGTCAGAGTGATGGGGGGGATATCTGGGATGTAGAAGGGTCAGAGTGCTGGGGGGATATCTGGGGTGTAGAGGGGTCAGAGTGCTGGGGGGATATCTGGGGTACAGAGGGGTCAGAGTGCTGGGGGGATATCTGGGGTGTAGAGGGGTCAGAGTGATGGGGGGATATCTGGGGTGTAGAGGGGTCAGAGTGCTGGGGGGATATCTGGGGTGTAGGGGGGTCAGAGTGCTGGGGGGATATATGGGGTGTAGGGGGGTCAGAGTGCTGGGGGGATATCTGGGGTGTAGGGGGGTCAGAGTGCTGGGGGGATATATGGGGTGTAGGGGGGTCAGAGTGCTGGGGGGATATCTGGGGTGTAGAGGGGTCAGAGTGCTGGGGGGATATCTGGGGTGTAGAGGGGTCAGAGTGCTGGGGGGATATCTGGGGTGTAGGGGGGTCAGAGTGCTGGGGAGATATATGGGGTGTAGGGGGGTCAGAGTGCTGGGGGGATATCTGGGGTGTAGAGGGGCAGCCCCAATTTCGGGGCAGCCCGGGCTCAAAGATCCGCTGCTTTGGGGAAAGGGCAGGGGCCCTCCATGCAGCTGGGGCCCCTGGGCAGTGCCCAGGTGTGCCCTCTCATTAAGACAGCCCTGCCACCCACAGCATGGATTTCTGTCCATCAGTGTATGACCAGCATAACACGACCTGCAGATAGTGCTTTGCTTGGCCAGAAAGCTTGAATGGGCAGAATTACTAAGGATCCCAACTCTCAGGGGATAGCAGGAACAAGGAAAAAAAAACTTGCATGATTCTCCGGGACAACTTAAAGAAGCGAATGTGTTTTAAAGTGTATTTTTATACTTAAGATTGGACTTTTAATAGTTGGGATTGAAACATATTGTGAAGATGTTTGGCAAGTTCTTTATACCCAGAAATAAGTACTAAAACACTGATCATTGACTACCTAGATGTTTAAGCAGGGCAACCTTTAAAACCTTTAAAATATCCATCTCATTGTTACAATTTGCTGGACAATCGGTGTGAAATATTTGGCATCATGTACATGGGGGGTTTAGAAGTAGCATACACATAAACATTCATCTCAGGTTTAATTGGCTAAAGGTGGCCAGACACAGAGATTCAGAAGACTTTCCTTAAATGGTTGGACTTTCAAAACATTCATCAACACACATTGATTATTTATAACTATCAGGGCCGTCTTTAATATTGATTGGACCCTGGGCAAACATTTTCTTGGGCCCTCCTGAATCCACTTATCAACTATTTTCTGGTGGTGCGTGCTCAAGGGGCAGCTCATTTGGGCCCCACAGTAATGACTGGGCCCGGGGCAGCTTCCCCTTTTGCCCTGCATTTAAGACGGCGCTGTCAGGGCCGTCTTTAATATTGATTGGACCCAGGGCAAACATTTTCTTGGGCACTCCCGAATCCAGTTATCAACTATTTTATGGCGGCGCGTGCTCAAGGTGCAGCTCATTTGGGCCTCACAACAATGACTGGGCCCGGGGCAGCTTCCCCTTTTGCCCTGCATTTAAGAGACCGTCTTTAATATTGACTGGACGTTGGGCAAACATTTTCTTGGGCACTCCCGAATCCACTTAACTATTTTCTGCCAGTGCGTGCTCAAGGACTGGGCCCCGGGGCAGCTTCCCCTTTTGCCCTGCATTAAAGACGGCACCGTCAGGGGCCTCTTTAATATTGATTGGACCCTGGGCAAACATTTTCTTGGGCACACCCAAATCCAGTTATCAACTATTTTCTGGCAATGCATGCTCAAGGGGCAGCTCATTTGGGCCCCACAACAATGACTGGGACCGGGGGCAGCTTCCCCTTTTGCCCTGCATTAAAAATGCCATCTTTAATATTAATTGGACCCTGGGCAAACATTTTCTTGGGCCCTCCCGAATCCACTTATCAACTATTTTCTGGCAGTGCGTGCTCAAGGGGCAGCTCATTTGGGCCCTATAACAATGACTGGGCCCGGGGCAGCTTCCCCTTTTGCCCTGCATTAAAGACGGCCCTGATAACTATGGTACATACGTGAACAATGCAGCCGGGATTTCCTAATTGCAAGATCGTTTTGACAAAGAGCAATCATTGACAAATTACAATTGGGTTAGCTGGCCAATGAGATTTTTTTTTGGTACACAGGCTTCACAATCACCTCACAAAACGGTATGAAGTATTAGAGAGAAAAAAAGTCTTTCCGTGTATGGCCAATTTAAGAAAGGCATTGATGCAAGTGCCTTCCAAGGTCTGAACAGCAATGACAAGTCGGTAATATGGAAAAATTTGCCTTATTGCACTTAAAGGGAAGCAACACCCGAAAACGGATTTATCTTTTATAGGTGGAATGGGTTTAACCTCTCATTGATCCTTAGCTGTGGTTGGACAACCGAACCATTCCTTCCCCTAGTAAAAGTACACTGTAAGAAAACACCATCTAGGCACACAGTTAACCCTTTGATTGCCCCTGATGTTAATCCCCTTCCCAGCCAGTGTCATTAGTACAGTGACAGTGCATTTTGTTTGCACTGATCACTGTATTAGTGTTACTGGTCCCTAAAAAGTGTCAGTATCCGATTTCTCGGCCACAATATCCCAGTCCTGCTGCAAGTCGCTAATTACGGCCATTACTAGTGAATTTTTTTTTTTAAAAATCTTATAGTTTGTAGATGCTATAGCTTTTGCGCAAATTAATAAATATGCGCTTATTGGGATTTTAATTTCTTTATTGGAAGTTTTATAGCAGAAAGTAAAGAAAAAAATATATATATATATATATTTTTTTTTTTGCGCTATAAAAAAAAACTTAAATAAAATATATATATATATATATATATATATATATATATATATATATATATTTTCTGTACTTTTTTTTTATAGCGCAAAAAATATATAATATTTTATATATATATATATATATATATATATATATATATATATATATATATATATATATATATATATATATATATATATATTTTCTTCATTAACAATTATTTTTATAGCGCAAAAAAAAATATATATATATATATATATATATATATATATATTTTTTTTTGCGCTATAAAAATAAACGTTAATGAAGAAAATATATATATATATATATATATATATATATATATATATATATATATATATATTTTTTTTTTTTTTTTTGCGCTACAAAAGAAAACGTAAATTAAAAAAAAATATATATATGTATATATATATAATATATTTTTTGCGCTATAAAAAAACGTCAATTCAATATATATATATATATATATATATATATATATATTAAATTTATGTTTTTTTTATAGCGCAAAAAATATATTATATATATATATATATATATATATATATATATATATATATATATATATATTATTTTTGCGCTACAAAAGAAAACGTAAATTAAAAAAAAATATATATATGTATATATATATATAATATATTTTTGCGCTATAAAAAAACGTAAATTCAATATATATAATATATATATATAATATATATATATATATATATATATAATGTGTATATATATATATATATATATATATTAAATTTATGTTTTTTTTATAGCGCAAAAAATATATTTTATATATATATATATATATATATATATATATATATATATATATATATATATTTTTTTTTTTTTTAATTTACTTTTTTTTTGTAGCGCAAAATAAATAAATATATATATATATATATATATATATATATATATATATATATTTATTTATTTATTTATTTTGCGGTACAAAAAAAAAGTAAATTAAAAATATATATATATATATATATATATATATATATATATATATATATATATATATATATATTTTTTTTTTTAATTTATTTTTTTTTTTGTAGCGCAAAATAAATAAATAAATATATATATATATATATATATATATATATATATATATATATATATATATATATTTATTTATTTATTTTGCGCTACAAAAAAAAAGTAAATTAAAAATAAAAAAATTATATATATAAATAAATATATTTTTTTGCGCTATAAAAAAACGTCAATTTAATATATATATATATTGCCTTTTTTTTATAGCGCTAACAAAAATAAATGCAGAAGTAATCAAATACCACCAAAGAAAACTATTTGTGGAAAAAAGAGGACATTTTATTTGGGTACAGCGTTGCACGACTGCGCAATTGTCAGTTAAAGTAACACAGTGCCGTATCGCAAAAAAAGGCCTGGTCAGAAAGAGGGTGGGGGGGGTAAATCTTCCCACGGTCAGGTAGTTTTAGACTTGGGGAGGCATTGAACCCTGCTCTCCTCTCCAACACAGACAGATCTCTTTTGCGTGCTGTTTCCCTTTAAGTACGACCACACAATAGATTATTATTTTTTTTTCCTTGTCACAAATAATAAAAAAAAAAGTCCAAATAATCGCAGACATATCAACGGGATTCACACTCTTCATTTCTTAATATTAACTTACTTTTTTGTGTTTGCAGCTAAATGTTTCCAAAGAGAAAGTTTAAAAAAAAAAAAAGAAAAAAAAAAAAAAAGGTCTATTAATATTTTGTGATCATTAAAAAAAAACAAAAAAATGTCTTGTTATAAAAAAAAAAATGTACAGTGGAGTTTATTTCTTTATTTATTGATTGTTTCATCTTTTTTTTTTTATTGTGTATTATTGTTGTTCATATTTGCTCACAAATAAGAAAAAAAAACAAAAAAAACCCAGATGAATCGACTGACACATTTATTACGCTGTTTTTACTGTTTCGTATGAATATTTATTAGTGTTGATGAAATTTGCAGCTGAGCAGTGACAATTCATGCACAATTTGTTTGTTGCCTTCAACAAAAAAGAAAAAAAAGAACTGTGCTTAGCGTCGCCAGATGACGCGGCCGCGGCCGCCGTGTGAATATTTTTCTACCTTATTTATCCTGTTTCTTAAAAGGAAGAGGCATTTGTTCTCAAAACAGAGCTTTATTTATTAAAATATGTGATTTCAAATAGTCCACGGCTTCTTTGTGATTTTTTTTATTTTGTTTCATCTGAGCGTGTAAGTGAAGGAGCGCGCCGCATGAGTCCATGTAGCTGCCCCATCCCCCTCCCAGCCCAAATACTCTCTCCCTGCGAACCGAGCCCCCCCCTCTCCGCTTAGCAGAGGCGCCCTTGTGAAAGCAGCCTTAGACCTAGATCCTTCTGTGCAATTTGGCTCATTGGCCAGTAAGTGCTTTCCATCTAATTCTGTCAGCTGTGACTGGATAAGCCTCATCCCCTGGGACCTGGCTGGCTGGAGGAGGCGAGAGAACGCTGTTCCTAATCACTAGAACAGACGATCTGTTTCTCCTCTCCTGTCAGAACGGGGATTTGTGTGTTTACATTGACAGATCCCCGTTTTGACTCTTGTGCCCACGATCGCGGGTGGCCGGTGGACATCCCGGCTGCCGGCCACGCACATCGACCATAGGGTTGCCACCTGTTCGGGATTCACCTGGACAGTTCGGGTTTGGAATCTTGCGTCCAGGTTTCAGACTGTCTGAGACCCGGACACATTACTCAGACCGGACTAAGTCCTCTCTCCTGCCTCTAAGTGAGTAAGGTAAATCAGGGTTCTCAGAGCATTTATTACATCAGAGCTCTCCTTTACACCAGAGGCCACAGTGTTCCCCCTTACATCAGAGTCCTCTCCGTACATCAGAGCATCCATTATGTTAGAGTCCCCAGGGTTCTCCCTTACATCAGAGTCTGCAGAGTCCCCCTTTACAGTGAAAGGGAACTCTGCGGATTCGGATGTAAAAGGGAAACTCTGTGGACTCTGATGTAAAGGGGGAACTCTTTTTTTTTTTTTTTTATTACAGTTTTTCTCCATTGTTTTGGCTCATTTCTTGAAACAGAAATGACATTCTCAAAACAACGTGGACAAATCTCCAAACCACGTCGCAATTGTTCACAACTGAATGGCATTTCTCATTCATTTCATCAAATTGCAAATGTCTCAGTACACGTCTCAGTGTCTCAGTACATCTTTCAAATGATTAAGTACAAGTAGCCTACATTTAGCACAATTTCCAATTGAATAGATCTTGTTGATCTAAACTGATTGTCATTTATTCAGTCTAATGGTCGTTCTCTCCAAAACGTGTCAGCGTCATTTCATTGTTTAAGTCATCACATGCACAATAGTCTGTTCAATTGTCAAAATGATTCAGGAACATAATACCATGAATACCATATATGAATGTCTTGGAACATTTGATAAAATGATTACAGCAATTGACAGTCGGGTGCAACTAGAACTTGACTAACGAAGGAGGAGTTGGAGTTGGTCTCAGATGACCAATCAAACAGTATGTTTAGTTACTGTACCTGACAGGTGCTGTCCATGATTGTGAATGCTGCCAAACATGTATATATAGAGCTTGACCATGCAGGAACAGTACAATTTCTGAACATGGAGTCACCTGGCCAAGTAAATGAACAATAGCAACTTCTCCTCAAGGAAGAAGAGGAGGAGGAGTAAGGGTGCGTGGTGGTGGAATAGGGGGAAGAGGCCAAGGAGCACGAAGACACCATGCTGTCCCTGATGAAATTCGGGCCACAATTATAGACCATGTCATCAACCATGGCCTCACAATCAATGATGGAATTATATAATGTATAGGACAGGACACTGTGCATAGAGCAACAAATATGTTTATTCATTTACATATTCATTTAGTGTGTGTGTGATAGGCCTACAGTATAACAGTATCTTACCTCAGTGGGATGTTACGTATGATACTAACAATGACAAGAAAAATATTGTAGATGTAGCGCCTGTGTACTTCCAAGTACCGGTGCTATTACTGTAAAAGTTAAGGGATAATCAGAGTGTAGTTGACTCTGATTCTGATTGCAATTTTACAAAGGGTCTCTGTTTCAGCTGGGCTGTGCTGCGGGTCCATTCTGTGGTTGCTGGGGTGTCATACCACCCCGGGGCGACAGTGGAGTCCAGGCTGGGGTGCCTCTTGCCAGCAGCCAATCGGGAGGGAGTTTCTCTCGCGGGGCATGCTGGGGGAGGGTACTTCTGGAGCAAACGCCATTGAGGCGGGGTTCTTTTCCTGAGGTGGCACCCACCTTTAGGGTGACCACACATCACGGCCCCCGGGCGAGATGGCCTACCAGACAGGGGTGCGCGTGCCACGCGGTGTTCCTGGTTCCAGAACATTTAAAGCTGTGGCGGGGCCCCAGTATTCGACTGGGTCCCCAATTCTGAGAAGAAAATGTACCCCTGGTTTGGAACCACTGGAATACTGGCCAGTAGTATATTGAACTTGTGTAGAACATTCCTATGTAGCTGTCTGTAACTCTAGTGTATGACTCTTCTGTTTGACTGATTTGATGTTTTCTTTTTTTACTCTATTGTAGAGAATAATGGCACTGGAAGGAAACGAGACCTCTCACATACCCGTGTATGTGGATGAGGCTGGCTTCAACCTGGCCAAGGGCCAAAGACGTGGCCGTAATTTTATTGGCCACTGGGCCACGGTGGATGTCCCAGGCCAGCGAGGGTCGCTGGCCTGGGACATCCACCGTGGCCCAGTGGCCAATAAAATTACGGCCACGTCTTTGGCCCTTGGCCATTGCCATTTCTGAAAATGGTGTGGCCACTCACATCCCCAGTCTTGGCCCATACAATACACAGAAGCTCCTCATCTTCTTGGACCACCTTCATTTGGATTTGATCCCTGAAAATGAGAGAGGTCTCATACGGCCTCACCTACCACAATATATAATTGTATGGGACAATGTGAATTTCCACTGTGGCCCACTTATCAGGGCCTGGTTCACTGCTCATCCAAGGATGGATATGGTGCTTTTGCACGTGAGTTATAGTGTTGTGCTAAACTGTAAGACTGTTTTGCCAAATGATCTTAGAGTTTTGAGAATGTCATTTCTGTTTCAAGAAATGAGCCAAAACAATAGAGAAAAACTATATATATAATTGTATGGGACAATGTGAATTTCCACTGTGGCCCACTTATCAGGGCCTGGTTCACTGCTCATCCAAGGATGGATATGGTGTTCCTACCACCTTACTCTCCTTTCCTCAATCCTATTGAGGAGTTTTTCTCCGCTTGGAGGTGGAGAGTGTATGAGCATCGGTCTCAAGATCAGAAGTCCCTGATCCATGCAATGGACGCTGCCTGTGAGGATATTACAGGAGATCAGTGTAGGGGATGGTTGGGACATGCACGCCGTTTCTTCCCTCGTTGCATCGAAAGGGAGGATATACGCTGTGATGTTGGCGAAAATCTGTGGCCAGACAGACAGCAGCATGTGGATGGGCAGGAAGGTGAGGATGGTGGGCAGGAGGGTGAGGGCGGTGGCCAGGAGAGGGAGGGTGAGGACAGCGACCAGTGAAGAGATGTTACAGTAGTTGTGAAACTCCAGCTTTATTTACAGCATTGTAGGCTAATGTAATTTTCATTGTTATTATCCATAGAGACAAAACATCTAAACATTTTGACTTGCAGTGCTTACACAATGCAAAGGGAATGAAGCATTTTGGGGGCACTGACTATTTGAATGAGAAAGAAATTTAGTTTTGACACATGAGTGAACTGTTTTGGGAAAGATATGAGCTTTTGAAGGTGAACCATGGTGTTGTGCCGAACCATCCAGGTTATTTTGGCAAAAGTACCAAGAGAGCTGAGAACGTCCGGTCTGTATCAAGAAATGAGCCAAAGCAATTGAGAAGAATATTTGCCATTTTGGGGGCACTGACTCTTTATATGGGAAATGAATATGGTTTTGAAGCAAGAGTGAACAGTTTTGGGAGAGATTTGTGCTTTTGCACGTGAGTTATAGTGTTGTGCTAAACTGTAAGACTGTTTTGCCAAATGATCTTAGAGTTTTGAGAATGTCATTTCTGTTTCAAGAAATGAGCCAAAACAATAGAGAAAAACTGTAAAGTGTATTTTGTGTATTTATGCGTGTGCTCGAGAGAGGAGCCGGACTGCAGGAGTTAGCCGGACTGCAGGAGTTAGCCGGACTGCAGGAGTTGGGAGTAGGCAGGCCTCCCCCAGAGGCAATCTGCCACCTTTCTCCATGCCCCGGGTGGCAATGGCGGGTGTGTGAGGGGGTCCTCCCACACAGCCCGCCCTACCTGCTCCGATTTGAAGCCCAACGGGGAGGAGGGACTCCCTATAAGGGAGTGAGAGGTTTAGCCCACTCAACCAGCCCCGTTAGTCCTTCGCCTCTCTTTTAGAAACCGCGTGGTCAAAGTGCGTGCGTGTTAACCCAATTTCGAGTGCGTGTGTAGGTGTGGTGGTTTTTGTGGGAGGGGGGTGGGCGTACTAAGCGCAGGCTTACCTCGCATAGCACACCCACCGGGAGCCGGGCTTAGACCACCAAACTCAATTCACATGTAGCCGAGACCGGGATCCGAACCCCTAGCGGCAGAGGTGAATGGCTTGTCAGCGCAGTGCCAATCGCGTTGAGCCACCGCAGCTCCCTGGGGGGGAACTCTTTTGATTAACTTCATATGATTAGAAATGTTATGTAAAGAGGAAGTAAACCCTGATGGGTTTTACTTCCTCTTTGTTTTCCTGCAAAGGTAAAGCATAATGGGCCACTTACTTGAAACCGAAGCCTGTGATGTCCCCGAATTTCCTCGCCTCCATGAAGCGTTCATCTATTACCCTCTTCCTTTCCGGGTATGGCGGCTCTGGCGCTGTGATTGGCCAGAGCCACGATGACGTCACTCCTGCCAGTCACAGCACAATCTCCTTTAGAAACGGCACGATCGCCGTTTCTAAAGGTTTCTAATGTGCGCCTGAGCCGTTGTCTACTGCGCATGCGCCATAGACATCAGCGCCCGTGTCTTTTGCAAATATCTCCTAAACTGTGGAGGTTTAGGAGATATTTGTTGCACCTACAGGTAAACCTTAATCTAGGCTTACCTGTAGGTAAAAGTGGTTGTAAAGGGTTTATAATCACTTTAATAGCAACATCTATGCATACTATGAAAAAAAAATTGTTGTTTTGTGCAACGCTGAAGTGTTCTGGGTTTGACTTGAAGAAAAGGTGGCAACCCTAAATCGGCCACCTGCTATGGCTCTAAAAGGAGCCGATCGTCGACAGTTCGGCTGAACTCGGAAAGGCTTGTGAACGGAGTCTTTCCGAGGTTTACCGAGGTCAGCCGAACCTTCCTCGGGCCTTTATGGTCGTTTCCTAGGCTCCTCGGCGCCCCCCGCCTCTGGCCGCATGCAGTGCCATTGAAGTCAATGCAGAACAAATTATTTTCGTTTCCATTGACTTCAATGGGGAAACTCGCTTTGATATGCGAGTACTTTTGATTACAAGAATTCTCCTGGAACGGATTATGCTCATAATCCGAGGTTCCACTGTACAAATTTCTCTAAACTCAAGTTTTTGTAAGTGTAGCACTACCCCCGAAGGAGCTGCTGGTTTGATTTGGGTGGCATGTTACCTCTATATCCCCGTCGTCTAGGGTACTTGATGAGAGCTGCAGTAAAGTCAATGGGCCAGATTCACGTAGAATCGCGGCGGCATAACTTATCCTAGATAAGTTACACCGCCGCAATTTTTTATCGCAAGTGCCTGATTCACCAAGCACTTGCGATGAAAACTACGCCCGCGGCCTCCGCCGTAAGGCGGGCCAATTCAAATGGGCGTGTGCCATTTAAATTAGGCGCACTCCCGCGCCAGACCTACTGCGCATGCTCCGTTTCCTAACTCCCGCCGTGCTTTGCGCGCCGTGACGTCATTTTTTTGAACGGCGACGCGCGTAGCGTACTTCTGTATTCCCGGACGGCTTACGCAAACGACGTTGATTTTTAAATTTCGACGCGGGAACGACGGCCATACTTTAGACAGCAATACACTTGCTGACTAAAGTTAAGGCACCAAAAAAAAAGTGTAACTTTGCGACGGGAAACTTGACTAGCGGCGACGTAGCGAATGGGAAAAACCGCCGTGGATCGCCGTAACTCCTAATTTGCATACACAACGCTGGTTTACGACGCGAACTCCCCCCAGCGGCGGCCGTGGTACTGCATCCTAAGATCCGACAGTGTAAAACAATTACACCTGTCGGATCTTAGGGATATCTATGCGTAACTGGTTCTATGAATCAGTCGCATAGATAGAAACAGAGATACGACGGCGTATCAGGAGAAACAACGTCGTATCTCATTTGTGAATATGTCCACAGGTGTCTTTTCTGTGCTTTTATTACCCAGCCGGGTAAAAACGATAAAAAGTAGGAAGGTGAAGGGATAGCAAGACAGCAAATTCAGGTGTAACAGGATATGGAAAACAGTCCTGCTTCCAACGACAACTTTACTTCGCCACTCCAGCCGCAGTGGGTACAGTGCATCCGGACAGGCCTCTCTCACCAGCCTGGCAGCCAGAGTGTCACTCGGATGTATAGGATTAAGTCTCTGCCACAGACCCTCCTGAAGATTGGAGACAATTGTGGCCCAAAATCCTTCTTGACTGGATTTAGCACCTGTTTTTTTCTTCACATAGCTTTTGGTTTAATCAGCAACTGATAGGCGACCCGCGTCCAGCCTCTCAGAACCAAAGTGTCCTCCGATGAATAGACAGGCCTCTCCTGAAACACCGGCCTCGTGCTCGGTATCGCCTGGACAGCCAGCCCAGGACCACTTAGCGAAATAGGGGCCCAGTCCACATCAGTGCCTGACCTCACAAATGAGCTTCTGGAAGAATGATCAAACCTTCCAATAGACACACTCCTAAACCTTGTGGACGGCCTTCCCAGAAGAGGTGAAGCTGTTATAGCTGCAAAGGGCGGGGCCAATCTCAATATTGAAACCTACGGACTAAGACTGGGATACCATTAAAGTGCATGTGCGTGTAAAGGCAGGCGTCCCAATACTTTTGACAATATAGTGCACAGATGCATATAATTATTCCATGAATGTGTTATGTAGTTTCCTGCAGTGAATAGTAAAGTCAATAAAAAAAAAAAAATAATGGTAAATCTCAGTCCAAATCACAAGTGATAATGGGCCAGATCCATGTACCTGCGCTGCGGCATAACGTAACTCATTTACGTTACACCGCCGCAACTTTTCAGCGCAAGTGCTTGATTCACCAAGCACTTGCGTGTAAACTTACGGCGGTGTAACGTAAAGCCGTCCGGCGCAAGCCCGCCTAATTCAAATGGGGCGTGTACCATTTAAATTAGGCGCGCTCCCGCGCCGAACGTTCTGCGCATGCTCCGTGTGAAAATTTCCCGCCGTGCTTTGCGCAAAATTACGGCGCCCCGACGTGTTTTTTGAACGGCGACGTGCATAACGTACTTTCGTATTCCCGGACATCTTACGCAAAAAAAGTAAAAATTTGAAATTCGACGCGGGAACGACGGCCATACTTTAACATGGATGGTCTAAATCTAGGCCATGAAATATCAGGCTTAAGATTGCGACGGGAAAAACCGACTAGCGACGACGTAAGAGAATGCGACGAACGCGCGTACCTTCGTGGATCGCCGTAAACAGCTAATTTACATACCCAACGCTGGAAAACGACGCAAACTCCACCCAGCGGCCGCCGGAGAATTACACCTACGATCCGAAGGCGTACGAAGCCGTACGCCTGTCGGATCTATGCCAAAAAACTTTGTATCTTGGTTTGAGGATTCCAAATCAAGATACGACGTGGCAAATTTGAAAATTCGCTGGCGTATCAGTAGATACGCCGGCGTATTTCTGCTGTGAATCTGGCCCAAAGTTCTCAGTTTCCTAAAAACACTCAGACACACTCCATCAAGAAAAACTAATACACAGTCCAAATCACAAGCGGTAAAGTGCTTAAAACATTACCTCTAAGGCCCCGTACACACGAGAGGATCGATCCGCTGAAATTGATCCGCGGATCGGTTTCAGCGGATAGATCCGCTGGTGTGTACGATCCAGCGGATATTTATCCGCGGATATATTTCGGGCCGACCGATTTCCAGCGGATAAAAATTTCTTAACATGCTAAGAAATCTATCTGCTGGAATCGGCTCCAGCGGATCGATCCGGTGGTCTGTACAGACTCACCGGATCGATCCGTCCGAACCCATCCCTCGCATGCGTCGTAATGATTCGACGCATGCGTGGAATTCCTTATATGACAGCGTCGCGCACGTCGCCGCGTCATCATCGCGGCGACGGTGCGACACGTCATCGCGATGGGAATTCGGCGCGGATTTCGATCCGATGGTGTGTACACTCCATCGGATCAAAATCCTCAGAGGATTTATCCGCGGAAACGGTCCGGAGGACCTTATCCGCGGATAAATCCTATCGTGTGTACTAGGCATTAGACGTGCTCCAGTGCTTCTTATGGGAAAAGTATAGCCTCTTACCAGATGTAGTTGACCTCAAATCACAGAGATCAAAATAAGCATGAACTCCGTCTCCAGGGAGGAATGTTGCACTGGCAAGATTTTTTCCGATGGTGCGGCTTTACTGATAGGCTGCATAAATCAGCCACTGGAATTCAGGATACCACTCTCCCTAGGCATAAATAGGGAGAAGACCAATAGTGTAATACCATCAAACCAGTTTTATTAAAAGAAAGGTTACTCGAAGTAGTAGATAGCAAGCGGTAATAGGCAAAGAAGCCGGCCACGTTGCCACCCGACACCAACGTCACACAGACTCCACCCAATGCGTTTCGCCACAAATGGCATCCTCTGGGTTTGGAGCGCCTGGATGTAGGCAATGTAGGCAAAATACTGGGTGGCAGACAGTTCCTGGGACACTGTGGGTAAAAACCTTGCGGGGGTGCCAAAAGAGATTCAAATGCCAGAGGTTGCTATGTGGACTGCTGCTGTAGGGTCCTAGATATACTGACCATTCCCTGCTACCTCCAGAAAAGCTGCTATTTGAAGATTAGAGAGTAGTTTGTCCTCCTATTGTTGCTACTGATCGGTTTACCGTATCCTGTGACTCTAACCTCTTCTCCTGCTAAAGCTGAATCCCAGGAGTTTATCTCCTTTTAAAAAAGTGACTTTTTAACTTTGAGTTAAGTCCAGTGAGGGAAGGCCAAGGCAGAAGAACATGCAAGCGAAGCTGAATGGGCATGCACCCAAAACTGAAGAAATATTCCCTCCGCTCCGACCAGCACATGATCATCAGAAAGGGGCACAGATAATGGAAAAAAATACAGTAATTCTGTAATTCAGAATTTTTTTTTTTATTCTGCACTGAGAGGCCCAGATTCTCGAAGGCGTTACGACGGCGCAACACCATTAGCGCCGTCGTAACTCCTCATCTGGCCCCCGGTATCTATGCGACTGATTCTTAGAATCAGTTGCGCATAGGTACCCATTAGATCTGACAGGCGTAAGGCTGTTACGCTGTCAGATCTTAAAAGTAATTTGTTTTCCCGCCGCTAGGTGTCGCATCGTCGCTTTTCCCCGTCGTCTATGCAAATGAGGTAAGTAAGGCGATTCCCGAACATACGCGAGGTCGACGCAGCGAATTAACGTCGTTTGCGTAGCGTACCCGACGCGTAAGGTTGCCCCTGCTATTAGCAGGGGCAACCAATGTTAACTATGGCCGTCGTTCCCGTGTCAAATTGAATCAAAATTACGTCGTTTGCGTAAGACGTCCGTGAATGGCGCTGGACGCCATTTACGTATACATCTAGGCAAATGACGTCGGGGCGACGTCATTTAGCGCAATGCACGTCGGGTAATTTACCCGACGGAGCATGCGCAGTACGCTCGGCGCGGGAGCGCGCCTAATTTAAATGGTGCCCGCCCCATTTGAATTGGGCGGGCTTGCGCCGAGCAATCTAACGATACACCGCCGCAAGTTTACAGGTAAGTGTTCTGAGAATCAGGATTTAAACCTGTAGACCTGCGGCGGTGTAACGTAGAGCTCATACATTACGCTGCCCAGGAGCAGCGCTAATGTATGAGAATCTGGGCCAATGTCCTTAAAATTGCCCCAGCCCTGGACAAAACCAGGGACAGACTTGATCCGGGGACAGTGTCCTTAATCCGGGGACTGTCCCCTGAAACCGGGGATGTCTGGTCACCCTACCCATAAGTGCCTGTTAGTGCCACCTCATCAGTGCAGCCACATCAGTACCCATCAGTACAGCTTATCAGTGACCATCAGTGCAGCCACATCAGTACCCATCAGTGAAGCCTCATCAGTGCCCTTCAGTTTAGCCTCATCAGTGCTGCATATCAGTGCAGCCTATCAATGCCTGTCAGTGCCACCTCATCAATGCCACCTCATCAGTGCAGCCACATCAGTACCCATCAGTGCAGCTTATCAGTGTCCATCAGTAAAGCCTCATCAGTGCCCTTCAGTTCAGCCTCATCAGTGCCCATCTGTGCAGCCTTATCAACGCACACCAGTGAAGAAGAGAAATTACTTATTTTTGTAGGCACATCCATCGGTTAAAAATCCACGCATGCTCAGACTAAATTAGCGGACGGGAGCGCTCGTTCTGGTAAAACTAGTGTTCGTTATGGAGATAGCACATTCATCACGCTGTAACAGACAGAAAAGTGCGAAACGTCTTTTACTAACACGGAATCAGCTAAAGCAGCCCCAAGGGTGGCGCCATTGGATTTGAACTTCCCCTTTATAGTGCTGTTGTATGTGGTTTACGTGACCGCGTTCTGACACGATCGTTTTTTTAACCAATGATGTGTAGGCACGACTGACCATCAGTCAGCTTCATCGGATAACTGATGGAAAAATCCATCAGACCGTTTTCATCGGATTGACCGATCGTGTGTACAGGGCATTAGACTTAAAGCGGGAGTTCACCCATAAAACAATTTTTTCAAACAATCCCCTTAGCTTCATGCTCGTTTTGTCTAGGGGAATCGGCTAGTTGTTTTAAAATATGATCCGTACTTACCGTTTTCGAGATGCATCTTCTCCGTCGCTTCCGGGTATGGGTCTTCGGGAGCGGGCGTTCCTTCTTGATTGACAGTCTTCCGACGGTCGCATCCATCGCGTCACTAGTAGCCGAAAGAAGCCGAACGTCCGTGCGGCTCTATACTGCGCCTGCGCACCGACGTTCGGCTTCTTTCGGAAAATCGTGACGCGATGGATGCGACCGTCGGAAGCCTCGCGGAAGACTGTCAATCAAAATAGGAACGCCCAGTCCCGCAGCCCATACCCGGAAGCGGCGGAGAAGATGCATCTCGTAAACGGTAAGTACAGCTCATATTTTAAAACTAGCCGATTCCCCTAGACAAAACGAACATCAATCTAAGGGAAAAAAGTCTTATGTACAGGTGAACCCCCGCTTTAAAGGGGTTGTAGGAAAAAAAAATTCCCTAAATAGTTTCCTTTACCTTAGTGCAGTCCTCCTTCACTTACCTCATCCTTCCATTTTGCTTTTAAATGTCCTTATTTCTTCTGAGAAATCCTCACTTCAATGTTCTTCTGTCTGTAATCCACACAGTAATGCGAGGCTTTCTCCCTGTTGTGGAGAAAGCCTCTTGAGGGGGCGAGTAGGAGTGTCAGGACGCCCACTATCACACAGCTCCTTTTTCTATCTGCAAAATAGAGAGTGTCCTGACACTCCTGCTCACCCCCTCAAGAGGCTTTCTCCACACCAGGGAGAAAGCCTCGCATTACTGTGTGGAGTTACAGACAGAAGAACAGGAAGTGAGGATTTCTCAGGAGAAATAAGGACATTTAAAAGCAAAATGGAAGGATGAGGTAAGTGAAGGAGGACTGCACTAAGGGAAAGGAAGCTATTTAGGGGAAAAAAATCCTTTACAACCCCTTTAACTTTGGATTTAACCTTCCTTCCTGATTGACTGGGAAAATTAAAGCTGTAAATGTTGACTGCTAATCAATAAGGATGTGCAGGAGTGGTAGTTTTTTCCCTTATGCCGCGTACACACCATCACTTTATGTGATGAAAAAAAACGACACTTTCTGTGAAGTAAAAAATGACGTTTTTGAAACTTCAATTTTCAAAGACGAAGTTGCCTACACACCATCGTTTTCTCACAATGTTCTAGCAAAGCGAGGTTACATTTCACCACGTTTTACCATTGAAGCTCGCTTCATAAGTAGCTTCTGGGCATGCGTGGATGAAAAAACGTCTTAGAAAACAACGTTTTTTGCTACACACGGTCAATTTCTGTGAAGTAAAAAGTGCACTTTTGAAAAACGACACATAAAATTGAAGCATGCTTCAATTTTTTTTGGTCGTTTTTTACAAGACATAAAACGACGTTTTCCCCCACACACAGTCAATTAAAGTGACGTTTTTAAAAACGTCATTTTTTTTCATCACATAAAGTGATGGTGTGTACGGGGCATTAGTTTTTGAAGTAAAAATCTTTGATTAAAAAAAAAGAAAAAAAAAAGAAAACGTTTAGAACAGTTTGTAAAAAAAAAAAATCAGATAGCAAGAATGATGGGCCAAATTCTCAAAAGAGATACGCGGACTTAACTAAAGTTTTCTAAATTTACACGGCGCGTATCTTTGCGCCCGATCTTCAAAACGAGTTAAGCCTAGATTTCCGGATTTTCCGTCCTACCTAAAATAGTTACACCTGCGCATCCCCGGGCGCAAATTACGCTAGTCTCGCCGCTGTTTTTGATAGGCAAAGATGCAAATGAGGGAGTTAGGGCGATCCTCAAAATTAAGTGTGTGCGGCGTATTTTCCGCCCTGTGCGCACCTGTTAGTTTCCCTGTGTAAATTTCCACATTATAAAAGCAGCCCTAATTTTACACATGCCGTGAAAGGGTTTGCTGTAGGTAGTGACTAGAGCTATAGTTGTGAAGGATCTGTCTGGAAAAATGCCTGGGACATCAATGATTCTGACGGCACTTGCCACCTTACAGGCACAAAGGAGGAGGAGGGCACAGAGGAGGAGGATGAGGGCACAGGAGAGAGTTTATCGGCCACGGCGTGATCTGTTTCAAATGCCGGATTATGAAGTGTATGGCAACTTCAGGTTTGATAGGGAAGCCATCCTGGAGATCACCCAACTACTTATGGAGGATCTTATCACCCCAACCAGACGCTCCCATGCCCTGCCACCTCTACATAAAGTTATGGCAACCCTCCATTTTTTATCTACAGGCTCATTCCAGCGTGCATCTGGAGGTCTGGCTGGGATGGTGCAGTCGACAATGAGCCGATGTGTCCATCAGGTGGTCCCTGCCATACTGCGGCGCATGACCAACCAATTTGTCAAGCCCACCCAGGAGGAGCAGCGTCTGCAAGCCATGACTGACTTTTACAGCATTGCTGGCTTCCCAAGGACCATCGGGGGGATAGACTGCACCCATGTGGCACTACAGCCCCCCCATGAAACTGAACACCTGTTCAGAAACAGAAAAGGGTGGCATTCCATCAATGTCCAGATGATTGTAGATGCCCATGGCCTCATCTGGCACGTTTGTGCCAAGTTTCCAGGGTCGTGCCACGACAGTTTTATTCTACGGCAGACCAAGATCTACCAAGACTTGGAGATGAACGTTTATGGAGACAGCTGGCTGATTGGTGAGTGACATTGGTGTCAGGTATGCCCCCCCCCATGATGCAGACATCACAAGGGGCACATGCATGACTAATATCCTCCTGTCTTTTCCCTTACAGGTGACTCTGGATATGCGTTGGGACCCCATCTCATGACCCCTTTTAGGAACCCCCAAACACCCGGAGAACGCAAATTCAACGAGGTGCACATCCACACCCGGTCAATAGTAGAGCGGACATTTGGCCTTCTCAAGTCCAGATTCAGATGCCTTGACAAGACTGGGGGTACACTCTTGTATTCCCCAGACTTTGTCTGTCAAATTATTGGGGCATGTTGCATCCTCCATAATTTTGCTCTGAGAAGGGGCCGGAATGTTGATATATGTCCTGACCTAACCCCCCACCCAGGCAATCCCCCCCCCCCCCCCCCAACCACCTCTACCCGGTCTGCTGAGGGCCAGGCAATAAGGAGACAACTGGCTGAAGGCATCTTTGCCCAGTAAATGGACCTTAATTATCTTTTTTTTTTTGGTTTGACAACAAAAACTCACAGAGATTATGTGACCTTTAAACATTTACTTTGCACATAAAATGCACATTACTTATATGACAATGAGAATGTCTTTTTTTACACAAAACGCACATTAATTATCTCATAATGAGAATGCATGAATGCACGCCACTGTGGTCCCTAGCACAGACACATCACATGCACATCGAATTGGATTAGATCCAAGTACTCCCCCCCCTTTGGTACTTGGGAGCAGTAACGCCCCGCCACGGCTCCAATTATGTCACTGTGCATTCATACACCATTCATGAACCTGGGATGACTTCTCCCTGGTCCTGGGGATCCCTACTCCACCAAAACTGAGGGTGACACCCTTATGTTATCAGGAATGCCACCCCCCCCCCCCCCCCCCACATTCACACATCATTCACACACATAAACCAAATCATAAGTACAGTATAATAAAAAAAAAGAAAAAAAAACAAAACAAAAGTACCCCTGCAACTTAGTGATGTTGCCGAGTGCTCCTTCTGGGCTGACCATGGGCACGGCCACGGCCAACTGGGGGATCTTCACGGGGGGGGTCTGTGCAGGGGAGGGAGTATCTTCACGGGGGGGGGTCTGTGCAGGGGAAGAAGGAGCCTCCCCTGGTGTCTGTCCTCCTGCTGGCCTGCCCTCCAAGGCCACGGCTATCCTTGTCAGACAGGCAGTGATGTCAGCCGTATTAGCCTGGCCAGCCCGGGTATTGGCCTGCACAGCCCGGGTATTGGCCTGCACAGCCTGGGTCAGGGCAGTCACCTCCTGGGCCACGCCTGTTGTGGCGTTCCTCAGGTCCCACAAACAGGTGATGACCCCCACTGAGTTGGTGGCCACGTCACCCAGTGAATCCCTCATTAAACCCAGGCTGTGCTCCACCTTGGTCATTGTTTTTTTAATTTCACCCAGACTGCGGGTCTGCCGGGCATTGTCCCTCAGCAGACTGACCGGCAGACGCTCAAACCCCCCCCTGGTTTCCGGGGTCGGCCTCCTACTTGCCCCTGAGGCTTGTGGCCTTGGAGGAGGGGTTGGAGTGACCCATGGGGGCTGCTGCATGTTGGAGGAGGGTTGGGAGGGGCCACCCCTGATGGTGGCCTGACTGCTGGGAGCCTCTGGGGTACCCTCAGGGGATGACTCAAAGGTCCTATCTTGGCCCATCAGGATTTGCTGGCCAATAACAATATTTTCATCTTCCTCCCCCTCATCCTCCTCCCACTCAACATCCAAATTAGGGGAGTTGTGGGCACTCCCCTCCCATGGCGAATCCTGCCCTTCTTCGGACTCAGCATCAGCCTGTCTTGGGGGTGGTGCAGCAGCCTGCCCTGATGGGCCAGCAACCTCCTGCCCTGATGGGGCTGCCACCTCCTGCCCTGATGGGGCTGCCACCTCCTGGGCTGATGGGGCTGCCACCTCCTGCCCTGATGGGGCTGCCACCTCCTGCCCTGATGGGGCTGCCACCTCCTGGGCTGATGGGGCTGCCACCTCCTGGGCTGATGACCCAGCAACCTCCTGGGCTGATGGGGCTGCCACCTCCTGGGCTGATGGGGCTGCAACCTCCTGGCCATCTGGGGAGGACACAAAACAATCACAGGTTGGTGGATCCACACACTTGGCACATCTTCCCTTCCCCCACCCACACATGCTAATCACCAGATAGAAAAAATAAAAAACTTACCTGTCCTCACAGGAGCATCAGAGTCAAAGCCAGGCAGGCCCACCACCTACTGTCGGTGGAAACACTCGGCCACTGCCCACTCCTCCTCACTCATCCTGACTGGGCAGGGTCCCCCTCCTCCAGTGCCCCTGGTATGGGCATGCAGCATTGCCAGCTTGTTCCGGGACACGCTCTTCAAATCGTTTATTTTTTTTTGGATTCCAGCGATGGTCCTGGTCTCCCCCCCCCCCCCCCCGCCGCATTGATCCGATCGGTGATCTTTTTAAGGATCTCCTTCCTCCTGGCCGGGGTGGTGTTGTGGCTCTCAGGGCCATGGAGAAAGCGCCCATATTTTATGATGCCCTGAGCAAGAATATGCTTCTCTGCCACTGAAAAATTTAGCTTCCTGCGCTTGGTGGCCATCACAGACACCACCCAGCAACAGGAAACTCACCCAAAAAACAATCAACAATACACACACAACAAAGAAAAAAAAACACAGCAAAAAAAAAAAAAAAAACACAAACAGACAGCTACTATAAATTCAAAAACAAACAGGCAAAAAAGGGAAACAAAAAACAATCACACACCAAAAAACAAACACTTATCAAAAACAAACAGGCAAAAAATCAAAACAAATAACAAATTATCAAAAACAAACACCAACTATACTCTACAACTCCTCAACAACTTTTCTCACAAATCTTACCAACAAACACTGACAAACGTTCAAAGCAGAAGCAACTTGCTTTAGGAAGGGAACACAGGGAAATACTTTTGCAAGGGAAGTGTGTTTGACTGGGGCTATTTAGACACAGGGCGATCCTCAAACTAAGTACGCTTGGCCTTTTACCTATCTCACTGATTGCGATGAGCAAAGTTCTGCACATGCCCAGTGAGGTCCAGATTCGTGCGCGCATGCCTTCATTTGCATGGGGTCACGGCTCATTACAATGAAGCACGCCCACTTCATTCCCACTTGCCATAACCACGCCTTACGCCTCGGAATTTAGGTTAAGGATGGCACAATTTTGTGCGCAAATGCGCTGTGGATACGGCACTTACGACACCAACTTAGGGCGCCGTAACTTAAATGACATAAGTTAGGTAATACTAAATTTGCACAGCTTTTTGAGAATTTGGCCAAATGTGCTTACTTACAACATTGCATTCATTGTCCATATAGATGTCAAATTCTAAGCACCCTTCACATCCAGCAATGATGAAATTCTTTTTTTTTATTTTGAACCAGGGATGATTCATCTCACCACCTATGTAGCTTAATTCATACATATTCTCTAATAACCCCAAGCACTTTTGTTTTGCGTTATTTGTGCTCCGCACACATGTTAAACGTGCTTGCTAATGTTACAGATTGGGGGGGGCCACGGATTGTCAGCAATGAATTTCTCTGCTAATGCTGTCAGAGTGAAACAAAAGAACTCACACTCTTATTGCACATTAGTGTTGAAGACATGGAACATAGCCGGGGGGGAATAGGATGATCATCAGCGTTATAATGCAGCTGGATACATTAGCGCTGTGCCTAATAGACCCACATTGAGCAAAGAACGGGAAGAATTCAGAGAAAGAGAGAAAAGTGTGAAGGGGAAGAGAGAAGAGGGGAGAGAGAGAAGAGGGGAGAGAGAGAAGGAAGAGAGAGGAAGATGAAGAGAGGGGAGAGAGAAGAATGATGGGGGAAAGAGAGAAGAGTGCTAGGGGAAGAGAGAGGGAGACAAAAGGGGGGGGAGAAGGTGGGGAGAGGAAGATAAAGAGAGAGAGAGAGAAAGGCAAAGAGCGAGAGGACAGAAAAAGGGAAGGTGACCCAGAAAGAGAAGAGAGAGAGAGGACGATGAAGTGAGATGGGAGAGAGAGAGAAGAATGATGGATGAAGAGAGAGAAGAAAGCAAGCGGAAGAGAGAGGAAGACAAAGAGAGAGTGGAGAGAAAAGGGAAAGATTACCCAGAAAGACGAGAGAGAGAGGAAGAGAAAGAGCGATGGGGAGAGAGAATGATTGTTGAAGGGAGAGAGAGGGAGACACAATGGGGGGGGGGAGAAGGTGGGGAGAGGAAGATAAAGAGAGGGAGAACGGCAAAGAGCGAGAGGACAGAAAAAGGGAAGGTGACCCAGAAAGAGAAGAGAGAGAGAGGACGATGAAGTGAGATGGGAGAGAGAGAGAAGAATGATGGATGAAGAGAGAGAAGAATACAAGCGGAAGAGAGAGGAAGACAAAGGGGGGGAGAGGGAGAGAGAGAGAGAGATGGGTGAGAGGAGGAAATCAAAGAAAGAGGGGAGGGATAAGAAGATGAAGAGAGAGAAAGGCAAACATAGGTGGGGAGAAAGAAGAATGATGGGGGGAAAGAGAGAGAAGTGTGCTGGGTAAGAGAGAGAGGAAGACAAAGAGGGGGAGGGAGAAGGAAGGGGAGAGGATAAGGAAGAGAGAGTGGAGAGAAAAGTAAAAAAGATTACCCAGAAAGAGGAGCGAGAGAGAGAGAGAGGAAGAGAAAGAGCGATGGGGAGAGAGAATGATTGTTGAAGGGAGAGAGAGGGAGACACAATGGGGGGGGGGGGAAGGTGGGGAGAGGAAGATAAAGAGAGGGAGAACGGCAAAGAGCGAGAGGACAGAAAAAGGGAAGGTGACCCAGAAAGAGAAGAGAGAGAGAGGACGATGAAGTGAGATGGGAGAGAGAGAGAAGAATGATGGATGAAGAGAGAGAAGAATACAAGCGGAAGAGAGAGGAAGACAAAGGGGGGGAGAGGGAGAGAGAGAGAGAGATGGGTGAGAGGAGGAAATCAAAGAAAGAGGGGAGGGATAAGAAGATGAAGAGAGAGAAAGGCAAACATAGGTGGGGAGAAAGAAGAATGATGGGGGGAAAGAGAGAGAAGTGTGCTGGGTAAGAGAGAGAGGAAGACAAAGAGGGGGAGGGAGAAGGAAGGGGAGAGGATAAGGAAGAGAGAGTGGAGAGAAAAGTAAAAAAGATTACCCAGAAAGAGGAGCGAGAGAGAGAGAGAGGAAGAGAAAGAGCGATGGGGAGAGAGAATGATTGTTGAAGGGAGAGAGAAGAGTGCTAGGGGAAAGAGAGAGGAAGACAAAGAGGGGAAGAGAAAGAGAGAAGAGGGAAGAGGATAACAAAGAGAGAGGGTGTGAGAGAGAGAGAAAGGTGAGGAGAGGATGAGAAGACAAAGTGGAGAGAGAGAGAGAGGAAGATAAAGAGAGAGGAAGGCAAAGAGAGAGGAGAAAGGGAAGAATGCTGGGGAAAGAGACAGAGACAAGGGTCAGGGGAAGAGAGAGGAAGACAAAGAGAGAGTGGAGAGAAAGGGGAAAGATTACCCAGAAAGAGGAGAAAGAGAGGAAGAGAAAGAGCGATGGGGAGAGAGAATGATTGTTGAAGGGAGAGAGAGGGAGACACAATGGGGGGGGGGGGAAGGTGGGGAGAGGAAGATAAAGAGAGGGAGAACGGCAAAGAGCGAGAGGAAAGAAAAAGGGAAGGTGACCCAGAAAGAGAAGAGAGAAAGAGGACGATGCAGTGAGATGGGAGAGAGAGAGAAGAATGATGGATGAAGAGAGAGAAGAATGCAAGCGGAAGAGAGAGGAAGACAAAGGGGGGGAGAGGGAGAGAGAGAGAGAGAGATGGGTGAGAGCAGGAAATCAAAGAAAGAGGGGAGGGATAGGAAGATGAAGAGAGAGAAAAGCAAACATAGGTGGGGAGAGAGAAGAATGATGGGGGGGAAAGAGAGAGAAGTGTGCTGGGGAAGAGAGAGAGGAAGACAAAGAGGGGGGGAGAAGGAAGAGGAGAGGATAAGGAAGAGAGAGTGGAGAGAAAAGTAAAAAAAGATTACCCAGAAAGAGGAGGGAGAGAGAGAGAGGAAGAGAAAGAGCGATGGGGAGAGAGAATGATTGTTGAAGGGAGAGAGAAGAGTGCTAGGGGAAAGAGAGAGGAAGACAAAGAGGGGAAGAGAAAGAGAGAAGGGGGAAGAGGATAACAAAGAGAGAGGGTGTGAGAGAGAGAAAGGTGAGGAGAGGATGAGAAGACAAAGTGGAGAGAGAGAGAGAGAGGAAGATAAAGAGAGAGGAAGGCAAAGAGAGAAAAGAAAGGGAAGAATGCTGGGGAAAGAGACAGAGACAAGGGTCAGGGGAAGAGAGAGGAAGACAAAGAGAGAGTGGAGAAAAAAGGGAAAGATTACCCAGAAAGAGGAGAAAGAGAGGAAGAGAAAAAGCGATTGGGGAGAGAGAGGAATGATGGTGAAAGAGAGAGAGAAGAGTGCTAGGGGAAGAGAGAGGCAGACAAAAGGGGGAAAGAGGATGACAGAGAGAGGGGGAGAGAGAGAAGGGTGAGGAGAGGAAAGCAAAGAAAGAGGGGAGGGAGAGGAAGATGCACATGAAGAGAGAGGAAGGCAAAAATAGGTGGAAGAAAAAGAAGAATGATGGGGGAAAAGAGAGAGAAGTGTGCTAGGTGAAGAGAGAGTGAGACCAAAGGGGGGGGAGAAGGAAGGGGAGAGGAAATGGAAGAGAGAGGGGAAAGAGAAGGGTGTGGGTAGGAAGACAAAGGGAGGGGAGAGAGAGTGAAGGTGGAGAGAGGGTGAAAAGACAAAGTGGAGAGAGAGAGGATGATAAAGTTAGAGAAAGGCAAAGAGAGAGGAGAGAAAGAAGAATGATGGGGGGAAGAGAAAGGAAGAGGGGGGGGGGGACACAGAAAGCTGAAAGAAAGAGAAAGATGAAGAGAGATGGGAGAGAGAAAGAAGTAGAAAAAAGAGAGAAGGGTGCTAGGGAAAGAGACAGAAAATCAAAGAAGGGGGATAGAGAAGAGTGAGGGGAGGAAAAAGACAGGCGGGAGAGAGAGGAATATGAAGAGAGAGTTAGGTAAAGATAAGTTGGGGAGGGATAGGAATGATAGGGCAAGAGAGAAAAGAGTGCTAGTAGAGGAGAGAGGAAGACAAAGAGAAGGTCAGAGAGAGAAGGGAGGGGAAAGGATGACAAAGAGAGAGGGGAGAGAGAAGGGTAAGGGGGAGGAAGACAAAAAAATAGAAAAGAGAGGGGAAGATGAAGAGAAGGGAAGGCAAAGAGAGGGAGGAAGAGAGAGAGAGAGTCAGGCCCCATACACACGTCCGAGAAACTCGATGAGCAAAACACATCGTTTTGCTCGTCGAGTTCCTTGTGAAGCCGCTGAGGATCTCGGCGAGCCAAGTTTCCTCATTGACTAACGAGGAAATAGAGAACATGTTCTCAATTTGGCCCGACCAGATCCTCATCGGTTTCCTCGGCCAAAAGTGTACACACGACCAGGTTTCTCGGCAGAATACGGCTCTGATCGAGTTTCTGCCGAGAAACTCGGTCGTGTGTATGGGGCCTAAGACAAAGCGAGGATAGAAAGAGAGAGAGAGAGAGAGAGAGAGAAGAGATAGCTAGGGAAGAGTAATGGGAAAGAAGTGGAAGGTGAAGAAATGAGAGACACAGAAGAGTAATGGAGGAAGAGAGGGGAAGGTAAAAAGACTGAAGAGAGAGAGAATATAGAGTGATGGAGAAGAAAGAGGTAAAAATGGGGAAAAGAGAGGCTAGTGAGAGATAAAAAGAATGAAAGAATGGTGGAAAGGAGGAAGATGGAGAGAGAGAGAGAGAGAGGATGAAGGGAATGAGAGAGAGAGGGAGAGAGAGAGTAAGAGAGATGGGGGAGAGGGAGAGAAAGAGAGGGAGAGTGGGAGGGGGAGAGATAGGGGGGAGAGAGAGAAAGAGAGGGAGAGAGGGAGGAGGAGAGGGGGAGAAAGAGAGGAGAGGGGAGAGAGAGTGAGAGAGAGAGAAAGAAAGAGAAAGAAAGAAAGAAAGAAAGAAAGAAAGAAAGAAAGAAAGAAAGAAAGAAAGAAAGAAAGAAAGAAAGAAAGAAAGAAAGAAAGAGAGAGAAAGAAAGAAAGAAAGAAAGAAAGAAAGAAAGAAAGAAAGTTACAGGGGAAATGAGAGAGAAAGGAAGGTGGAGAGAGAGGGAGATAGAGTATGAAAGAAGAGTAATGAGGGAAGAGAGAGAAGGGTGGTGGGGAAAAGGTCAAAAAGATAAGGCAGAGAGAGAAATAAGTGATAGGGTAAAGAGTGGGAGAGAGAGAGAGAGAGAGAGAGAGAGATGGGTGAATAAACAGATAGAAGAGTGATAGAAAGAGAGAGTAATGAAGAAATCAAAAGAAGACAGGAGGAGAGAGACACGTAGGAGGGGGGGGGGGGGTGAGTGGACGGGCAGAGAGGCAATAGAAAGGGAGTAGAGTGACGAATAAGGAAAAAATGGTAAGAGGGGCAGAGGAAGAACACAATGAGAGAAAAACCCAGAGAAATTGAATGAAAAAGAGATTAGAGGAAAATGGTTACAAATACATGAGAAAAGAATAAGAAAGTGAGAGCTTAGGTAAAGGGTAGAGACATAGGAAAGTCAAGTGGGAGAGATAGATGACAAAGAATGGGTAAGTACTTCTCATGTCAGACATACTGATATCCAGCAATTAGATGACCTTACCAATGGTTATCACTAATGGTTGAATCAATTATTATGCCGCGTACACACCATCACTTTATGTGATGAAAAAAAATGACGTTTTTAAAAACGTCACTTTAATTGACTGTGTGTGGGGGAAAACGTCGTTTTATGTCTTGTAAAAAACGACCAAAAAAAATTGAAGCATGCTTCAATTTTATGTGTCGTTTTTCAAAAGTGCACTTTTTACTTCACAGAAATTGACCGTGTGTAGCAAAAAACGTCGTTTTCTAAGACGTTTTTTCATCCACGCATGCCCAGAAGCTACTTATGAAGCAAGCTTCAATGGTAAAACGTGGTAGAACGTAACCTCACTTTGCAAGATCATTGTGAGAAAACGATGGTGTGTAGGCAACTTCGTCTTTGAAAATTGAAGTTTCAAAAACGTCATTTTTTACTTCACAGAAAGTGTCGTTTTTTTTCATCACATAAAGTGATGGTGTGTACGGGGCATTAGTCTACCTTGGAAATCTATGGACTCACTATTAAAATCTATCAGAATTGTATCTTACGGTTACTAATACTGGCCCTTGGAGCACCCTCCCTTCTATGAACTGAATGATGCCAGACTAAGTGGCTGAATGGTCAAGTGCATAAACAATTATTTACTACCTCCTATTAATCACCTAAGGAGATGTAAAAGTGCTCTCATCCCATTACAGATATCGGCTACGAAACGTGAAGATAATCGAATCTTAAAATCAATAAGTAAATCCAATGTACATTAGCCAAGCTGTAGCTTTTGAGACAGCTTTGAATAATGCAAAGAGAACATTTCTGTAATGGCAATGTGAATTTTAATACAAATGAATAGAAACCTTTACATTTTTAATATATGTTTTGTGTGTCTCTGAACATTAGTACCGGATTAGAAAATGTGCTAGTATTTAAAGCTGAACTCCAGACAGGAAAATGATCAGTTAAATATATTCCTCAATAATCACAAAGGAAATCAATAATTTTTTATTAATACCAAAATAGAGATATTACCTTGTCAAAGTCGCAGTGACATCATCATTGTGCTGCGCAGAGAGCAGAGAAAAGGGAGGGACCCAATAGGCCCCACCTACTACAGGCTACCTGCAGAAAACTAGACGAGGGAGCGGAGAAAAGACCATCCACCCTGCACAAGGAGAGAGAGCATTAGTGACCAGTGTTTATTACAGGAAGCTCCATTTGCAAGACAGTTGTGATATGGTTCCATTTACATGGGGCCATTCGGGAGGCAATAAAAATGCAGCTTAACTGCTTGTTTTTACCACCCCCAACCTTAAGTTTACACTAGGTTGCTATATAGCTTTAACAATTCAGTGCCGCCTCAACTTCCATGGCTTGTGGCTCCTCACACTTTCATGCCTTACTTGGAGTGTCACAGTGTCCAATCGGAAGTAATGCACCCCATGTGACAGACCACAGTCAGTCCAAGCAGTGCCCTACCGCTAACTGGCAACCACTAATTCAGTAGTGGTCCTCTATCACAGCCAATCAGAGTTGGGACCTTCCCCAGCTGTCAAGCCACTGCTAAACAGAGTGACTTCCTCCAACTGTCCTGCCTATTTCAACTCAGTGCAGGTCCTGGCTTGATGCCCAAGCAAAGTTATTATTAGCTGGCTCCTGCGCCCCTGGTAAGTCTTCCTGCAAAAAATTCTGGATGAACTCCCTGCACACTGCTGTATACCCTTTCTAGCAAACCTTGCAGAAAAATAGGCATTTGTTTTCCGATAATCTGTGTTTGCTGCCTGCCCTGACCTCTGGCATGTTCCAGGTAATACGGGTCTGCTGACTACTCTGACCTCTGGCGAGTTCTTTGGAATTCATGTCTGCTGCCTGCCCTGATCTCTGGCATGTTCCTGGTAATACATGTTTGTTGCCTGTCCTGATCTCTGGTGCGTTACTGATTTTCCATGTCTGCTACCTACCTTGACCTCTATTGTGTTCCTGGTAAACCATGACTGCTGCCTGTCCTGTCTTCTAGCATGTTCCTGAAGATATGTGTCTGCCCTGACCTCTGGCATGTTCATGGTAATACGTGTCTGCTGCCTACTCTGACCTCTGGCATGTTCTTTGTTGCCTGTCCTGATTTCTGGTGTGTTACTCGTTCTCTATGTCTACTATCTACATTGACCACTGTTGTATTCCTGGTAACCCTGGTATGTTGTCTGTCCTGATTTCTGACATGTTCCTGAAGATCTATGTCTGCTGTCTGCCCTGACCTATGGCACGTTCCTGGTAATATGCGTCTGCTGCCTACTCTGACCTATGGCATGTTCTTGGTAATCCATGTCTGCTGCCTGCCCTGATCTCTGGCATGTTCCTGGTAATACATGTTTGTTGCCTGTCCTGATCTCTGGTGTGTTTCTCATTTTCAATGTCTGCTACCTACCTCGACCACTGTTATTCCTGGCAACCCATGTCAGCTGCCTATTCTGACTTCTGGCATGTTCCTGAAGATCTATGTCTGCTGTCTGCCCTGACCTGTGGAACGTTCCTGGTAATATGTGTCTGCTGCCTACTCTGACCTCTGGTATATTCTTGATAATCCATGTCTGCTGCCTGCCCTGATCTCTGGCATGTTCCTGGTAATCCATGTCTGTTGCCTGCCCTGATCTCTGGCATGTTCCTGGTAATCCATGTCTGTTGCCTGCCCTGATCTCTGGCATGTTCCTGGTAGGGATGAGCCGCACATACCCGCATTCGGTTCGCACCAGAACGTTTGAACAGACCGATCGTTCGCACGAACATTTAGAACCCCATTGAAGTCTATGGGACTCGAACGTTCGAATTCAAAAGTGCTCATTTTAAAGCCCAATATGCAAGTTATTGTTGGAAAACGTCTTTGAGAACCCGGGTCTTGTATCAATGGAAAAAAAAGTTTTAAAAACTGTAGTTTTTTCTTGAGCAGCGATTTTAATGATGCTTAAAGTGAAAAAAAAAATTCCTTTAAATATGGTACCTGCTGGGTGTCTATAGTAGTGGCACGTGTTTAGAAATGTCCCTGCACAACATGAGATTACTCTCAGAAAAAAGTAATTTAATACTGCCTGCAGCTTTAATGTAATGTTTGGTCCCTGCAATATGGATAAAAATCATTGAAAAAAATAGCATGAGTTTCCCCGCCACCACTCCCCCCAGGTGATTACAAGACCCAGTGCGGATCCTGACCTCCCTGGGGCCCTAAGCAAAATGACATGGCACATTGAAAATGAGAAGCAGGGGGGGGGGGGCTGATGACAGTGACATGTCACATTAAAAAAAGTTGAGAAGCGGGGGGAGGGGGTGTTCTGCTGTCGGAAATGACTCAGCCAGCGAGTTTAGAAGCGGGGTGAGGGAGCGAAAATGACTTCTCACCTGGCGGGGCCTCTAGTAATTTGGGGGGCCCTTTGCAGCTTTGCGGGGCCCTAAGCGGCTTGCATAATGAGCCTATAGCGAGGATCGGCCCTGACAAGACCTTTTGGCCCTATATACTTTGAACAGCAGTATACAGGCGATGCAAACAAGATAAGGACTGTAGGTTTCTTTAGTAGAATCAGAACCATGTCATACTTTGCTCCTGCATATTGCACAATTTCCTAAAGAGACCCTCAACAAACTACATGACACTTGTGCCTGATGAGGCCACTGATGTTCCAGTGGTGGTGGCCTGTGAGCAGGGCCAGATTCCAGACAAGGCCAGGCCTCTGGGCGGCAGTGGATGCAGGGGCGGTGTCCTGCCGAAAAAGTCCCCCGGCAGATAATGCCCCCCCCCCATACTGCGCAGGCGGGGGCGGAATTGAAGGACCCGGCCTTGGGGCAGCAAAGGGAGTAAATCCGGGCCTGCCTGTGACTGCCTGTGTCCATACAGGCTTGGCCCCCCAAAGTGCACGTGCTGTGTGGCAACAATATGTCGATTATTTTAGGGGTGGGGGGGGGGGGCCATTACAATGCCAGATCTTGGCTCAATAAATTATTTTTTTGGGAAAGAGAAATTCTAGAGAAAAGGGGGGCTGCCATCCGGGGCCTCCTTTGAACAAATTCTGTGAGGAACTCCTGTTCTCTGAAGGCCTCCATTATTTCTGCAAGTCAAAATTTAGCAAAAAAAACTAATGTCAGTCAAGCCTTAGCTTTCTCCCATATCTAACCCACAAACTTATCCACTGATCATAAAGTCCAAAAATCAAGTTTTGTATCGTCGTATCGTTGCCTGCCCTGATCTCTGGCATGTTCCTGGTAATCCATGTCTGCTGCCTGCCCTGATCTCTGGCATGTACCTGGTAATCCATGTATGTTGCCTGCCCTGATCTCTGGCATGTTCCTTGTAATCCATGTCTGTTGCCTGCCCTGATCTCTGGCATGTTCCTGGTAATCCATGTCTGCTGCCTGCCCTGATCTCTGGTATGTACCTGGTAATCCATGTATGTTGCCTGCCCTGATCTCCGGCATGTTCCTGGTAATCCATGTCTGCTGCCTGCCCTGATCTCTGGCATGTACCTGGTAATCCATGTATGTTGCCTGCCCTGATCTCCAGCATGTTCCTGGTAATCCATGTCTGCTGCCTGCCCTGATCTCTGGCATGTTCCTTGTAATCCATGTCTGTTGCCTGCCCTGATCTCTGGCATGTTCCTGGTAATCCATGTCTGTTGCCTGCCCTGATCTCCGGCATGTTCCTGGTAATCCATGTCTGTTGCCTGCCCTGATCTCTACCATGTTCCTGGTAGATTGTGTCTGCTGCCTACCATGGGTGAACTCAGAGGTTATGACCTAGGATAAGCCCAACACACCTGTGAGTGAGTGAATATTTAAAGTATAGGAATATTGGAGCTGGAGGAAGAGTGCACAATTTTTTTTTCCTAGCTTGGTTCTGCCTGTAGGCAGATTGCCTACCTGATGTTAGTTAATGTAGTTGGCTGGCCCAGGCTGGGGAAGGGGGTTAATATTCTGCATCTCTGTTGGAGGGAGCTCCACATCCTATGGCAGTGATGGCGAACCTTGGCACCCCAGATGTTTTGGAACTACATTTCCCATAATGCTCATGCACTGTAGGTGAGCATCCTGGGAAATGTATTTCCAAAACATCTGTGGTGCCAAGGTTCGCCATCACTACCCTATGGGATCCTGCATCACTTGCTCTCACATATCACATAGACCTATTGTTCATTTGCGGTGCGTCCATAAGGGGCGCATGGATGCAACCCCCTCTGTCCTGGCATTGCTCTATCACCATAGATAGATTCATGCATTGCATGAATCTATCTATGGTCACCTCTGACACCTCCTATTCAGGTGTCCCCTTGTCGGACACCTGAATTACAGCGGCAAGGTGTTTTTTGGAAAAACCTGATTAGAGCCAAAGGCTGTAATAGGTGCCCAAAAAGGTGAACAGCGGGCGCCATGCTGTACGTTCGCTGCTCACTCAGCGTTGTGTTAGCAAAGCAAAGGAATTCGCTTTGCTAAGACTGAACTGCTTCTCAGCCAATCAGGTGCTCGGGTCTGTTACTTGTCACCTGATTGGCTGAAATATCAGGCGCTGTGATTGGACGCCTGAGGACGGGAGAAGACATCGAGGAGCGTGCAGGACACTGCCGCTGACCCGCTGCGAGACAGGTAAGTTCCGGGCGATGCACACTGGCAGCATTTGATGGGACACAGTAGCGGCACTTGATAGGCACACTGGCAGCATTTCATGGGGAACAGTAGCGGCAATTGATGGACACACTGGGCTGGATTCAGGTAGGACTTGCGCCCTCTTACAGAGGCGCAGCGTACCGTTTTAACGCTGCGCCTCCGTAAATTACCTGCGCTACGCTTCATTCATTCATTCACGTAATTTGCGTGGGCGCTCCTTAAAACTGCCCGGTGTAAGGGCGCGTAATTTAAATGATCCCGTAGGGGGCGTGGATCATTTAAATTAGGCGCATTCCCGCGCCGAACGTAGTGCGCATGCTCCGTCGGGAAACTTTCCCGACGTGCATTGCGGCAAATGACATCGCAAGGACGTTATTTGCTTCAACGTGAACGTAAATGGCGTCCAGCGCCATTCACGATTCACTTATGCAAACGACATAATTTTCAAACATCGCGACGCGGGAACGACGGGTATACTTAGCATTGGCTGCCCCTGCTAATAGCAGGAGAAGCCTTACGCGGAACCCGACGAACGTAAACCACGTAAACTGCGTACGTAGGGCGCGTGTACGGTTGTGAATCGGCGTTAGTATGCAATTTGCATACTCTACGCTGACCACTACGGGAACGCCACCTAGCGGCCATCGTAAGAATGCAGCCTACGATACGACGGCATTAGAGCCTTATGCCAGTCATATCTTAGGCTGCAGTCGGCGTATCGACCTTTCTGAATCAGGAGCAGTCGATACGCCGGCGCAACTAAGCAATTGCACTGCGTAACTATGGTTACACAGACGCAATTGCATTTCATGGGGCACAGTAGCAACAACTGATGGGCACACTGGCAGCATTTGATGGGGCACAGTAGCGGCAAATTATAGGCACACTGGTAGCATTTGATGATGCACAGTAGCGGCAATTGATGGGCACACTGGCAGCATTTGATAAGGCACAGTAGCAGCAATTGATGGGCACACTTGCAGCAATTGATGGGCACACTGGCAGCAATTTATGGGCACACTGGCAGCAATAGATGGGCACAGTAGCGGCAATTGATGGGCACGCTGCCAGCAATTGATGGGTACAGTAGCTGCATATGATGGCACAGTGGCGGCAATTTATGGGTACAGTGGCTGCGTTAGATGGGCACAGTGGTAGCATTTGATGGCACAGTGGCTGCATTTGAGGGGCACACTGGCTGCATTTGATGGGCACAGTGGCTGCGTTTGATGGCACAGTGGCTGCGTTTGATGGCACAGTGGCAGCAATTGTTGGGCACAGTAGCTGCGTTTGATGGGCACAGTGGCTGCGCTTGATGGGCACACTGGCTGCGTTTAATGGGCACAGTAGCTGCGTTTAATGGGTACAGTAGCTGCGCTTGATGGGCACAGTGGTTGCGCTTAATGGGCACAGTGGCTGCAATTGATGTTTTTTGTTTGTTTTTTAAGTTTGTTTGCGCCCCCCCCCCCCAAAAAAAAAATTTGAGCACCAGCCGCCACTGCCATGTACTTCAGTGACTCCTGACCCAACACCCAAGTCCAATTCATACTACTGTGATCCAGATCCAGTTTCCAAGACCTCCTTTTTCCATTGTGGTTCCCCCTCTGCAGTTTCATCTCCCAAGTGTAACCTCCATCGGCTTAGCCGGCATCCTGACAACTATCATTGAAGAAAAATAAATGTAGGAAGAATGATCTAGGAGCAGCAATGTTGAACACGGCACAACAAGCACTTATGCGATAGATAAAACACAGCTTGGTATGCTGAGCAAATATTTAACTTTATTTGCTTTAAAAAAAAATGACACCTTGTCAACATATATAAAGTACAAAGACAGGATTTTCAATGCACTTTGTGTGAATGAATAAAAGACGTTTTCACAGCTCCAGCAAGACAAACGCAGCGCGGCATCGCTGTGACATTATCAGAGGAATACATAATGCAGGAGACTTTTGAACACATTTGAGTGTTAATGACAGCTGCACCTTGTAAACATAATAAATGAAAAAGTAAGTACTGCTCAGAAACTTGTCACAAAAAAAAGAGACCCTCAGAATATTGTCACATGGTAGGGCCTCTGTTATTGGCTTTTGACCTCGATCTGTGGTTAGCCGAGTCCGAAGGCAAGTCCGAGCCAGACAAGACTGTTGATGAGAAAAGGTATTTAGCAGTTTACAGTTACTAAAATAATTTCATTTCCATGTTCTGTGTACTGTTGGAGACCAGATATACCCTGTTTCCCCAAAAATAAGACCTACCCTGAAAATAAGACCTAGCGTTATTTTTCAGGAGGGCTGCAATATAAGCCCTACCCTGAAAATAAGCCCTAGTTACAAAAATGCTTGTAAAATCCTATAATCCACCATATAACAGTATTATATAATGTACAATGTGTGTGTTTCTGTAATATAATTGCGGGGAAGAGAGCTCCGGCGGGAAACAGAAGTGCAGAGCGGCGCTATAACAAATGTATTTGGCACAATTATATTACAGAAACACACACATTGTACATTATATAATACTGTAATAGAGTGGATTATAGGATTTTACAAGCATTTTAACTCAGTTTACACCGGGGATTCCTGACAGGCAGGGAGGGAGAGGGGGAGAGAAGACAGCACAGTACATGGTAAGACCTACCCCGAAAATAAGCCCTACTGTGTCTTTTGTTGGCATAATTAATATGAGACCCGGGCTTATGTTCGGGGAAACACGGTAGTGAATGCAGAGTCCTGGGATTAGTAACACTTTAAAGTTGTATCAGCTGTTCTAAGGCGGGTCTGAAGTCATGATGAAGGGGTGCATGATGGTTTCTGGTGTATGAAAGAACTAGGGAAAGTAAAGCACATTTGGGATATGAAGCAAAGCAACTATGGAAGGTGTACTCAGCAAGACAAACACGAGGAGGTATGCAGTTTCTAGGGGTACCCAGGAACTAGTACATGGTGATGGGTCCTCTGGTAGCCAGTGGCGTCACTAGGGTTGGTGTCACCCGGTGCGAAAAAAACATGGTGCCATTCCCCCACCAACTATAGTCCCCCCCTCAGTATAGACCCCCCTCCACTAATTACAGACACCCCTCCCGCAGTATAGTTCCCCCTCACTCAGTACAGACCCCCCCACTAAGTACAGACCCCCCTCCATCAATATAGACCCCCTCCCTCAGTATAAACCCCCCTCAGTACAGGCACCCCCTCAGTGCAGACCCCTCCATCAGTACAGACACCCCCCTCCATTAGTACAGACACCCCCACCTCAGTGCAGACCCCCCTCATCAGTACAGACACCCCCACCTCAGTGCAGACCGCCTCCATCAGTACAGACCCCCTCCATTAGTACAGACACCCCACCAGTACAGACACCCCCACCTCAGTGCAGACCCCCCAGCAGTACAGACACCCCCCCTCAGTACAGACACCCCCTCTCAGTGCACACCCCCCATCAGGACAGGCAACCCCTCCTCAGTGCAGACCCCTCCATCAGTATAGACACCCCCCTCAGTGGAGACCCCTCATCGGTATAGATGCCCCCTTACAGACCTCAGAACAGAGCGGTCAGATACACACAGCGGTGTGTGTCCCTTGAGCACGGGCTCCTCCTCCTCTGTGGATGAAAACAGACACGAGGGGGAAGCAGCTTCGGTCCGCAACGCTAACGGATACAGCAGCAGTGCAAGGCAAGGCAAGGCAATCAGGGCAGCGGGCGGCGTTAGTAGTGCCGCTACCCATGGCCCGCACCCGCCTAGTGACGCCACTGCTGGTAGCGAGGGGGTTGTGATCTGACTCGCTCCCCTATGGTCTGTTTCCCTATGCAACCGGGACCAAACCGGCGTTATGGAGACCCATAGCCTGGCTGCATGGAACGGGAGTGAAGGAGTTAACAAGTACACACATGAGGTCCATGTTAAGTGCACGCGGGTCCCCATTCTGTCACTGGGAGTGAGACGGCGAAGGTACGCTGAACTGCTGGAGAGGACGCGGGCTCTTCATCTGTTTCATAAAATTGTGCTTGTCAGGTCATGAAATTACCCACAATTTATTTTTCAGTATATTTCCACGTTAGGTTCCTTAATTGACTGACATTCTGTGTGAATCATAATTACAACGGTCGTCCTAACCTAAAGTAAGATTTGTATAATCTAATCTTCCACAACTAAAAAAAAAAAGCTCTTATACAGAAGGGAGATTTCATAACCGAATGAAAAAGGAAAATCTGAGATTATAACTAAAATGTTCAGTACAGTACGAGGCATAAAAATGACATACATTTTATTTGGGTACAGCATTGTATGGCTGCGCAATTGTCAGTTAAAAAACCGCAGTGCTGTATCGCAAAAAATGGCCTGATCATGAAAGGGGGGGGGGTAAATCTCCCAGAGGTCAAGTGGACTTAGGATCACATATATTTTTTTAAATAGCATTACATTTAGTATTGTTTGTCCTATAGTCGTAGGGGTCGAGAAGGGAAATCAGAACACTAAGGCCCGAATTCACGTACATCGGCGTATCTTTGAGCGGGCGTAACGTATCCCATTTACATTACGCCTTCGCAACTTAGACGGGCAAGTGAAGTATTCTCAAAGCACTTGCTCCGTAAGTTGCGGCGGCGTAGTGTAAATAGGCCGGCGTAAGCCCGCCTAATTCAAATGTGGAAGATGTGGGCGTGTGTTATGTAAATGTTATGTGACCCCACGTAAATGACGGTCGCATTCGCCGTCCGTGGACATATCCCAGTGTGCATTGCTTCAAAGTACGCCGCAAGGACGTATTGGTTCCGACGCGAACGTCAATTACGTCCAGCCCCATTCACGGACGACTTACGCAAACGACGTCAAATTTTCAAAATTCGACGCGGGAACGACGTCCATACTTAACATTGGTACGCCGCATGTACGCCTCATATAGCAGGGGTAACTTTACGCCGGGAAAAGCCCTACGTAAACGGCGTATCTGTACTGCGTCGGCCGGGCGTACGTGCGTGAATTCGCATATCTGGCTGATTTACATATTTCTAGGCGTAAATCGACGTACACGCCCCTAGCGGCCAGCGTAAATATGCAGTTAAGATACGACGGCGTAGGAGACTTACGCCGGTCGGATCTAATACAAATCTATGCGTAACTGATTCTAAGAATCAAGCGCATAGATACGACCGCTCAGACTCAGAGATACGCCGGCGTAACTCGTTTGAGAATCTGGGCCATAATCGGGGGGCACACAAAAGATGGACACTCCCAGATTTGTCAGTTTTCAGAAGAGACGTCAAAGGATTTGAAATCAATGTAAGTAAATATATCTCCTATACAAGTACAGCTTTTGGAAAAGATATTGGGAAGTTTATTTAACCACCTCAATGCCAGCATGACAAACATTCTTCCTTTCCAGGTCTTCTTCAGTATTCAGTGTTCAGTATTCAGATGGTTTGACTGACAATTACTCAGTCATGGAAAAGCGTGCCCAAATTCATTTTTATATTGTCCCCTAGTGTTAACCCCATTCCCTGCCAATGACATTTATACAGTAATCAGTTTTTAGAGCACTGATCGCTGTCTAAATGTCACTGGTCCCAAAAAAAAAGTGTCAAAAGTGTCTGATCTGTCCGTCGCAATGTCGCAGTCCTTCTAAAAATCGCAGATCGCCGCCATTACTAGTAAAGAAAAAAAATGATAATAAAAATGCCATAAATTTATCCCCTATTTTGTAAATGCTATGGGGTAGATCCACGTACAACGGCGCATTATTGCGCCGGGCGTAACGTATCTAAGATACACTACGCCGCTGTAACTTATTTTTTTTGTTTTGAATCCTCAACAAATTTGCGCCGTAAGTTACGGCGGCGTAGTGTATCTCTTGCGGCGTAAGGGCGCGGAATTCAAATGGATGTAATGGGGGCGTGTTTTATGTAAATACGTCGTGACCCGACGTAAACAAAGTTTTTTTTTAACTGCGCATGCGCCGTCCCTGGGGGTATCCCAGTGCGAATGCTCGAAATTTGACCGGAAGAAGCCAATGCTTATGACGGTGACGTCAGTCTAGGCAAATTCCTATTCATGAACGACTTACGCAAACAACGTAAAAAATTCTAAATGCGAGGCGGGAACGACGGCCATACTTAACATTACGCCACCATATAGCACCTTTAACTATACGCCGGAAAAAGCCGAACGAAAACGACGTAAAAAAATGCGCCGGACGTACGTTCGTGGATCGCCGTAAATAGCTAATTTGCATACTCGACGCGGATTTCGACGGAAACGCCACCTAGCAGCCGCCGAAAAATTGCATCTAAGATCCGATGGCGTACTAAGACATAGGCCTGCCGGATCGATCCCAGATGCCGTCGTATCTTGTTTTGTGGATACAAAACAAAGATACGACGCGGGAAATTTAAAATTACGCCGGCGTATCAATAGATACGCCGGCGTAATCCTTTTGAGGATCTGCCCCTATAACTTTTGTGCAAACCAATCAATATACGCTTATTTACTATAAATACGTAGAAAAATATATATTGGCCTAAACCGATGAAAAAAAATTTGGGTGTTTTTCTGGGGGGATATTTAGTATAGCAAAAAGTAAAAAATATTGTTTTTTTTTATCAAGATTTACGCTCTTTTTTTTTTATAGCGAAAAAAAAAAGCAGAGGTGATCAAATACCACCAAAATAAAGCTCTATTTGTGGGAAAGCAAGGAGTCAATTGTATTTCGGTACAGGGTCGCGCAATTGTCAGTTAAAGTGACGCAGTGCCGTATAGCAAAAAATGGCCCGTCATTAAAGGGGTTGTAAAGGTACATGTTCTCTTTTTTCTCGTCGGGAGTCCCAATTTCCTCGTCGTGTTTCTCGTCGGGCTGGTTTAGCAACGAGACGTTCGTGTGTATGCTTAGAAACCCGCGCATGCTCACAATAAAGTATGAGACGGGAGCGCACCTTCGGTAAAAGTGGCGTTCGTAATGGAGATAGCACATTTGTCGCGCTGTAACAGACTGAAAGGCGCAAATCGTTTCTCACCAAACTTTTACTAACACGCAGTAACATGAGATTAGCAAAAGCAGCCCCAAGGGTTGTGCCAGTGGAACTGAACTTCCCCTTTGTAGTGCCGTCGTACGTGTTGTACGACAAGATTTTGTCTTGACAGTGTGTACGCAAAGAAAGCTTGTCAAGATTCTCAACAAGCCTAGGAACTCGTCGAGGAAAACGATATTTCTTTCACGACGAGATTCTCGGTCGTGTGTACGAGGCCTCAGGCTTTCTCCCTGGTGTGGAGTGTCGTGCTCGCCCCCTCCCTTGGACTACAGGAGAGTCAGGACGCTCTCTACATTGTAGATAGAGAAAGGAGCTGTGTGTTAGTGGGCGTCCTCACTCTCCTGTAGTCCAAAGGAGGGGGTGAGCACGACACTCCACACCGGGGAGAAAGCCTCACATTACTGTGTGGAGTTACAGACAGAAGAACAGGAAGTGAGGATTTCTCAGAAGAAATAAGGACATTTAAAAGCAAAATGGAAGGATGAGGTAAGTGAAGGAGGACTGCACTAAGGTAAAGGAAGCTATTTAGGGGAAATAGCATTTTTGTGAGTACCCATTTAGGCCCAGATCCACGTACCTCGGCGCATATATTCATACCCCTCCCAACATTTAAATAATCCAATGCGGGACATCTTGTTGAGCGGGGGGGAATCAAAGTTGTTGAGCGGGGGGGTTCTCCTACCTGTGCAAATGGCGCTCTGTCCCGACTCGCCATCTGCCTGCAGCCCGCTCCTTGGTGTATGACTGCTGACTTCACCTACATCTTCCGTATTTCACCTCGCACTGTGATTGGGCGTGTAGCCGTCATGTGCGGAGGTGGGACTTCGAGACGATCACAGACAGGCCAGCCCCACGCCGCACATGAGCCCCATACGCCCAATCACCAGACACCAAACATGGCGGCGGGAAACCCAAACCAAACATGGAGGCACGGAATGTCGCCCCACCAAATGTCGCGCCCGGGGCCCTGTTTTGCGGGAATCTTGTCTAGTCCGTGGGACCCACTTTGAATTGCGGGAGGATCCCGCGGAATCCGGGACGGTTGGGAGGTATGTATATTATCCCGGCGTAGTGTATCTCAGATACACTACGCCGCCGTAACTTCCAGCGTATTTTCCGTATCCAAAAAGAATTTGCGCCGTCGTTTACGGCGACGTAGCGTAACTGTGTCGACGTAAGGGCGTGGAATTCAAATGACAAAGATGTGGGCGTGTTTTATGTTAATTCTACTTGACCCCACGTAAATGACTTTTTTTTGAACGGCGCATGCGCCGTCCGTGGGGGTATCCCAGTGCGCATGCTCGAAATCACGTCGCAAATAGTCAATGCTTTCGACGTGAACGTAATTTACGCAAAGCCCTATTCGCCAATGTTTTACGCAAACGACGTACACGACGGAAAATTTTACGCTGGCCTGACGTCCATACTTAACATTGCGTACGCCTCATAGAGCAGGGGTAACGTTACGCCGAAAAAAGTCTTACGTAAACGACGTAAAAAAATTTGCCGGGCGGACGTACGTTTGTGGATTGGCGTATCTAGCTAATTTGCATACTCGACGCGGAAATCAACGGAAGCACCACCTAGCGGCCAGTGTAAATATGCACTAAGACGTACTAAGACGTACGTCAGTCGGATCTAGCCCAGCTTCAGGCGTATCTTGTTTTGTGGATACAAAACAAAGATACGACGGCGCATCGCAGAAGTTACGCGGCGTATAAATAGATACGCCAACGGAACTTCTTCGTGGATCTGGGTCTTAATCTTTTACTTTTTTTTATGAAAACTCTGGTAATGCACTAGGTGCTTGCACTCTCCTGCGTGTTCTTTTACATCTTGTGGTATGTGCTCTTAGGAAAAGCTTTTACTTCCAGAAGTTTAAATGGAAAGTACGTTCAGTTTTATGTAAAAAGTAAATGGCACTTTGCAACTTTCCAATTCCGTCCAGATAGAGACAACAAACTATTCTGAAAATGTCAGAATCAATTTGTTTCCTCCCGCGGCCTTTTCCTCTTGCTGAATACACGGTTTCCAGCTACACCCTATACTTTACACTTCTTATAATAGGAGAAGTCCTGCCGTGTCTTCTACTGTGATAATGCCAAGGGCAGCAGAGAGGTTCCACCTATGAGTAGAGGTAAATCATTTTGGGACTTGTTTTATTGGTTGGTGATTTCAATAACACTGATTAATTCATAATGACTCGGCAACTATTTTTTGTGTTCCAAGCAGGGCTGAGGAGTCGGTAGATAAATGTTCCGACTCCGACTCCTCAGTTTTATGTACTTCCGACTCCGACTCCGACTCCTCGACTCCGACTCCTCTGTATTAATATGCGAATGTATTTTATACATTCCTTGAGGGAAAGAAACGCAACCTACCACCAGTGTCATCTTAAGAGCATTATAGGCCCCCGGGCAATACAGTGCACTGGGGCCCTGTCTACACAATCACGCACGAGAATTACTGACAAAAATCATAAAATTTACTGGCAGAACCACATTTACTGCCACTGCAAAAAAGTACCTAAAATTACAGTTTTCAGTGCCCAACAATGCAAATGTCAGTATTTAAACTATAAACATATAGCTAGTGCCATTAGAAATGTGTTTAAGTTAAACAAAAGTAAAAAAAAAAAAAAATGTCTTCATTGACATGAAGGTCAGGTTACTATAACCCAGCCAGCACAGAGTTTCCTCTTACATCAGAGTCTGCAGGATTCCCCCTTACAGGGAAAGGGAACTCTTATGTAAAGGGGAACGCTGCAGATCATGATCTAAGGGGGGAACTCCGATGTGGAGGGGGGCTCTGGTGACCAGAGACCACCTTATATCAGAGTCCACTGCTTTCTCTTTCCCACTTACATCAGGGTCCGCAGACTGAGTTCCCCCTTGCATTGTAAGGGGGAATCCTGCAGACTCCGATGTAAAGGGGAACTCTGATGTGGGGGGTACTCTGGTGACCAGAGACCACCTTCCTTAGATTAAATACACGAAGGTAAGGGGGGTCACTAATATAGGAGGGGGAACCTTTATATCAGTGCCCCCCACAGGACTACTGGCTGGGAAGCCAACAGTCTACTGTATTGCACAGTTTAAGCAAAAGACAAACACAATGAAAACAAAGTTTTATAAAAAAAAAAATATTAATCAATCAAGTGGCTGGATAGTAGCAGCAGGCATAAACATCAGGAACAGGATCTTTACCAGTTCAAAAATACAAACCACATTATTTGGTTGTTTTAGAACAAAAACAAAGCTTATCTATAATGAACCAAAAAACAAAATCTGCAAAACCTAGAAATGGTTTATATTAAACTTGAAATGTAGTTCTAGGCTTAGCAAATGCAAATCAATTCAATGTAGAGTTCTAAGGAAGAGAATTGCCTCTGCCAGATCCTCTTTCATAGAGGCTCTTAAGTCAGACTTTATTATTTTTAGGGCTGAAAATAATCTTTCGACACTGACTTGGGTGGGTGGCATTGCAGTAACTATTCTGGCCACATCACTAACGATCTCTGGATAAACAAGGATGGCTTCTTCAACAGTAAGTTTTGATGAGCGATCATACTTTTCAACTTCTTTTAGTGCTTTATAAAACTCCTGTTGGAATTTTTTTTTTAATTCCAATCTAAATTTAGTAGGAGTCGGAGTCGGAGTCGGTGCATTGTTTGCCGACTCCGACTCCAGGTACCCAAAATTTCTCCCGACTCCGACTCCTCGACTCCGACTCCGACTCCACAGCCCTGGTTCCAAGGAAAGTCTTAATTTTAAGGATTAACCACTTCAGCCCCGGAAGAATTTACCCCCTTCCTGACCAGAGCAATTTTTTGCGATTCGGCACTGCGTTTAACTGACAATTGCGCGGCCGTGTGACGTGGCACCCAAACAAAATGGGCGTCCTTTTTTTCCCACAAATAGAGCTTTCTTTTGGTGGTATTTCATCACCTCTACGGTTTTAATTTTTTGCGCTATAAACAAATATCCCCCAAAAATATATGTATTAAAAAAAACGAATTATTTCCTAATTTTAGGCCTACATATTTTTGGTTAAAAAAAAATCGCAATAAGCGCATATTGATTGGTTTGCGCAAAAGTTATAGCATCTACAAAAAAGGGGATAGTTTTATGGCATTTTTATTATTTTTTTTTTTTATCGGCGATATGCGATTTTTATCGTCACTGTGACATTATGGCGGACTGATCAAACACTTTTGATGCTATTTTGGGACCATTGTCATTTATACAGCGAACAGTGCTATAAAAATGCACTGATTTTTTTTTTTGAAAAGCCTATGGCGTGTGAACACACCCAAAAACTCCAACCGGTGCAGAAAAAATGTGCACACACATAAAGAGTGTTCACAAAAACGTGCAACGTCAAGTGGTCCTCCTGTGAAGAGGGACCCAAACCCTGATCCCCCAGGGCGTTAGGCTCCAGACGGGGACTAAGGTACTGTGGTCCGAGCAACCAAAGCCAACACGGACCCAACTTCCTCGGAGGGACTGCCGAAACAGAACCCTCCCAGTACTAGGTGGGGCTCCCCCGAAGGGAGACCCCATGAGAGCAAGTGAACTAAGCCAGAAGGCCCTGTCCACCCACTCCCAAGACGTTCAGGGCTGGCCCGAGGACCGGCACCCTAATAATCTCACAGTGAACAAAACGTGCACAAACAAAAATAAGACAAAAACGTGACAAACATAGGCTTGAATAAAAGAAAGTGGGGGAAAGGGATAGTGAAGAGGAGAGTGAAAGAAGTGATCATTGTGATGTACAATGACCAGGCCCTCCGGCCAGGAATAAAAAACTCCTCCGGTCCTAGCCAAAAGGCCCGGCCCAGGAGGCAGGTGCTAAAAAAAAAGCGTGTATCTGGTGCAGTGACCGTGGTCTTATCTCACAGTATCCCACTGTAGATCCTCACTCACTGAGCTCCCAGTCTCTCTCCCTAGACTTCCAGATCCCAGTCGTCACCAGATCCATGAGCCCTTCCACAACTATCCCGCTGTATTTAAACGTCACCCCCACTATCCTGCTGGGTCCCTGGCTTGGCGCTCGCTGATGCTTCCCCACTTCCTCACCGTCCCCGGCTGGTGAGAAGACTGCTCTGGTACTTGCTCAAGCTTACTCACTGTAGTCTCCGGTAACAAGGTGTATGGTCCCTTAGTGGCGACAGCTTCACCTTTACCTCCGACCACAACTGGTTCCCCGTCCGGCTGAACCTTCACAACTTGGTTGGACTCCAATCCTGCAGTACCAACCCTACGCTGCTTCTTCTGCCTCTGGATAGGCCTTAGGCAGCCTAACCGCCAGGTGTTCCAGGATAGGCCTCTGGCTTTTGGCCAAGCAGCCCGGGACGACATAACACACGTCCACCTAGACGGCCGTTCAGGTGGCACAGAATCCTGATCACCTGACTCCACCCAAATAAATAGGCTCTCCCAGCAGGCCAAGGGCCTAAAGAAACCCCTGCCTATTGGCTGAGACACCCCATCCATTCATGATCTGACCTTGCTATGCCCCTGTCGATTTAATCTCACCAGCCACAGTGCCACCTAGTGACAGAAGAGAGAAGGTGCAGCAATTCCAGAATTAGAGGGAAATCAGTGGATCTTCTAACAATTAGCCAGGGCAATTACTACCTGGCAAACTAAGTTTGTTAGCAACCCTGCCTAAACAGCAGGGTGCTACAGCACTTGCATAGAGAGATCGTATTGCATCAATCGCACAACGTATATCGGCCTTTCTCAAACTTTTTACCCCAGGGAACCCCTTGAAATAATTTTCAGATCTCAGGGAAGCCCTGGCAAGCTTAGTCCATTGGATGCCATCAGGAAAATGCCCCTTAAATTGGTGGTAAGTCTGAAGAATGTTACCCTTACAAGGCAGGCCAGAATGACACCCTTACAGTCATGCCGCTGGCTCTGCCAGGTGGCATTTGACCTGGAACTATGCAGACACCAACAGATGTGAGGTCAGTTAGTTAGCCATAGCTTAAGGAACCCCTAGCCAAGCCTGGAGGAACTCTAGGGTTCCACAGAACCCTGGTTGAGAATGGGTCCCTCACAATCCCCCTGCTGTCCAGGCCCCCTACAGAAGTCCGGTGGTACCCCCCTATCAGTAGCCATGATCCTCTGCCTGGTGATCCTGCCTATGATCAGGGCCGTTTGAAGGAATTTGGGGGCCCCAAGCAAGAAGCGGTGTGGGAGGGGTAAGTTGACAAGTGTAAAAAATTATTCTGCTATAAACCAGATAAGCGGGGGGGGGGGCTGCTGCTGCCTCCCCCCCATGTTCTTTTTAACCCCCCCTCCCCTCCCTACCGCATACCGCTGCATACAGCTGCTGCCCCCCTCCCTACCGCATACAGCTGCTGCTGCCGAACGTCAGCTAGTACTTCTTCTCACTGCCTCCCCGGCTCCCCCCCATGTTCTTTTTACCCCCCCCTTTACTGCATACAGCTGCTGCTGCCGAACGTCAGCTAGTACTTCTTCTCACTGCCTCCCCGGCTCCCCCCCATGTTCTTTTTACCCCCCCCCCCCCTTACTGCATACAGCTGCTGCTGCCGAACGTCAGCTAGTACTTCTTCTCACTGCCTCCCCGGCTCCCCCCCATGTTCTTTTTACCCCCCCCCCCCCTTACTGCATACTGCGCTGCAGAAGATTCAGTTTGCTGTTCCCGGACAGACTGAAAGGAAGTGAGCACTGAGTGTGTGCACTTCCTGTCAGTCCGGCCGGTAACAGGAAACTGAATCTCCTGTACCACGCGGTTACGGTACCCGGCCGGACTGCAGGAGGAATTAGGAAAGGAGCTCGGCCACGCTACAGGCTGCAGCATTTATAGGAAGCGGCGGCGCTCTGCTGGGGCCCCAGGCCGGCTCGGGGCCCCAAGCAATTGTTTTGCCTGTCCTGTTCCGACCGGCCTGCCTATGATCTTATACCTGGTGATCCTGCCTATGATCCTCTACCTGGTGATCCTGCCTATGATCTTATACCTGGTGATCCTGCCTATGATCTTATACCTGGTGATCCTGCCTATGATGCTCTACCGGGTGATCCTGCCTATGATCTTATACCTGGTGATCCTGCCTATGATCCTCTACCTGGTGATCCTGCCTATGATCCTCTACCTGGTGATCCTGCCTATGATCTTATACCTGGTGATCCTGCCTATGATCTTATACCTGGTGATCCTGCCTAGGATCCTATGTGCCTGACAATGTTCACTTTGCATTCTGGAAGACCAGCATTGTCCCCCTAGGCTGCTCTCCTCATTTGGACTACAAACACCTCCTCCCCTCCTCATCTTCTGTAGTTCAATGAAGATTGCTAGCCTAAAAGCTAATGCAACCACCTCATCTAAAAACTACTAAGCTACAAGATATTAAATTTTTTTTTGCAGGTTTTAAATATAATTTAACTCCCAGTTCTCTTTGATTTCTAAAATAATTTTTTTTTTTTCCTTTTTTCGGCCTTGAATTTATTACAAGCGCATCTCCTCCTACTTTGTTTCTTGTTTGTATTTCCCCCGGTCTTTCTTTTCACACTAATAACTGAATATTCAGAGGAACACCAGCCAACGCTGATTTAATTATAATGCCTCTGGTTGATTTACGCCCTGGCTCTTTTTTATTTTATTTAATATTAAAACAAAATCCTGAATAACTTTTGGAGTTTAAAAAAGCTAATAAAATTTAAAGGAGAAGCCAGTCAGGGTACAAACCACACTTGGGAAAGTGGATTAATAGTGCTGGGACCCGGAGTTTTTTAGGTATTTATTTTAAATTATCAGTCAATAGTATGGTGGTGGTTTAGATATAGAGAATTTGAACTTCTGCTGACCAAATTAAGTAAATATTAAGGCCCGGATTCTCGTACGAGTTACGCCGGCGTATCTCCAGTCCGAGCCGTCGTATCTATGCGCCTGATTCTTAGAATCAGTTACGCATAGATTTGCATTAGATCCGACCGGCGTAAGTCTCTTACGCCGTCAGATCTTAACTGCATATTTACGCTGGCCGCTAGGGGCATGTACGCTGATTTACGCCTTGAAATATCTAAATCAACTAGATACGCAAATTCATGAACGTACGCCCGGCCGACGCAGTACAGATACGCCGTTTACGTTAGGCTTTTCCCGGCGTAAAGTTACCCCTGCTATATGAGGTGTACCAATGTTAAGTATGGACGTCGTTCCCGCGTCGAATTGTTTAAATTTTACGTCGCTTGCGTAAGTCGTTTGCGAAAAGGGGTGGGCGTCATTTATGTTCACGTCGAAAGCATTGGCTTCTTGCGGGTTAATTTGGAGCATGCGTACTGGGATACTTTTACAGATGGCGCATGCGCCGTTCGTAAAAAGCGTCATTTACGTGGGGTCACCTAAAATTTACATAACACACGCCCACATCTATCACATTTGAATTAGGCGGGCTTACACTGGCCTATTTACGCTACGCCGCCGCAACTTTCGTTTGAGAATACGGCACTTGCCTGTAAAAGTTGCGGAGGCGTAACGTAAATAGGATACGTTACGCCCGCACAAAGATACGCGGTTCTACGTGAATCCGGGCCTAAGTATATAATGAGCAATTATTAAGTAATTATAAAAACGTAATATATTGCAACTTACCAGTCCTTAGAAGTGGTGGCGGCATTCCTTTTCTTTTTTCTGCAAGCTTATCCTGCCAGAAATCCTAATCAATGGATACAATAATGGGGAGGTTCGGGACTTTGAATGAGGCACATAAGTGGAGCAATGGATAATTTTGAAAAAAAGCAGGTTTTAATAAAATCACATAAGTTATACAAATATCTTGGCCAGCAGGCTCCATATAAAGATATAAGTTAACAACAAATTAAAAAAATGGGTAAATCACAGCTTGTTGTGGTAACATAATGCATCTAGGATAGCCTAAGGTACTAAACGTCTCGTTGGCTCGACGCGTTTCGAAGACTAATCGCCTCATCAGGAGCAGATTCATTTAGTCTGAAAAAATATTAAACATAGGTATGAGGGCCAATAAATGGATCTTGGAAACTTCAAATGGGATATGGGAGAGTATAAAGAAAAAGAGAAAGGAAACAATAAGGGGTATGGAGGAAGGGAGAAATTCACCCTCCTTGGTAAAAAAAATAAGAAAATCGCAATAAGTGTATGTTGATTGGTTTGCACAAAAGTTATGGGGCCGGATTCAGATACATTGCAGTATCTGCCGGCGCGGCGTAACGTATGTCAGATACGGTACGCCGCTGTAACTTTGGGCGCAAGTTCCGTATGCAGAAAGAACTTGCGCCCTTAGTTACGGCGGCGTAACGTATGTGTGGCGGCGTAAGCCCGCCTAATTCAAATGGGGATGTTGTGGGCGTGTTTTATTTAAATTTAAGATGACCCCGCATATTTTACGTTTTTTGTCAACGGCGCATGCGCCGTTCGTGAAAGAATCCCAGTGCGCATGCTCCAAATTACGCCGCAAAGCCTCATTGGTTTCGACGTGAACATAACTTACGCAAAGCCCTATTCGCGAACGACTTACACAAACGACGTAAAATTTCCAAAACTCTGCGCGGGAACGACGTTCATACTTAACATTAGCTACGCCTCATATAGCAGGGGTAACTTTACGCCGGAAAAAGCCTAACGTAAACGACGTAAAAAAATGCGCCGGCCGGACGTACGTTTCTGAATCGGCGTAAATATCGAATTAGCATATTCCTCGCGTAACTATACAGAAGCGCCACCTAGCGGCCAGAGTAAATATGCAGCCTAAGATACGATGGTGTAAGACACTTACTCCGGTCGGATCTTAGGGAAATCTATGCGTAACTGATTCTCTGAATCAGGCGCATAGATACGATGGCCCGCACTCAGAGATACGACGGCGTATCTGGAGATATGCCCTCGTATCTTGTATCTGAATCCGGCCCATGGCGTCTACAAAATAGGGGATAGATTTATGGCACTGTTATTTTTTTTACTAGTAATGGCGGTGATCAGCGATTTTTAGTGGGACTGCGACATTGCGGCAGACAGATCGGACACTATTGACACTTTTTTGGGACCAGTGATATTTATACAGCGATCAGTGCTATAAAAATGCATTGACAGGGAAGGGGTTAACACTACGGGGCGATCAAGGGATTAAATGTGTTCCCTAGCGAGGTGTTTCTAACTGTGGGGGAGGGGACTGACTGGAAGTAGAGAGAGGTCGCTGTTCCTAATCACTAGGAACAGCGGATGTCTCTCTCCTCCCCTATCAGAACAGAGATCTGTCTGTTTACATTGACAGATCCCATTCTGGCTCTCTTTCCCATGATCGCGGGTGGCCGGCAGACATTGTGGGCGTGTGCATCGGGTCGCCCACGTACACCTACGGCGATTTGCGGGAACGAGCGGACCTGTCGCAGTATAATGGCGGCGGTTGGTTGGCAAGTGGTTAAGCTGCTTCTTTATCCCTCATTGAGCCTAGGTTCACACTGCTGCGAATTCAAAATCGCGGTAAAATGCGCGATTTTACCGCGATTTTGCCGCAATTTTCGGCCGCAATTTTATGTAAATCGCGGCCCGAAATCGCAAAAAGTAGTACAGGAACTACTTTTTGAAATCGCAGATGCGGCGTCGCACTGATTAGGACAGTGCCATTGCCGACAATTGCCGCCGATTTGAGATGCGATTTGACATGTCAAATCGCATCTCAAATCGTTCCAAATCGTACCCAGTGTGAACCAGGGCTCATACAAAGCTGCATCACTTTGTGTCTTTTATACAGTATCTCTCTAGAGTTAATCTTTATTTTTTATAGCACAAGATATCCCCTTTTTGTTTGTTTTTTTGTGCCTAAATCACTACGCCATAGTAATGTAAAATAGTATTCCGAGTCTCATTGTACACCTGTCAGATTAGAATCAGGAATATTTTTCAGTGAAGTACTAAGCATAGGGGAGGGCATAGAGATGTAAATTCTATGTATTGGGAACAAGGAATGGTACAGTTTGTACTACAACTTTCCCAACCTATTATCTCTTCGCAGCACAAGACGTGGAAAGAAACAGAAAATAGAATTTTTGATTTACTATGAATAATACAATTGAAGCAAACAGTGTTTACATACCGTACCCTACATTTACCGATAATACTTTTAGTTTAGCGGCGGCGGATATCTATGTGTTCGCGGCAATATCAGGATATGCAAATTCCAATAGTTTGTCTGTTGAAGAGAACATTATTTGCTGATGATAGCGCCTACGCAGTGGTTAAATATATATATATACAGTATAATCATGCCAACAAAAGAAATACAAATTTACCATGGGGAAAACTCTAGTAATACAATCCACAAAAATATAACAGCCCTGGCAAAGAATAGGCTGCACATGGGCATTCATATGTAGCACCCTGATGTTTTTTCCGGAGTTGCTCCTAAATTTACTTGCCAGGTGTAGTTATCTTGGCTCATTGTTAGAAAACAATTGATTTCTCCCTAAGTTTGGCCTTTATTGCACTTCTCTCTTCTGCTGCTAGGTGGCTGGGTACCTGGTGGCATTAGATAGGACAAAGCCAAAGCAATGTCAGATTATGGGTATACGTGGTATCTCAGCCAATGGGCAGGGGTTTTCCATACCTCCCAACCATCCCGGAATTCGCGGTAATTTCCTCTGGTTCCGCGATTCACGGTACCCCCCCGCTCAACAACTTTGATTCCGCGGAATCCCCCCCCCCCCCCCCGCTCAACAACTTCGTTGGGAGGTATGCTCACTTGTCCCTCATTCTGAAGTTGAAAAGTTGGGAGATATGGTTTTCTTCGGTCCCTTGGCCTGCTGGGAGAACCTATATATTTGGGTGGAGTCAGGTGATCAGTGTTCTGTGTGTAGCGCTAGTGGGGAATGGGAGGCTTATTTTACTCCCATTTACAATTGATGGAAATTTAGACTGCTGCCAATTCCAGAATCTGTCCTGTAGGTCAGTCTGCGCTCCAGGGGATGCGTTGTTCCCCCTGGGCGGCAGTTGGCGCTAGAGGGATTCTGGTGGACCCACCTTCCCCGAGCAGCCAATCAGAGGAGTTCTTTCCTCGTTGGGCATGCTGGGAGGGGATATATCTGTGGCAGCTGCTTTTGGCGGGTTGTTCTTGCGGGGCCTGAGCTCCAGGTGCGGTATCCACCTTCAGGGTATGCGCATCCATGGGCCCCACCACCGCGTCCTGCCATGCTGAGGTCGTGCACCATGCGGAGCCTTGTCCTACTATTGAGAGGGGCCCCAGCGGCTTGCTGGGTCCCTGCCTTCTGTTGAGAGGATCCTAAGCTGGGAGCTGTGTGATGGGGGATTAGCCCAGGAGAACCTAGAACCAGAGGTTGTCCAGGAGGCCCAGACGAACCATCGGGGATCCAGTCACCACACCGTATGACAGGTATGCTCAAGCTGTCAGTGGGTGACATTGATTGAACTAACTAGGAGGATTTGCTCCATCTGTTTCTTTACAAATCCTAAATTGTCCGGCCTGTGGCAGAGGCCCTGAGTCAGGCATGTGGCAGAGGTCTGTATCCTCCCAGTGATCTGCAAGTGACGCTCCGGCTGCCAGGCCTAAGATAGCTGCCTGTCCGGGGGCACTTTACCCACCCTGATTGGGGGTGGCGAAGAATTGAGCTACACTATTGCTGAGAGCAGGCATGCTCTCTCCTAATATCCAAGGCCTGATACTAAAGTTTTCTCTACGCTCATCAACCTTTCTCTGTCGTGTGCCATGTTGATGTTGGCCAGTTTGGGCCTTGGAATAAAGCATTGAAAACTGAATTGGTGTCTGGACACTTGCTCTTTATTCAGACTCACAGAAGTCACCCCTAGATCAAGTCAAGAAGGTAACTTGGTAAGCCGATCCCAAACTAACCAGTGGCTCCTTCGGGGGTGAGCGCTACACGTGCCACCTGGACTGCTGTCTGGGTAGGGTGACCAGACATCCCCGTTTCCGGGGACAGTCCCAGGATTGAGGACACTGTCCACGGACCAAGTCTGTTCCCAGTTTTGGCCCTGAATTGGATTTGAACAGGGGCTAGGGCAATTTCAAAGATAGTGCAGAATAAATAAAAAAAAAATGAAATTACACACACCCACTCGTACTAGCTTAGGGGGTGTATTTCTTTCCATTATCTGTGCCCCTTTCTGATGATCATGTGCTGCTCGGAGCGGAGGGAATATTTCTTCAGCTCCGCTCGCATGTTCTTCTACCTTGGCTCAAGTCCCGGCCAGCCACCTGCCTGCTTATCTCCTTGCCTTCCCTGGCGGAGTGATCTTCCTCCGCTCCCCACCCAGTAGTAGCCGGGGCCGGAGAGTAAGACTTGACAGGCTGTGAGGCGGACGACGGCGGGCAGAGAGTCGCCGATTACTAGTAAAACAAAAATATGTCCCCGGATTTCATTTTAAAAATCTGGTCACCTTATCCTAAATTTAACTTGCCAGGTGTAGTTTATCTTGGCTCATTGTTAGTGATCAATTTATTTCTCCCTAAGTTTGGCCTTGTTGCACTTCTCTCTTCTGCCACTAGGTGGCTGGGTACCTGGTGGCATTAGATAGGACAAGGGCAAAGCAAGGTCAGGTTATGGTATATGGGGTGTCTCAGCCAATGGGCAATGACTTTCTTAGGTCCCCTGGCCTGCTGGTAGAACCTATATATTTGAGTGGAGTCAGGTGATCTGTGTTTTGTGCCATCTGGACGGCTGTCTGGGTGGACGTGTGCGGAGATGCACCAGGCTGCTAGGCCAGAGTTTGGGCCTATCCCGGGCACATCTGACTACTAGGCTGTCTGAGGGCCAATCCAGAAGCAAGAGAGCAGAGCAGACTTGCAGTCCAACTAGAAGTGACAGTTCTGCCGGAGAATCTGTCGTGGTCAGAGGTAGAGGGGAAGATGTCGACATTAACCGGTTAACGCCCGCCCACTGTGTATATACGTCCTGTTTTTAAAGATGAATATCTCGGTAACGGCAGCAGCTGCTGTCATATTATCATATCCTCCACAATGTCCAGTTACGATCTGCCCTAGGGCCCCACTTCAGGACTGGGCTTCCACAATGCCTTCCACAGTCCACACCCCTCTGTTCTCATTGGCCGGGGAGAAGCTGTGAGACATTTCCTGAATGGAAAGGAGCATGGGGTGAGAACAGCCCAGGATGGGGAAGTGTCTGTGCTGTGTGCTGGCAACATGGAATGGCAACCAAGCTCAGAGCGCAGTGAGTTAAGAGGAGGAGAGTGCCGTCCTGTAGCCACAATGGGAATGATGTCACTGGGGAGGTAAGACACTGGTCAGTGTCTCCTAGTCACCAGCTGGGATTCTCTACCCCACTTCCCTGACAACTGGGGAAAAGACACACACCTCCGGGAAGTGACCCCCCCCCCCCCCTCCCCAACACTGACAGAGAAACCTTCCAGAAATTGCTAATACAAAACCCTTAACACCTCCTGAGGGGCTGCAGGTACAAGATTTTGTGTCACATGGCTTTGCCCCGCCCCCCCAGATCTAAGTTGAAGCACCTCCAGAGTTACCATGGGCCTCTTGGCTGCTTCTCTGATGAATGCTCTCCTTGCCCGGCCCGGTCAGTTTAGGTGGACGGCCATGTCTTGGTAGGTTTGCAGTTGTGCCATACTCTTTCCATTTTCGGATGATCGATTGAACAGAGCTCCGTGAGATGTTCAAAGCTTGGGAGATTATTTTAGAACCTTACCCTTTAAACGTCTCCGCAACTTTATCCCTGACCTGTCTGGTGTGTTCCTTGGCCTTCATGAAGCTGTTTCTTCACTAAGGTTCTCTAACAAACCTCTGATGGCTTCACAGAACAGCTGTATTGATACTGAGATTAAAATGACACACAGTTCACAATTATGTGCCATAATTGCGAAACTTCGTTAACCGCGTTACTCGCAATCCGAGGTTTCACTGTACCAAGAAAACTAGGAGAACAATAAAAATAGGAGAAAGAAGGAGTTGTTTGTGTATTCCTTCATTCTAGTTACCTAGTAAGAACCACAAGTGACTCACAAGGACACTCGGCATTGTGTTGCTCTCATTCTTTCTACGCAGTGTTCTGTACATGTCCCCAATGAGCTGCTGATGTCAGGTGAACGTATTTGCATTGTGTTGAGTTTGTCAGGGTTGGATGATTTATCACATCATTACACTCCTCTGTACAATATTTCTATTCCATCAGGTAGGTAGCATCATAGTGCTGGCTGGCAAAAAAGGCATTCATGTAGGACAGGGGTCTCCAAACTTTCTAAACAAAGAGCCAGTTTACTGTCATAGTTACATAGTTAGTCAGTAAAGACACAAGTCCATCCAGTCCAACCACAAAAAAATAAATAAACAAAATAAAAAACACAATACAATCCCATACACCCAACTCCATACCCACAGTTGATCCAGAGGAAGGCAAAAAAAAAAAACAGCAGAGCATGATCAAATCTGCTACAGCAGGGGAAAAAATTCCTTCCTGATCCATCGAGAGGCAATCGGATTTACCCTGGATCAACTTTACCTACAAATCTTAGTACTCAGTTATATTCTGTACTTTTAGGAAAGTATCCAGACCTTTCTTAAAACAATCTTCTGAGCTGCCCAGAACCACCTCTGGAGGGAGTCTGTTCCACATTTTTCTCAGCTCTTACTGTGAAGAAACCTTTCCGTATTTGGAAATTAAGGGCCAGATTCTCATAGAATCTGCATTTGCGTAGTGTAAGCCATTTACACTACGCTGCCGCAAATTACTGGAGCAAGTGCTGTATTCTCCAAGCACTTGCTCCGTAATTTGCGGCGGCGTAGTGTAAATGGCCCGGCGTAAGGCCGCGTAATTCAAAGGGGGCGGCTTGTATTTAAATTAAGCGCGCCCCCGCGACGATCGAACTGCGCATGTGCCGGGCATAAAAATAGCCCAGTGCGCATGCTCCAGCTCACGACGGAAAACGTCAATGACGCCGACGTGAGCGTCATTGACGTAAAGTCGTATTCGCGAACGACTTACGAAAACGACGTAAACAACGGAAAAAGACGACGCTGACCTGATGCCATACTTAACATGCATACGATGGACCTTCGTAAACTTGCCCCTTATATAGCAGGGGCAAGTTTACGCTTACGGAAACGTCGTAAATTCACTGCATCGTCCGCGCGTACGTCCGGGAATCGGCGTAAATAGCTAATTTGCATAGACAACGGGGAGAACGACGAGGCGACACCTAGCGGCGGGAAAAAAAATTGCATTTAAGATATGACAGCGTAAGAGCCTTACGCCTGTCAGATCTAAGGGATATCTATGCGTAACTGATTCTAAGAATCAGTCGCATAGATACTCTCGGAGATACGACGGCGTATCAGGAGATACGCCGTCGTATCTCTTCTGTGAATCTGGCCCTAAATCTCTTTTCCTCTAGACGTAAAGAGTGCCCCCTTGTCCTCAGTCCTTCAGACTTTAGGGGGGCCGGACTGTGGACATCAGAAATACAAAATCCACCATCATTGGTGTCATTGGGAGGAACTGTGCCCCACTATTGGTGTCATTGAGAGGAATTGTGCCCCATCATTGGTGTCATTGGGAGGAATTGTGCCCTTCATTGGTGTCAGTAAATAAAAGAGCACCCTAGGAGACAGATAAAAGCAAGCAAAGGGCCGCATCTGGCCCCCGGGCCACATTTTGGAGACCACTGATGTAGGAGAAGATGTTGTCTTTATTATTTGAGAACATTTCTTTGGCTGACCAACACCACCCACAGTGTGCCATTTTGAAGACACCTTATGTGTCACTGATTATGAACCGCCCAATAGGAGTTACATAGAAGAACAGTGGTACCCAAAACCTTTCTTTCGTTTTCAAAAGAGTAGAGGTCAGAACCTCTATCAGATGTTGACCACCATCTGTGTTCACCAGATTTAACCTAACTTCCTCTTCTCAACACAAGCAGAGGGTAAGAGGATAGGAGTTGCCTATCTATAAAATTTCCAGAACAGTAGTGATCTCTACCATCCTCAAAAAATATCACTCCAGTCTCCATCTGCCTTCTGCAGCATGTCTCCAGTCTTCATCCAAACCTGGAGCATGTCTCCAGTCTTCATCCAAACCTGGAGCATGTCTCCAGTCTTCATCCAAACCTGGAGCATGTCTCCAGTCTTCATCCAAACCTGGAGCATGTCTCCAGTCTTCGTCCAAACCTGGAGCATGTCTCCAGTCTTCATCCAAACCTGGAGCATGTCTCCAGTCTTCGTCCAAACCTGGAGCATGTCTCCAGTCTTCATCCAAACCTGGAGCATGTCTCCAGTCTTCGTCCAAACCTGGAGCATGTCTCCAGTCTTCATCCAAACCTGGAGCATGTCTCCAGTCTTCATCCAAACCTGGAGCATGTCTCCAGTCTTCATCCAAACCTGGAGCATGTCTCCAGTCTTCATCCAAACCTGGAGCATGTCTCCAGTCTTCATCCAAACCTGGAGCATGTCTGCAGTCTCTGACCATCATTTCCTCTAGATTGTCTGCAGTCTTTGACCATATTTTTTTCTAAACTATCCACAGTCTCTGACCATCACTTCCTTTAGAGTATCTGCAGCCTCTGACCATCATTTCTTCTAGAATGTCCACAGTCTCTGACCATCATTTCTTCTAGAATGTCCACAGTCTTTGGCCATCATATACTCTAGAATGTCCACAGTCTCTGGCCATCATTTCCTCTAGAATGTCCACAGTCTCTGACCATCATTTCCTCTTGAATGTCTGCAGTAACTGATCATCATTTCTTCCAGAATGTCCACAGTCTTTGGCCATCATTTCCTCTAGAATGTCCACAGTCTCTGGCCATCATTTCCTCTAGAATGTCCACAGTCTCTGACCATCATTACCTCTAGAATGTCCACAGTCTCTGGCCATCATTTCCTCTAGAATGTCCACAGTCTCTGGCCATCATTTCCTCTAGAATGTCCACAGTCTCTGGCCATCATTTCCTCTAGAATGTCCACAGTCTCTGACCATCATTTCCTCTTGAATGTCTGCAGTAACTGATCATCATTTCTTCCAGAATGTCCACAGTCTCTAAACATCATTACCTCTAGAATGTCCACAGTCTCTGGCCATCATTTCCTCTAGAATGTCCACAGTCTCTGGCCATCATTTCCTCTAGAATGTCCACAGTCTCTGGCCATCATTTCCTCTAGAATGTCCACAGTCTCTGGCCATCATTTCCTCTAGAATGTCCAAAGTCTCTGGCCATCATTTCCTCTAGAATGTCCACAGTCTCTGGCCATCATTTCCTCTAGAATGTCCACAGTCTCTGGCCATCATTTCCTCTAGAATGTCCACAGTCTCTGACCATCATTTCCTCTAGAATGTCCACAGTCTCTGGCCATCATTTCCTCTAGAATGTCCACAGTCTCTGACCATCATTTCCTCTTGAATGTCTGCAGTAACTGATCATCATTTCTTCCAGAATGTCCACAGTCTCTGACCATCATTTCCTCTAGAATGTCCACAGTCTCTGGCCATCATTTCCTCTAGAATGTCCACAGTCTCTGGCCATCATTTCCTCAAGAATGTCCAAAGTCTCTGGCCATCATTTCCTCTAGAATGTCCACAGTCTATGGCCATCATTTCCTCTAGAATGTCCAAAGTCTCTGGCCATCATTTCCTCTAGAATGTCCACAGTCTCTGGCCATCATTTCCTCTAGAATGTCCACAGTCTCTGGCCATCATTTCCTCTAGAATGTCCACAGTCTCTGACCATCATTTCCTCTAGAATGTCCACAGTCTCTGCTGGCCATCATTTCCTCTAGAATGTCCACAGTCTCTGACCATCATTTCCTCTAGAATGTCCACAGTCTCTGACCATCATTTCCTCTAGAATGTCCACAGTCTCTGGCCATCATTTCCTCTAGAATGTCCACAGTCTCTGGCCATCATTTCCTCTAGATTATCCACAGTCTCTGGCCATCATTTCCTCCAAAATGTCCACAGTCTCTGGCCATCATTTCCTCTAGAATGTCCACAGTCTCTGGCCATCATTTCCTCTAGAATGTCCACAGTCTCTGATCATCATTTCCTCTAGAATGTCCACAGTCTCCGACCATCATTTCCTCTAGAATGTCCACAGTCTCTGGCCATCATTTCCTCTAGAATTTCCACAGTCTATGGCCATCATTTCCTCTAGAATGTCCACAGTCTCTGACCATCATTTCCTCTAGAATGTCTGCAGTAACTGATCATCATTTCTTCCAGAATGTCCACAGTCTCTGACCATCATTTCCTCTAGAATGTCCACAGTCTCTGGCCATCATTTCCTCTAGAATGTCCACAGTCTCTGGCCATCATTTCCTCTAGAATTTTAACAGTCTCTGGCCATCATTTCCTCTAGAATGTCCACAGTCTCTGACCATCATTTCCTCTAGAATGTCCACAGTCTCTGAACATCATTTTCTCTAGAATGTCCACAGTCTCTGGCCATCATTTCCTCTAGAATGTCCACAGTCTCTGACCATCATTTCCTCTAGAATGTCCACAGTCTCTGACCATCATTTCCTCTAAAATGTCCACAGTCTCTGGCCATCATTTCCTCTAGAATGTCCACAGTCTCTGGCCACCATTTCCTCTAGAATGTCCACAGTCTCTGACCATCATTTCCTCTAGAATGTCCACAGTCTCTGGCCATCATTTCCTCTAGAATTTCCACAGTCTCTGACCATCATTTCCTCTAGAATGTCCACAGTCTCTGAACATCATTTTCTCTAGAATGTCCACAGTCTCTGGCCATCATTTCCTCTAGAATGTCCACAGTCTCTGACCATCATTTCCTCTAGAATGTCCACAGTCTCTGACCATCATTTCCTCTAAAATGTCCACAGTCTGTGGCCATCATTTCCTCTTGAAATGTCCACAGTCTCTGGCCACCATTTCCTCTAGAATGTCCACAGTCTCTGACCATCATTTCCTCTAGAATGTCCACAGTCTCTGGCCATCATTTCCTCTAGAATGTCCACAGTCTCTGACCATCATTTCCTCTAGAATGTCCACTGTCTCTGACCATAATTTCCTTTAGAATGTCTGCAGTATCTGATCATTATTGAATCTTGATATACTGCAATCTCTGACCACCATTTCCTCCAGAATGTCTGCAATCTCTGACCAACATTTTCTCTAGAATGTCTGGGCGTGGCTTAAAGGGGGCATGACTCAAAGGGGGTGTGGTTAGAGTCTGAGATGAACGAGGGATGGAGGGAGAAAGAAAGAAAGAAATAGGGAGAGAAGGAGAGAGAAGGGAGGAAAGAAAGAGGGATGGAGGGACAGCAGGCCCAGATCCTACACCACAATAGAAATCTGTGTATTCCATAAAGTTTAACAATCAGCAGATAAATAGTCTCCAAATACCCGGTGTTGGCGCTTCAATCATCCCGGCACCATGGTTGTTATGGTGTCAGAATGGTTGAAGCGCATTTTTTCTATTATTACATTGTAATATAAATGAAATCGTTCAACTCACCATAATGCAAAATCAGAGGGAGCTCTGAGCATGTCACTTGCCACATCGCCTGCCACCAGATGCCATCAGGTGTCCCCAGCGGAGTCCCTCCTTACACCAGGCATTCCCAGCAGAGTCCCTTCATACATCAGGCATTCCCAGCAGGCAGCAGAGTCCCTTCATACATCAGGCTTTCCCAGTAGAGTCCCTCTTTACACCAGGCACTACCAGCAGAGTCTCTCCTTACATCAGGTGTCCCCCAGCGGATTCCCCCTTACATCAGGTGTCCCCCAGCGGAGTCCTCCTTACATCAGGTGTCCCCAGTAGAGCCCCCCTTACATCAGGTGTTCCCTAGCAGAGTCCCTCTTACACCAGGTGTCCCCAGCGGAGTCCCCCTCCATCAGGTATCCCCAGTGGGGTTCTTATTGAAAAATCTGAAAGCCAGAAGTGGAGCTTTTACAGAAAGGTTTGACAATGAGGGGAGGTTTACCAGCCAGACATCAGGAAGTTCTATGGATCAAAAGCCTCAGGTAACAAACAACCCAGCTCCATCTGCCTCGGCACATCGCCCCCCATGTCAGGCCTAAGAATTCGCCAGTGGCAATTGGCTCTCCTGGTAGAAAGGGAATGCCTAGAGTTTTTATGTAATTATGTACCGTATTTATCTTCGTATAGCGCGCCCCTGGCGTATAGCGCGCACCCCCAACCTGGAAGGGAAATTTCCTGAAAAAAAGAAAATACTTAGTTTGAATGCCCTCGTCTGTGTCTTGCCCGGCGTCCATCGGCGGCCTTGTCCGGTCCGGCGTCCGTCTGCGGCCCTGGTGGTGTCCTCCCCGCTTCTCCTGTGACGTTTCTGAGTCGATCCCCGCTTCCCGCACTGTGTTTGAACGCCGTTGCCGACATATTTCCCGAGCGCAGTACTCTCGGGCACGCTCGGCCACGCTCAGGTCCTCTCGCATAAAGGCTAGGAGGCGGCACAGGGCGTGACCGCGAGGGGAGCCGAGCCTGGCCGAGTGTACTGCGCTCGGTATATGTCGGTGGCGGCGTTCAAACAGAGTGCGGGGATCGGCGTATATCACGCACCCACGATTTTCCCCTTATTTTAAGGGGAAAAAAGTGTGCGGTATACGCCGATAAATACGGTATATATTTATTCATGTCTATTCTATATATTGATTGCAAAAATTTTAACAAAGAAAGATTGGGAAAATTGTCCCTTATATTGGTGGTCAGTGAGAAGCATGCCAACTTACATTGGTGGCTAGTGAGAACAGTGCTCCTTACATTGGTGGTGAGTGCGATGATCTTCCTTCTAGAATTTACTAGAAAGTAGTTTGCTTGTATATCACAGTCTGCCTCCATAAGTATTTATCACATTTGTAGTCTCATAAATCCTCAATGTGACTTTAATCACTTGCCGACCAGCGCACGCACTTTTACATCGGCAGGATGGCATGGACAGGCAAATGGGCGTACAGGTACATCCCGTTAGATTTGCCACCATGTGGCCCCTGCCGCTAGCCGCTAGCTCCGTGACTGTGCCCGCGGGACCCGTGGACTCAAAGTCCGCCAATGTCCCGCGATCGTGTCAGGGAACAGCAGGATGCCTGTGCAAACAAGGCATCTCCCTGTTCTGCCTAGTGACAGAACACTGATCATCTGATCCCTCTCTTTGGGAGAAGCGATCAGTGTCCTGTCACATGTAGCCCCGCCTCCACACCGTTAGAATCACTCCCTAGGACACATGTAACCCCTTACTCGCTCCCTAGCGGTTAACCCCCTAACTGCCAGTCACATTTCTACAGTAATCAGTGCATTTTTATAGCACTGATCGCTGTATAAATGGGAATGGTCCCAAAATAGCGCCAAAAGTGTCCGATTTGTCTGCCATAATGTCGCAGCCACGATAAAAATCGCTGATCGCCGCCATTATTAATTAAAAATAATAATAATAAAAATGCCATAAAACTATCCCCTATTTTGTAGACGCTATACCTTTTGCGCAAACCAATCAATAAACGCTTATTGCGATTTTTTTATCAAAAATATGTAGAATACGTATCGGCCTAAACTGAGGAACAAAAATGTTTTTTTTTATATATTTTTGGGGGATATTTATTATAGCAAAAAGTTAAAAATATTGCTTTTTTTAAAAAATTCTCGATCTATTTTTGTTTATAGCGCAAAGAATAAAAACCGCAGAGGTGATCAAATACCACCGAAAAAAAGCTCTATTTGTGGGAAAAAAAGGACGTCAATTTTGTTTGGGAGCCACGTCGCACGACCGCGCAATTGTCAGTTAAAGCGACGCAGCGCCGAATCGCAAGTGGCCCAGTCCTTTGGCAGCCAAATCGTCCGGGGCTTAAATGGTTAGTTACCAACATATACAAAAACCTCACAATATAAGTTATGATTTGGGCCAGCCTGTTGGTGGCCTGTCCTCCACAGGTCCTCATAATCCTCTTCCATTTGATGGATCCATCAATCATAGGACAGTTACATGTTGCTGTACATCTCCTAGAGTCTGATACTGCACTGTCATATTGCCCCCAAACTGAGCTGACTGGCTGACTACTACCTCTGGCAAGCAATGCTGCACAAAATGATCAACTTTTTAACCACTTCCATACCGGGCACTTATACACCTTCCCGCCCAGACCAATTTTTAGCTTTCAGCGCTGTTGCACTTTGAATGACAATTGCGCGGTCATGCTACACTGTACACAAACTAAATTTTTATCATTTTGTACCCACAAATAGAGCTTTCTTTTGGTGGTATTTGATCACCTCTGGGATATTTATTTTCTGCAAAAAAAAAAAAAAAAAATGACCAAAAATTTCAAAAAAAAACACGTTTTTTTTTGTTTCTATTATAAAACATTGTAAATAAGTACGTTTTCTCCTTCACGGATGGGCACTGATGGTACTGCACTGACTGGCACTGATAAGGCGGCACTGATGTGGTGGCATTGATGGGCACTAATATGCGGCACTGATGGGCAGCACGGATGGGCACTGATAGGCGGCACGGATGGGCACGGATAGGTGGCACAGATAGGCGGTACGGCTGTGCACGGAAAGGCGGCACGGATAGGCGGCACAGATGGGCACTGATAGGCGGCACGGATGGGCACTGATAGGCGGCACTGATAGGCGGCATGGATGGGCACTGATAGGTGGCATGGATGGGCATAGATGGGCACTATTGTATGTGTTTTACTAATGGATGCCAATCAGTGCCAAACAATGCCTGCCAATCAGTGATGCCCATTGTGGGCACTGATTGGCATCCATTTGCGGCACTGATTGGCATCCATTTTTTGTGTCCTCATCCCTGGTGGTCTAGGGTGGCATACCTTTATTTTTATAATCCCTGGTGGTCCAGTGGGCATCCCTGGTGGTCCAGTGGGCATCCTCGGGGGGGCTGTGCTGATAATCGATCAGCACAAACCCCCCCCCTGTCACAGGAGCAGCCGGTCGGCTCTCCTCTACTCGCATCTGATAGACGCGAGTGAGGAAAAGCCGATTACCGGCTTTTCCTGTTTACATCGTGATCAGCCGTGATTGAGAGTCTCCGTGAGAGACTCTTTACCTTGATCAGTGTTGCGGGGTGTCAGACTGACACCCTGCAACAACGATCGCCGCGATGCGTGCCCCCAGGGGCACTCAGCGGCTCAGAATCCTGAGGACGTCATATGACGTCCAGTCAGGATTCTACAACCACTTTGCCGACATCAATATGTCATTGGCGGGCGGCAAGTGGTTAAAAAACATTAATTAAATATAAAATAAATGTTCTTTATCTTGTTTTCCGACCTGCCTGTCTGGTCCATGGACAGTAACACCGGAGCTTCAGTAGTTCCATACCCCAGAGCAAAATAAATAATACAATCTGCTTTCTCTGCGGTAGAAAAATAAATTGTGTGAATTCTATTTAATCTTGATTGAGGCTAACATGCTTGTCTAGACCAAAATGTTGTTGTGGTGCTGTACTCAAAAACATACCTTAAAGTATTGAAAGAATGTTTTTTCTTCATGGTCATCCACTCTGCCTGGTCCAAGATGTTGATGCGGGTGTCTTCATCGTTCTTCTACAATGGGAAAAACAGTGTCTTAGGGCCAGATCCACGTAGCGGATCGTATTTTTATTCCGGCGTAGCGTACCGTCGAAACGCTACGCTGCCGCAACTTTGAGAGGCAAGTGCTGTATTCACAAAGCACTTGCCTCTAAAGTTACGGCGGCGTATCGTAAATCTCCCGGCGTAAGGGCACGCAATTCAAATGTATGTGATGGGGGCGTGTTTTATGTTAACTACGTATTGACCCGACGTAAATTACGTTTTTTTTAACGGCGCATGCGCCGTCCGTGGGGGTATCCCAGTGCGCATGCTCGAAATTAACCCGCAACAAGCCAATGCTTACGACGTGAACGTCATTCTACGCAAAGCCCTATACGCGAACGACTTACGCAAACGGCGAAAAAATTTCAAAATTCTACGCGGGAACGACGGCCATTCTTAACATAGGATACGCCTCATATAGCAGGGGTAACTATACGCCGAAAAAAGCCTTACGGAAACGACGTAAAAAAATGCGCCGGATCGCCGTATCTAGCTAATTTGCATACTCGACGCAGAAATCGACGGAAACGCCACCTAGCGGCCAGCGTAAATATGCACCTTAGATCCGATGGCGTACTAAGGCGTACGTCAGTCGGATCTAGCCCAGCTTCAGGCGTATCTTGTTTTGTGGATACAAAACATAGATACGCCGGAGCAAACTAGAAGTTACGCGGTGTATCGATAGATACACCAGCGGAACTCCTTTGTGGATCTGGCCCTTTGTCTCTATCATCTATAATCAGGCATGTACTGGCCATTGGGACTACAGGGAGATTCCCAGTGGGCCGATGGCTCAGTGGGCCGGTTTCAGTGACAGCCTGTCAATGTAATGGCTGCGCGGCTCTCCCTCCACTTCATGCAGTAATGTGGAAAGGATAAGAAAAATACAGAGAAGAATAATTGAAATAATAAAAAAGAGGTGAGTGAGCACTACTTTGTTTGTGCTACTTATGTTTTTTTTGCACAATTGCTTTTACTTTAGTTACTGTTTTTGTGCTTGTTTTCAAAATTTAAGTGGGCCGGTCTGGATGAAGTCCAGGGCCAAATTGTCTCAGTCCAGCCCTGTCTATAATTACTAATTAATTTGTTCAAGAAAAAACTATTTTACAGCCATTGACAAATAGCATGTCGAATTTCCCCCTGGACAAGACCCTCTAAGCAAGGAAATTGGCTAAAAGAGATTAATTTACAGTTTGCACTTAGCAGGATACATGTTCCTGTATAATTTCCATTTCTGGCTACCTTCCTAAAAAAAATGTTCAGCCGAGAACTGGCGACTTGTCCGGGATTTTAAAGTAGAACTAATCCCTAAACTAAATAATGTTTGGTTTTCTAAAGTCCTGTATATCGTAAATGTTTGCCTTACATTTTTCAATAAAATACTGTTTTCACCTTGACCGATGAGCTGGTCAAATTATGTTCCTGCCATTCAATCCCCCAAATAATGGTCAACGCGGATTTAAAATGGTTTCAACAGCGAACCGTTGGGGCAGGAGGCTGGATTCCTCCACTCCCAAACTGTGTAGCCGCCATTGGGGAGGTGAGCTGGCTGCTTCCTTTTCCGTTCCCTCATCTGGCTGCTGGGACGACATGTCGATCTTTGCTGGGGGGGAAAGACTGCGTCCTCTCTACCCTGGCCGACTGTTGGGGAGGGATGACAAACACCTCCTCTCCCTTCTCCCCTAGTATCTGCTGCTGGGAAGTGTTCGCCACCTTTTCGCCCTGAGCCTCTGGAACTGCCACAGGTGTGGGGCAGAGGTCTTGGACCCTCTATCGGGTGACCAGCGCTTCAGCTGGGGAAGTTCCTTGCAACTCCACAGATACTGATGTTGGTGCTGGGCAGAGCACAGTGAAGTTTGACCCTGATACCAGCTCTACTTCTGGAGGCTCATCAGGTTGTTCTTCCTCAGCAGAAACGTCTATCAAATCCCCTGTTTCTGCAACTGGTGTCTGGGATAGAGATTCACAATCTCTTCTCCGTGGATCCCAGAAGATGCTATTGGTGCTGGGCAGAGTTTAGCAGTGCTCTGCCCTGTTGTCAGCACTTCAGCTTTGGGGATGGCAATCTCCAGATTTTCTACTGCCGATTCTCTGGCATGATGCTGAACAGGCACATTCCTCCATCCAAGATCATCCCATGCAGAAATAGGATCATCAAGGTCAGTCAGCACTTGCTGCATCCCCCATATGACCTCTGCGTCCATAGCTGCGGGGGCAGGTTGGCAAAGCACATTATTACTCTGCCACATTGCCAACTCTTCAGCCAGGATTTCAGAGTTGACAACTGGTATTTTCTAATAGTCCCAGGAAAATGGAGCCCAGCCCTGGCACTGAGCAGAGTCTAGCAGCCGTCTGTAGGCGATCTCCAGATCCCATTCCTGAATGGCCAGAAACTCTATATCTTCCAGTACCCAGTGCACTTCTGAGACTTTCAGTAGCCCTTCTCTGAAATCCATGATTTCGTCCAACCGCCACTCCAACTCACTCCCAAAGTTAGGGTCCCCTGTCATCTTCACATACAACAGTCCCAGGCCGCCGTAGCTTAAGCCTTCTGTTGGGCTTTCATCCGCTATCCAGGGACATTCTTGGCATACATGCCACTGGAGGGCTCTGTAGCTCTCATCCAGCCGCATCTCTGCCCAGACCAGCCTGCTTAATTCAGCTGTCTGGCCCTTGTGCGTTTTTTTTCCAAAAACAGCATCCGCAATCCATACTGTGACCAGTACCTTTCCTGGTTGGAGGGGAAAACGTTTCCCTGGTGACGCTGCTCACGGGCTAGCGCTTTCTTCCAGAGTTCGCAGCGGATAGAATCAAACCATCCCAGCAGGACCTGCTCTGATACTGGTCCTCTGTGCTGTATCTGCATCTCTCGCAACCTTCTTCTGAATTTCTCTTCTATGGCGGCTGGTATCTGTACCTCTCCTCTCCTGCTATCCGAACCTTGGATCCAGGTGGAGGTTTGGATGTCCCAGACTGCAGGAAGCATCCCACTGCTTGCCACCAATGTAACGAAATGTCCCACACTCTGCTTGAGTGCTTTCGTCATATACCACTTCCTCCCAGTCTGAATATAGATATCAGATATTCCCACCGCTCACAAGCACAAAACGAGACAATACTTGTTTGTCTGCTGAACATGGACTGTTTATTAGAACCAGAATACAAGTCTTATATACAGTAAAAGAGGAGGTTCCTACATCCTGCTCATATTACTCTAGCAATACACAGAAACATAAATTAACATGAGCTAATTAACTAATCTCATAAAGTAGCCGTTGTGACTCCCTAACTACAATACACATTATCATACATATCAACACAGAACTCCTTCATACAATTGCAGGGTCAATTAGCACAAGCAACAATGGGTGAGAGATCCTTAGAAGTTATCATAGACTCATTTACATTATAGCAGACAGACAGGTAGACAGGTTGCTGGAGTTGATGATATTAGCATATAACGGTATGTGTCCCAACAGTATGAATCAATCACTCTTTCTAATATGATATATACAGGGTTCCCAGAGTCTGTGTGTCTTGGGGGGACATGGACCTGAATCCAAAGTGACAGCACCTCAAGAATCCCCGGACTTACAGCTCAAAAAGAGCACCGTTCCCCCAAATGCCAGGGCCCATGATTGCAAGGTAGGAGGCTAGCATTCAGTCCCATCCAAAAGCCTCCGTCCTGGGTGAGTCTGTCACAGGTGCCACTTTGTGTTGGTCAATCACGTAAAATCCCAATAAAATACATTTACCTTTTTGGTTGTTGTTAGATTTTAAATTCATTAATATTTTTATGAATTAAATGTTTCTGAAGCATTTGGTTTAAACATGGTAGCTTTTAAGGACAAGGGGCCATATTCTGAGTATAGTTACGATGGAGTATCTCAGGATACTCCATCGTATCTCTCTTTTTTGGCCAGTGTATCTATGCGAGTGATTCTTAGAATCATTTTCGCATAGATACGCTGAAGATCTGACATGTGTAAGTCACTTAAACTGTCGGATCTTAAATGTAATTACTCCGCCGGCCGCTATGTGGCGTTTACGTTCAGGTCTCATTTGTTTGTGCAAATGAGCCTGATACGCCGATTCACGAACGAAATTGCGTCGCGTAACCGTCGCTACCGTCGTTTGCGTAGGCGTAAGGTTACCCCTGCTATATGAGGGGTAACCTTACGCCAGTCCCACGTAGGCCATGTTAAGTATGGCGTCGGGTCCGCGTTGTGTTTTCCCGTCGGGTACGTCGTTTTACTAAATCGTCCGCGAATACGACTTTACGTCAATGACGCACACGTCGGCGTCATTGACGTTTTACGCTGAGAACTGGAGCATGCGCACTGGGCTATTTAAAGCCCGGCGCATGCGCAGTTCGTTCGAATCGGGGGGCGCGCTTAATTTAAATAGAAGCCGCCCCCTTGGATATACGCGGGGATACGCCGGGCCAATTACACTCCGCCGCCCCATACTACGTAGCAAGTGTTTGGGGAATACAGCACTTGCTCCTGTAGGTTGGGGCGGCGGAGTGTAAATGGCTTACGCGCCGCCCGCCTACTTTATTCAAGAATATGGCCCAAGGTCAATATAGGACGACAGAACAGCTGGTGTAGTGTAGGCCACATCTATTCTTGAAAGTCTACGTCAAGAAAGAGGGTGGAGATGTTACTTAAAAATACATAAGTGGGCGTTAACGCTCATCACAACCTTCTTTGGAAACTAGCCAATTGTGCTTAGGTAGCTGTTAAACCTGTATAAATATACACGTGGTGAGCATAGTGGGTAGGAACTCCAGGGTCACCCGGCCCGACGGAAGCCTCAGGGTCATCGGATTCTGCAGAGAGATGGGGGGGGGGGAACCCTCTCCCAAGAAAGAAAGATCAAACCATCGTAACATCTATTTCCTCCTTCTGTTAACTTTCTGAGATGCCTACCTGCCATGATGTTTGACTAAGCTGTAACAACGTAAGGATTAACTGTTTGCTGTCATATCTTTGAAGAATAAACATCGTATTATGAAGATAACCTATGTCTGTATTTTGGGAACCAAGAACGCCTGGAGAAGGAGAGTTTGAAATATCGCATGACACGTGTTAGAGGAATATGTCCCCTCTCTGTGTTCTCTGTTCTATCTCTTATCTATCTCTCCCCCTCTCCCCCCTACATTTAACAGTTGTAACATGACAAAATATGGAAAATTTCAAGAGGTAGGAATACTTTTTCAAGGCACTGTACATGGCCATTTAATAAATAGCCTGCGTTTCCATTTGCAGGTGACAATATTTTTCTTGCTGCAGCCTAATATGTTGCATTATTTTAGCCCTGAAACATCTCTCTGCTGAAATTTCTCTGAATAGTGACTAATCGAGTCCCTCCAGCCTTGACATTTTGTATTACTGTTTTTTTATAAAACAGAATGCAGAGCTCTACAATGAATAACCACAAAGAGAGATGTACGGAACACATCTGTCCTTTTCAGATGTCAGCAATTGAGTCCATTCATTTCCTAAGACCTCAAACATGCTTTCAATTCATTTGCCTCTTTTCAGACGCGTTCGGTGCGGGTACTAAGTGCCTCCTACAGAGGCGGATTTTCATACAATTAGGACGGATTCAAGGCCGCTCTCATCTTCCCTCTCAATGCTTTTATTTTCTGTGCATTAGTTGAAACTCTTGTTGCACTAAGAATGGATTGAGAACTCGCACGCTCTTTGTGACAGCACTTCACAACTCTTTTTGTTAAGCAATTTGTTTGCGGAGTCCTTTAGATTGGACAGAGTTGACTTGATCTGCTAAATGACAATCTGTAGGGCTAAAAAGATGGACATGTCCCTGTATCCACAGAGCCAAGGTAATGGTCTTAAAGTGGAGGTTCACCCTTTAAAAACATTTCTGACATCACACGGAGTCGCGCCATCCTACCGACAGAATGCCGGTGTTTTTTTTATTTTTCTCAGCACATACCTCTTAATCCCGATTTTCACCTCACGGCAATCCCGCGGGAATGGGCGTTCCCAAGCACTGCCTGTGATTGACAGGCTTCCGAACGGCGCATACTGCGCGTTACAGGTTGCCGACAGAACCCGAACGCCGGTGCGCAGGCGCCGTATAGAGCCGCACCGACATTCGGGTTTTTTTGGCAACCTGTGACGCGCAGTATGCGCCGTTCGGAAGCCTGTCAATCACAGGCAGTGCTTGGGAACGCCCACTCCCGCGGGATTGCCGTGAGGTGAAAATCGGGATTAAGAGGTATGTGCTGAGAAAAAAAAAAACACCGGCATTCTGTCGGTAGGATGGCACGACTCCGTGTGATGTCAGAATTTTTTTTAAAGGGCGAACCTCCACTTTAAAGAGTAGCAGCAACAGGATGGTTAGGATTATAATGGTACCCAAGTTTGAAAATAATACATTTTGTATAAAAATAGAAAGTTTATTCATAAAATAATAACATATATAAAAAATCAGAGTAGGATACAAATCGCATTGAATCGCTGGTGTCCCCTGAAAGGGATGTTGCTGATATAGTTGATGTGGAGTCATCAGCGGACATCGTTACGGACACTACCTTTGCTACAGTTGTTTCGGCTGCACCCACCCAGAGGAAGGTGGGGTATGCAAAGTCTTCCGGCGGCCACAGTCGAAGACTACCCCAGAAATTACCGGAACCGGACCCTGAGAGAGGTGATTTCCCCAGGAAGTCCACGTCAGCTATGAACTCCAGGGAGACAACACCCAGGGTGGAAACCCCCGGGCATTGATAAAGGGACTTCACCTGATACAGAGGCCCGGATTCACGTAGAAGCGCGCATCTTTGTGCGGGCGTAACGTATCCTATTTACGTTACGCCTCCGCAACTTTGACAGGCAAGTGCAGTATTCTCAAACCAAAGTTGCGGTGGTGTAGCGTAAATAGGCCGGCGTAAGCCCGCCTAATTCAAATGTGGAAGATGTGGGCGTGTGTTATGTAAATTTAATGTGACCCCACGTAAATGGCGCTTTTTACGAACGGCGCATGCGCCGTCCCTGAACGTATCCCAGTGCGCATGCTCCAAATTAACCCGCAAGAAGCCAATGCTTTTGACGTGAACATAAATGACGCACAGCCCTATTCGCGAACGACTTACGCAAACGACGTAAAACGTGAAAAATTTGACGCTGGCCCGACGTCCATACTTAACATTGGTACGCCTCATCTACGCCTCATATAGCAGGGGTAACTTTAGGCCGGGAAAAGCCTAACGTAAATGGCATATCTGTAATGCGACGGCCGGGCGTACGTTCGTGAATTGGCGTATCTAGCTGATTTACATATTTCTAGGCGTAAATCAGCGTACACGCCCCTAGCGGCCAGCGTAAATATGCAGTTAAGATACAATGGCATAGGAGACTTACGCTGGTCGTATCTTATACAAATTCTGGCGTATCTGATTCTTTGAATCAGGCGCCAAGATACGACGGCTCAGACTCGTATCTCCTACGTGAATCTGGGCCAGAGTCTTTACCTAAACTCGTTAAGTCTATGGTAAAGAAATCGCCAGACTCGTGTGTGTTACCCGGAACGGGAAGCTCCCGATCGTTGCCCATACTTGCCCGTCTACAAAGAGTGCTAATAAAGAGGGTCGCCACGGAGTACGGTCTGGAATTCCCTTACGTCCCGACAGAAACAATGCAAGAGATTGAGGCCAACAGAGAGCGGTGGTACAGTGAAGTCATTTGGGACTATTTGTCTGTGCCAAAGTCGTTTAGAAAACTGGACTACTCTTTTATCATGGCTGAATGGTTCAAAGGATGTTGGCTGCACTGGAGTTACGGCCGGCACATTCATGCTGATCGAGTGGTTATTTGCAGATCAGGAAAAGATGACCTTGTGTATTTTATCGCTACCCTGGACAAGCAAGGAAACTCACTGACTCTGCCGGATCACAGGTTTTACCTGTAATAACACAAGGTGACAGATGTTTTTTTTCTTTGTTTTACTCAGAAGAAAATTATTTTTCAAGTGAGAGGAGTTTTTTTATTTCTTCTCCTCCTTTTCTGTGCTAACTGGACTTAGGTTTACTGAAGACATCGAGAACAAAATTCTTCATCTGCTCTATTATGCTCTTCCTGCATTAAAGGACTTTTGTCATGGTATGGCTCCTGCCACTAGGTGGTGGTAGTTTCCCTTGGAAAGGGATTGGAGTCGGCGGTGGCCACCCCTGAGAGCCGGATGTCGGCAGGCCGCTCAGGCCGGCACCATTCTTACCCAGCAGCTCCAGCTTGAGGAGATCGAAGACCGTAGCAGGCGTAACAACCTGCGCATGAGAGGCCTGCCAGAAGCTACGGGGACGGAGGACCTGGCAGGGTCCACCCTGGCGATTTTCAGGAATCTGTTGGGGGAGCTCTTCCCGCCCGGCCTGTCCTTCGATCGGATACATAGGGCCCTGGGCCCCCGCTCCGCAGACCCCAACAGGCCGCGGGACGTCATATGTAGCATCCACCAATGCGCGCATAAGGAAATGATACTCCGAGCAGCGTGGGAGAAAGGGGATGTTGAATTTGATGGGGCTGTGCTGCGGCTCATGATAATTTTTTTTTCTTTTCTAGAAAACTACGTAGAAATCATTAAACATGATATAGTTTTCTTTTCTTTTTTCATGCAGAGGCCCTAGAGAATAAAATGTTGGGTGTTGCATATCTTTATGTCACAAAGTATTTTTCACAAATGCAAATTTTGGGGTAAAAAAAATACTTTAATGAATTTGAATGCACAAAAGCACAACATAATACCCATTTGTTTGGTAAAATAGAAAAGATGATGTTGCACTGAGTGAATTGATATCAAACACCTCACACTTTGAAATTGTCGTGCATTCCAGCATGTTTAGCAATGGGATGAGCCATGCCGCTGGAGCCGTGGAGCGGCAGTGCTTGGTTTTGGTTGGCGCCTGAGATGTCGGCATACATGCTCAACTATCCTTATGAGAGCGAAGTGGACTTGCAGCCTACATTGTTTGAATTTATGTCATGACAAGCACATGGGTGAGTGCTGCTGGGGGTGCCTTTATAGACTAGGCTTGATTTCATTTGTTTATTTATTTATTGATTTATTTATCATACATCCCTTTATTATGCTTTTTTTTTTACGTTTTTTTGTCAGAGGTCAGAGGAGAATTAACAGACTGTTTTGAGATGATAGAAAGGCAACAGTAACTCAAATAAGCACTCGTTACACCCAAGGTATGCAGAATACCATCTCTGAACGCACAACACATCGAATCATGAAGCAGATGGGCTACAGCAGAAGAAGACCACACTGGGTACCACTCCTGTCAGCTAAGAACAGGAAACTGAGGCTACAATTCACACAGGATAACCAAAATTGGACAATAGAAGAGTGAAAAAACATTGCCTGGTCTGATGAGTCTCGATTCAGCTGTGACATTCAGATGGTTGGGTCAGAATTTGGTGTAAACAACATGAAAGCATGGATCCATCCTGTCTTGTATCACCGGTTCAGGCTGGTGGGGGTGTAATGGTGTGAGGGGGATATTTTCTTGGCACACTTTGGGCCCCTTGTTACCAATTGATCATCATTTATACACCACGGCCTACCAGAGTATTGTTGGTGACCATGTCCATCCCTTTATGACTACAGTGTCCCCAGGGACGATCCTAGGGTCACAGGCGCCTGGGTGCAGAAATATTCCTGGCGCCCCCACATAGGCGTGGTCATCTTACTAACTCCTTCCCTTTACAAATGTTTCTATGGCTACGACTCAAACACAGAGATGCTCCCCTAAGAAGTCTTTATTAGTGTCCCCCATCAGAGTCCCCCCCAGCAAGTGTCCCCCATCAGAGCCTCCCCACAGCAGGTGTCCCCATCAGAGCCCTTCCACAGCAGGTGTCCCCATCAGAGCCCCCCACATCAGGTGTCTCCATAGATCAGTACCCGTCCAATAGATCCCTGTAGCTGAGGGCACGCTGGGAGCAGAAGCACATCACAGGGGGGCTGGGCATATGTGACATCTTTGGTTACTAGGAAGGTGGCACTCTGAGAGCATTTCTGGGAGTGCACAGGATGATTGGCAGCAGCTCTAGCAAACCCCAGAAGCCTCTCATCACACCGCCTATGGGAGAGGGGGCGGGGCAGACAGGAGACTGCTGAACGCACACTGGACAGAATAAATTAGTGGAGCGTTCCGGTACTAGGCTCCGCTGCGTTACCCAACCCGGATTCGGAGATATGCACTCTTTTCAGTTGCCAGCGAAGAGAGCAAGTGGGATGGGGAACCGCAGCACCCGCTACATGCGCTCTGCCTCTGGACACAGACAAGGAGGAGGGAGGGGAGCACTTTGGAGCTTTGGCGCCCCCACCTCTGCGGCGCCTGGGTGCGGAGAACCCCGCACACACTGCCTAGGATCGGCCCTGAGTGTCCCCATCTTCTGATGGCTCCTTCCAGCAGGATAATGTCACCATGTCACAAAGCTCCAATCATCTCACCAGTAGACAATGAGGTCCCTGTCCTCCACACTCACCACATCTCATCCAATAGAGAACCTTTGGGATGTAGTGTAACGGGATATTTGCATCATGGATGGGCAGCTGACAAATCTGTAGCAACTGAGTGATGCTATCATGTCACTATGGAGCAAAATCTCTGAGGAACGTTTCCAACACCTTGTTGAATCTATGCCAGTGCCGATCCTGACCTCCCTGGGGCCCTAAGCAAAATGACATGGCACATTAAAAATGAGAAGCGGTGGGCGCTGATGACAGTGACATGTCACATTAAAGAAAGTTGAGAAGCGGGGGGAGGGGGTGTTCTGCTGTCAGAAATGACATCTTTCATTAAATTGAGAAGCGGGGGTGCTGACTTCTTTCCTCTTCTCCCATGCACCCAGATGGGGCCTCTAGTAATTTGGGGGGCCCTTCGGCGCCTTGCATAGTGAGCCTATAGGGCGAATCGGCCCTGATCTATGCCACCAAGAATGAAGGCAAAAGGGGGTCCAACCCGGGACTAGCAAAGTGTACCTAGCAAAGTGGCCGGTGAGTGTAGTTCAGCACTCGAGTTCTTATTTGTGTATATTAATTTTGACACTCCCATTATGATTGGCTATTTGGTTTTAATTATAACACCATTGAAGGGATATTGTATCAATATTAGATTGTTCTTTTTTTGCCCTGATAAAGGACCGCCGAAACGAGTTGGCTACTGTTTTTGAATTGTACCCCCTGACTTTTTAATGGAATAAAATTTATACCTGGACCTCTTAGCAGTGGTGTGGCACTTAAATTACATTTTTCATTCTGTGATGGAATAAGAAGTCTAATGGATACAACGTATAAGATGAAGAATTTTAGTGTCCTGCCCTGCAAGATGAGAAGTCGGGAGCCGCACTTTACTCTCCGTTTTATATTCTTGCACAGAATGTACGCTCAGGAAGAAGCCAGACTTTTACTTTCCTTTTTCATCGTAAATGCAGAAAAATATGTACTTTGTTGTACGCTTCTATAAAAAATAAAATTCTTTTGCTGTGAGCTCCGGGCTAAACATCAAACCGAGCGCGGGGAAGTTCTCCCGTCTTCAAATATGTCAGCGGGGATGATCCGGCTTCTTCACTCGGCTAGAGATATTCAGAGAAATGTGGGAGAAAAAAAAATTAAAATCAAAGCCAAGCCGAGGATTGAAGGGGACCTGTCAGAAGAGAAAGACAGGAGCAATATGGAAACTTGTTTTTGATTGGCTCAAGCTCTGGGCTGTCGCTGTCATCCTCTTCTTTGCTTGCTCACTCAACACACAGTGAGACAATGAGCTACGTGAGAAACTGGAATGTCTGTCCTCTCCAGGGGTGTGCTCACATTAGAACTGTAGCACCCTGGTGTTTCGGCAGGGTTGCTAACACATTTAGTTTGCCAGGTGGTAATTTTCCTGGTTAATTGTTAGAAGATCAACCGATTTCTGCTCTAATTCTGGAACTGCTGCACCTTTTCTCTTCTGTCACTAGGTGGCACTGTGGCTGGTGACATTAGAATGACAGGGGGCTTCGCAAGGTCAGAGTCAGTGGCGGCTGATGCTCAAAATTTGTGGGGGGGGGGGGCGCAAACGGAAAAAAAAATTGTAGCTTCACTGTACCCATCAAATGCAGCCACTGTACCATCAATTGTCACCACTGTGCCATGCCATCAAACGTAGCCACTGTGCCATCAATTGTCACCACTGTGCCATGCCATCAAACGCAGCCACTGTGCCATCAATTTGCACCACTGTGCCATGCCATTAAACGCAGCCACTGTGCCATCAATTGTCACCACTGTGCCATGCCATCAAACGCAGCCACTGTGCCATCAATTTGCACCACTGTGCCATGCCATTAAACGCAGCCACTGTGCCATGCCATCAAACGCAGCCACTGTGCCATCAATTGTCACCACTGTGCCATGCCATCAAACGCAGCCACTGTGCCATCAATTTGCACCACTGTGCCATGCCATTAAACGCAGCCACTGTGCCATGCCATCAAACGCAGCCACTGTGCCATCAATTGTTACCACTGTGCCATGCCATCAAACGCAGCCACTGTGCCATCAATTGTCACCACTGTGCCCTTTAATTGTCACCACTGTGCCCTTTAATTGTCCCCACTGTGCCCTTTAATTGTCCCCACTGTGCCCTTTAATTGTCCCCTGCTGTGCCCTGTAAAGTGCCCCTTCCCCCCCCCCCGCCCGGGACTTACCTTTACTGGAGTCAGCCATCCACGTCCCTCGATGTCTTCTACCGCCCTCGATGACTGACAGGCGTCTCAGCCAATCAGGTTACCGGTAGCCAGATACGGCCAACCTGATTGGCTGAGACGTCTGTTAGGCGAAATTGTTCTTCTCTAAGACCACCCAGGTAGGTTGTTAGGTTCAAATGATGGAACGGAGATTTCAGTCTGCCACAGGCGCCAGGAGAAAATCATTTGACACAGAGGAAACGAGCAGGTGTTGTGACAAGTGATTCTCTGAAGTTTAGTTCAAGATGCATTCATATTTATACAAATTTCAGAACAACCTTTGTAATTCTAAAATACATACTGTGCGGTTTTTCAAGTATACATTTCAGTTAATAATTTACTGTTAGCTGTTACCTGAGTTCATTTTAACACATAGAATATAACCTTTGGTTTATGAGTTTACATAAGCACTATAGTAGTATACTTTATCTTAAACAAAGATGAGCCGAATCAAAGTTCATTGATTACAGAGCTTAGTGAAAAAGATGACATACATTTCTTAAACTAGGTGAAAAGTTTTCCTTACATCAGCTTTTAGTGACACGTATGTACATTGTAATTTTTCATTAGGCCATGATATCGGCCCCCTGAAATTACAATGGGGTTTATAATGCTATATTTATTTCATTTCCCCTCTTTGAGACAATATGTCTCACAATTAGATAATATTTCTTTTATCATAATACATACTTAGATAAATCCTATTTGCCGCAGCAGGATCAGGGGTTCGGGATGCCTTGGCAATTATGCACATTATAAGCTTATAACACGCATATAGAAACAAAACAAAAAGAATAATCATAATGATGGTTATGGCAGCACTTTTCAACCATGTCAGAATTCATATTCCAGAATTTAAGTTTGCAAAAGGATCCCATGTTTTGGCAATAGTTCTAGCTTCATCTTGTAATTTTCTTACTTCTTTATAGATATATATATCTCAACATTATCAGTACCCTATTGCGGGGTCACTACCATATCTTCTCTACCTAGTATGACACCAAAGGGTCCACAGTACTACTTCACATCTATGTGGAGCAAAGATCTTCTTAAGGTGTATGTGGATACATATCTTTTACTCATTCATATCACCCATTTTGGCATCATACAAATCTGCTAATCTCACAATCTGATAACACTCTATATCTTCCCTTATCATCCCCCAACACACCCATTATTGGGATCAGTGATGCAAGGTAACACCATCCCTGAGGATCCATGGAAATCCATGGATGACATGTTTTCCCACAACAGATATAAATACTGTTTCCTAAAGCTAGGGGTCGTTTGTTAAATATTGTCATCATTTTTATCAGAAAGACTGGAAAAGGTTAAACTTGACAATAATTTTCCTACTGCAGAAGTGGAACTGGAGTTAAGGAAGTCCATTAGAGTGGTGTTTAGGGCAGGTTCTGAAGTGTGAAATACAGGGCTCTCAATTGAAGTCATTGAAAAGTTAATTTTAGCTTGTTGGCAAACTTCAGCTCCTTTTGTGGAGTTCCCCAACCTAAAACACCAGTCTGGGAAATAACTTCTACTAATAATTTGAAAAATAAGGGTATTATTTGAAAGCATTCTTGTGACATTTGTAAGGACGAGAGGAGGTGTGTTATTAAGGAGGGGGGTGAAGTTTAGAGGTACTGCCATGAGAGGAATACTAATGGTGGAGGGGTGTAATTTACTACATATCCAACATTTTTCATATCCTGATTTCTGTGCATAAGCATATTTAAACTTCAATAATAACATTTTATCTGTAAAACTTTCTGAGATTTCATTTCTCTTGTGTCTGTCATGTATATTATTCATATTATTCTGTTGTGGACTGTTAGAAGCTCCACAAATGCTCTTTATGTGTCCCAAATCTTCAGGATGATAAATACAGTTAGTTGTCAGCCAAATTGGCAGGAACACGATCAGGGCAGCCCAGCATAAAAGGCACAAGGCTTTCCCAGAAGTCTGTGGTGAAATAAGCGACGTCATCTTCTTCAGAGACTTTTTTCCACCTGCTTCACTCACTGTTCGAGGATTTGTATCACCTTCTTCACCTCCTTTATCATTGGCTTGCTTCTTAGGTGTTTGGTTCACCTTCTTCACACGACTAGCATGGATCCAAGCCTGTTGTCCCTCTACCAGAATAGCTGTTCGGGTAACCGCGATCACTGTAGTCGGAGGTCCAAATGGATACTCTTCCTTCTTGGTACGCTTCAGTTGCTGGACCACTACGACATCTCCTACTTGAAAGTTATGAGTTGGTTTCTGTGAAGAAAAAGGAGAGGTGCGAGCAACATTCCTTTCAACTTGATCTAAAGTTTCAATAAGTTTTTTTACATATTCTTCCTGAATAAGATCTAGGTCCCCTCTTTCTAACATAAGTGGCTGTCTGGCCCATGGGGTGGGGAATGGTCTACCCATTAAGACTTCAAAAGGAGAGTATCCTGTCTTTTTAGAGGGTGTCATTCTTACCTCGGCTAGTACAGCTGGTAGGACCTTCTTCCAATTTGCATATGTACCTCCAGTGGCCTTCCTGATCTTATCTTTAAGGGTTCTGTTCATTCTCTCAACTATACCTGAGCTCTGGGGATGGTACGGAATATGAAACTTCCAGTCTATTTTCAGTGTTTTTACTAGATCTTGACAAACTTTGGCCACAAATGCAGGACCATTGTCAGAGTTGATCTGAAGTGGACATCCCCATCTGGGAATGATTTCCTGTGTGAGAATTTTTACTACTGTTTGTGCATCTTCCTTTGTTGTTACAAACACTTCTATCCATCTTGAGAACATGTCCACTATTACTAGCAAATATTCCTGTCTTTTACCTAGTTTGGGCATGTGTGTAAAATCAATTTGTAAATGAGTGAATGGTATGGATGGATATATCAGATGTTCATGTTTTGCCTTGTGAGGGTTCCTGGGATTATTCCGAATGCATATGATGCATCTGGAAACGTATGCCTTAACGAGAGAGGGAAGACCTGGAATGTAAAAATCCCTATCCAAAAGTTCACATGTGACTTTCCAACCTCTGTGACCTATGCCATGGTATTGTGAAATAAAAATGGGTGCGCTGGCTACAGGGATACATGGTCTCCCCTCTTGGCAGACAAGGCCAGTTTCTGGGCTTGTCTGCACACCTATTTTGTTCCATTGCTGGATGTCTTGGTCTGTGGCATATGCTTGAAGGTCATGCAATGTTTGATCTAGGAGTGGGATTTCAGGTGAGAGCAACGGCATTTGGATGTCTGCTGGCTGTGTGGATGCTGCTTCTCTAGCTGCTTTGTCAGCTAAGGCATTGCCTTTAGCTATGTCATTTTGTTGCCCTGTATGTGCCTTACAGTGTAGTACAGCTATGGACCTTGGCAACTGTATGGCTTCTAATAGATTTGTGACAAGTGTGGAATGTGAAATTGATTTACCATCCGCTGCTATGTAGCCCCTCCTTTCCCATATGACCCCAAAATCGTGTGTCACGCCATGTGCGTATTTTGAGTCAGTGTAAATGTTTACATCTTGCCCTTCAAAAAGCTGACAAGCTCTGGTAAGCGCAATTAATTCAGCAGCCTGGGCTGACTGCAAAGGAACTGGATTTGCTTCTAGGATTTTATCAGGTAATTGCACAACAGCATACCCAGCATGGTATGTGTTGTCATTTGGCCTGGAACAGGAACCATCCACAAAGACATTCTGTGCATCTGGAAGAGCCACAGAAGACATGTCTGGCCTTGGGGATGTATCCTGATGTATGAGATCTATACATTTATGCTGTGGGACAACCTCATCCTGTTCTCCTTTTAACCCTAACAAAGCGTTCAGAATTGGGGCGGGGCCAGAAGTAGGAGAGGTGTACTTTATTTCAAGCTGTGGGTTGGACAAAAGAATGACCTCATACCCACTCAGCCGTTGGGCTGACATGTGTTGGGTATGGATATTCTTTAGTAAAATTGATACATTATGTGTAGTATGCAGGGTGGTGGGATGACCCAGAGTGAATGATGTAGCCATTTCCACCACCATCGCACAGGATACCAGAGCTCTGAGACACGCCGGCATGCCCTGCACTGGCATAGGCACAACCCTTGGGGGGAAAAAAACGTTAGGGCACAGTTTGCCTTTCATTTTTTTTGCGTCAGGACTCCTGTCATGGTTGTACAGTTGTCCCTAGCAAATAGGTGTAACCCTTTGCTATACTCAGAGGCCAAGACCAGGAGCCGTTATCATAGTTTTGAGGTATACAAAAGCATTATACATGTCATACAATCTGGCATGTCAGTACCTGTAGTTTGTCTCAAAATGTTATCATAGTAGGAACAGTCAAGTATGCATTGGCGGCAGTCATGCCAATCATGCCAAGAAAGGACAGCATATCCTTCTTGGTCTGTGGGGGGGCTAGACCCACGGAGAGCCGCAGCTCGTGACTGACTTTCCTTTCACCTTTTGTGAGTACAAAACCAAGGTATACAACAGTTCCTGACACCATTGAAGTTTCTTTTTGGAAACTTTATGACCATTATCTGCCAACCAATGTAGCAGATCTGAACCATCCTCTTTGCAGGCTACCTGGCTTGGGTTACATATCAATCAACATATTGGAGTAGGACAGAACAATGGCAGGGAGTCCAGGACCGCAATGTGGCCTGGGGCACAACTGAGTAGACTACAGGAGTCCACATAACCCTGGGGCATTCTACACCATGTCATCTGGCAAAAAATTGTTTTTAAAAAACAGAAAACAAGGATTGGCTGTGTCTCCTCATCAACAAGGACGCTAAAAAATACATTTGTTAAATAAATCACAGAAAAATACTCTGCATCGGGCGGTATGGAGGTTAGGAGTGATGGCACATCAGGCACTATGGGTGCAATGGGCACCACCAGGTTGTTTATAGCTCTGAGGTCTTGTACAAACCTGTAAGAGCCATCTGGCTTTTTTTATTGGGTTGATGGGGGTGTTGTAGGGGGACAGTGTCTCTTTAAGAATTCCTTGTTGCAGGAACCTCTCTGTTTTAGGGGGGCTAAATGTTTTACTTGTTCCAGCATCTCCCTGTTCTTCCTCCTGCTCTTGGCCAGGTGGTGAAACTACCCCTTCTATAGCTCCCTGATCTTCTTCTGGTTCAGCTACCTCGACTCTGGCTTCCTGTCCGTGCCTCTGTAGGTGCTGTCTATCTTGTTGTGAAACGTGAGGGAGAATGGGGGGGGGGCAGTTGTTGTGGTTGTAGAGCTGTCGGGGCCTGCTGTTGTAGTTGTAGAGCTGGGGGGGGCCTGCTGTTGTAGCTGTATGACTGGGGGGGCCTGTTGTTGTGGTTGTAGAACTGGGGGGGCCTGTTGTTGTGGTTGTAGGACTGGGGGGGCCTGTTGTTGTGGTTGTATGACTGGGGGGGCCTGTTGTTGTGGTTGTATGACTGGGGGGCCTGTTGTTGTGGTTGTATGACTGGGGGGGCCTGTTGTCTGATTGCATAATGTCCAGCCAAAAGATCAATATCTTCCTTTGCTAAACTCGGATAGACATGTACATATGAGGGTGGAGGGTGACTGACTATTGACAGGGGTGGGGCTCTTGGGTCAGGGACAACTCTCTTTTTATTAGCTTCTTCTCTATGTTTTTGATCATAATCTTCCTTACTTAAACATTTGGTGGGCTTATTCTGTTTTATATTTTTCCTTGGGAACCAATATGGGGCATATTTTAACCAATTCTCTGCTCCCTTTTTCATATAATCCATATCCCATTGAGGGTCCCCAGGGTACCAAGGGAAAGATCTCCATCCCGGGGAAAGGGGTCTACACTGTGTAAGGCTGTGGTCCATCCCGCTCAATTTGAAACCCATGGGAATATAAGTTCATAATTAGTACCACAAATTCTAGCTACAAAATCCTTACATATTTCCCCTGGGTTGGGTGGAGGGGGAGGACCTTCTTTACCTTGTTTCTGACCCATATTGAAAGTGGGAGATGACTGACTTACCACACAGTGTTCTGATCCACACAACAAATGATACTTATACTTTAATAATACTTATAATTCTATGCGATAGAAAGAAAAAAGCAAAGATTTTTAGGCTACTGGAATCTCCTTCCTCATTAACCACTTAATTTTCCTTCCCTAAAGGAATGTCTATGCAGTACTGCTTATCTTTTGTGGGGTTACCAAAACCCTCCTATGGGTTTACCCAAAACCCTTCTATGTGGGCTTACCAAAAACCCTACTATTTACCTCCCTGGCATGGTTCTTATCCCCTACTAATTTTATGGTTCTAAAAAAGCTTTAATCAGAGCTGAGGCAAGGATGATACTTTTAGTCAAGTAAAGACAAAAAAAAGACCCTTACCTCAGTTGATTAGCTTATCCCGGACGAGCCCCCATTCTGTTAGGCGAAATTGTTCTTCTCTAAGACCACCCAGGTAGGTTGTTAGGTTCAAATGATGGAACGGAGATTTCAGTCTGCCACAGGCGCCAGGAGAAAATCATTTGACACAGAGGAAACGAGCAGGTGTTGTGACAAGTGATTCTCTGAAGTTTAGTTCAAGATGCATTCATATTTATACAAATTTCAGAACAACCTTTGTAATTCTAAAATACATACTGTGCGGTTTTTCAAGTATACATTTCAGTTAATAATTTACTGTTAGCTGTTACCTGAGTTCATTTTAACACATAGAATATAACCTTTGGTTTATGAGTTTACATAAGCACTATAGTAGTATACTTTATCTTAAACAAAGATGAGCCGAATCAAAGTTCATTGATTACAGAGCTTAGTGAAAAAGATGACATACATTTCTTAAACTAGGTGAAAAGTTTTCCTTACATCAGCTTTTAGTGACACGTATGTACATTGTAATTTTTCATTAGGCCATGATATCGGCCCCCTGAAATTACAATGGGGTTTATAATGCTATATTTATTTCAACGTCTTTCAGTCTTATACAAGGAGCGCATCCCTAGTGCGTTCCTTGTATAAGCTTCCGGGACCCGAGGGCTGTACTCGGAAAAGCCTATCAGAGCCGTTGGCTCTGATAGGCACTTCCGTACAGCCAACCAGCTGCCGTTATTCAGATGGCCGGACATGAGCGCCGACTATCTGAATAGAACAGCGGCAGCGGCGATAATAACATAGATCCGTGCAATGCATGAATCTATGTTATTAGACTCAGTGGCGGTGAGAGCCAGAGGGGGCGGCGCTCCAGCGCCCTCTATGGATGAACCGCCATTGGTCAGAGTATGAATGGATGGGGTGTCTCAGCCAATTGGCAGGGGTTTCTTTATCTGCTGGGAGAGCCTATTTAATTGAGTCAGGTGATCGGGGTTCTGTGCCACCTGGACGGCTGTCTGGGTGGACGTGTGTTATGTCACCCCAGGTTGCTAGTCCAGAAGCCTGAGGCCTATCCCGGGGACACTTGGCTGCTAGGCTCTCTGAGGCCTATCCAGGAGCAGGAGAAGCAGCGTAGGGTTGGGACTGAAGGATTGGAGTCCAACCAAGTCGAGAAGGTTTAGCCGGACAGGGAATCAGTTGTGGTCGGAGGTGGAAGGGAAGCAGTTGCCGCTAAGGCCCCTTTCACATGGGGCTGATCAGTAATGATCCTACGCTTGCTCAGCGGGGATCGCTCCGTTGATCCCCGCTGAGATGGCGGATGACAGGGTGGTCCCCGCACACTGTCCAGGGATCGCCCTGTCAGAACTCCGCTCTCCCCTATGGGGGATTGGATGAACACGGACCGTCTGTACGTGTTCACCCGATCCGCCAGATGGATGGAAAAGTAGGTTTTTCCTCCTTCACACTTTGGCGGATCGGAGCGGGTCGGATGTCAGCGGGCATGTCACCGCTGACATCCGCGGCTCCATAGAGGAGCACGGGCGGCCCGTTCAGGTCCGCAAAAAACACTGTCAGGCGGACCTGAACGAGCCGCCCGTGTGAAAGAGCCCTAAGGGACCATCTATTTTACTACCAGAGACTACTGTGAGTAAGCTTGAGCAAGTACCAAAACGTGTGCCACACAGCGCAATTTTGCCTACGTTGCCTAAACAGAATCATCAGCCAGGAAAGTAGATGGGGATGACAGTCATGGGAATTCACACTTTTAGTGGCTGCAAGTTCTATCCTCACAGTTTAAAGGACTTGTCTACATGGAACTAATTTTTCGTACATGGGTGGAGGCTGTTGTGCTGGATCATCCACTGGCTTTTCCGAAATTTCAGTGGTGAGGTCTCTGCATTTAGCTTTCCAGTTTGGTGCCCAACATGGAGTCTCATTGTCCTTGCTGCATTCACATAAAACACAGATATTGCTAAAAAAAAAAACAGAGAGCGCACACCACAGAGAGAGAGAGAGCGCACACCACAGAGAGCACGCACACCACAGAGAGAGAGCGCACACCACAGAGAGCACGCACACCACAGAGAGAGCGCACACCACAGAGAGAGAGCGCACACCACAGAGAGAGAGAGAGCGCACACCACAGAGAGAGAGCGCACACCACAGAGAGAGAGAGAGAGCGCACACCACAGAGAGAGAGCGCACACCACAGAGAGAGAGCGCACACCACAGAGAGAGAGAGCGCACCACAGAAAGAGAGCACACACCACAGAGAGAGAGAGCACACCACAGAGAGAGAGAGAGCGCACACCACAGAGAGAGAGAGCACACCACAGAAAGAGAGCACACACCACAGAGAGAGAGAGAGCGCACACCACAGAGAGAGAGAGAGAGCGCACACCACAGAGAGAGCACACACCACAGAAAGAGAGCACACACCACAGAGAGAGCGCACACCACAGAGAGAGCGCACACCACAGAGAGAGAGAGCACACACCACAGAGAGAAGCGCACACCACAGAGAGAGCGAACACCAGAGAGAGAGAGAGCGCACACCACAGAGAGAGCGCACACACCACAGAGAGAGAGAGCGCACACACCACAGAGAGAGAGCGCACACCACAGAGAGATAGCGCACACTACAGAGAGAGCACACAACACAGAGAGTGCACACACCACAGAGAGAGAGCGCACACCACAGAGAGAGCGCACACCTCAGAGAGAGAGCGCACACCACAGAGAGAGCGAAAACCACAGAGAGAGAGCGCACACCACAGAGAGAGCGCACACCACAGAGAGAGCACACACCACAGAGAGAGAGCGCACACCACAGAGAGCGCACACCACAGAGAGAGAGCGCACACCACAGAGAGAGCGCACACCACAGAGAGAGTGCACACCACAAAGAGAGAGCGCACACCACAAAGAGAGAGCGCACACCACAGAGAGAGAGAGAGCGCACACCACAGAGCGAGCGCACACCAAAGAGAAAGCACACACGCCGGGTCTAGATGGGGGAGTGTATTGAGCCGGGATGGGATTGGATCTGGCATGGGATCAGGAGGGGGAGTGTATTGAGCTGGGATGGAATTTGGATTTGGGATGGGATCAGGAGGGGGAGTGTATTGAGCTGGGATGGGATTGGATCTGGGATGGGATCAGGAGGGGGAGTGTATTGAGCTGGGATGGGATTGGATCTGGGATGGGATCAGAAGGGGGAGTGTATTGAGCCGGGATGGGATTGAATCTGGGATGGGATCAGAAGGGGGAGTGTATTGAGCCGGGATGGGATTGAATCTGGGATGGGATCAGGGGGGGAGTGTATTGAGCTGGGATGGGATTGGGGTGTTGGATGGAGCTGGGACATGATCAGGGTGTTGGATGGAGCCAGGATGGGATTGGGGGGACTGGATTGAGCCGAGATGGGATCGGGGGGTGTTGGATGGAGCCAGGATGGGATTGGGGTGTTAGATGGAGCCGGGATGAAATCTGGGGGGGGTGGATGGAGCCAGGATGGGATCTTTGATTGGGGGGGTTAGAAGATATGTGCTAGGGGATGCTTGAGAAGGGGAGAGGAATTGTACTGGGGGGGTTAAACTTCAGATCTGCCCCCCTCCTTCTACTACCTCCTCCTCTGCTCTTCCTTTTGGCCTGTATATTTGAAACGTCAGAGCCGAGGAGGAGGCGGGTGCAGCATATGGTAGGGTCGGAGTCACTCTCCACACAGAGAGAGCACAGAGAAAAGAGAGAGCGCAGAGAGGGAAAGAGAGAACGAGAGAATGAGAGAGAGGGAGAAAATGAGAGTGAGAACAGAGAGAGAGAGAACAGAGGGAGAGAACAGAGAGAACACATAGAGAGAGCACACGTAGTGAGCAGGGAAGGCACAGTCAGTCAGCACACACACTTCTCAGAGCACACACAACACATGAAGCACACATACAGGGTATGTACATCATGTAGAGAACACACTTTACTACTTATAAAAGTTACAGTAAGCTTTGCAAGAGGAGCAGCACGTCAGAAATGTTATGTCGGTCCCTAAGGTAGCACTGCTGTTCTTCTTGGATGTAAAGCCTTGATGTGCACATGTGGGAGATCGCCCTTTTGTATGCACACAGGGCGACAATTGGAATGTCGTGGCTCGGGTTGGCACGCATGCAACAGATGAAGGCAAGATAAGTTGGCAAACTAAACAGATGTCTATGAAGTCACAAATCTCTATTTAGGATGAAGATACTGAAAACCTTACACCCGGCTTGGCAGGCGAATAATTAGCTCATTAGCTGAAGTTCCAAATTCAGAATCCGGAATGTTCTTACCGGGTGCTAAAATGAGGGATGAGGTTGGAATTATGTGTTAGCGGCACGTACATCTACAGTTGTGCTCATAAGTTTACATACCCTGGCAGAATTTATGATCTCTTGGCCATTTTTCTGAGAATATGAATGATAACACAAAAACTTTTCTGTCACTCATGGTTAGTGTTTGGCTGAAGCCATTTATTATTAATCAACTGTGTTTACTCTTTTTAAATCATAATGACAACAGAAACTACCCAAATGCCCCTGATCAAAAGTTTACATACCCCAGTTCTTAATACCGTGTTTTGCCCCCTTTAACATCAATGACAGCTTGAAGTCTTTTGTGGTATTTGTGGACGAGGCTCTTTATCTTCTCAGATGGTAAAGCTGCCCATTCCTCTTCCAGTTCCTGTAAATTCTTGGGCTGTCTTCCATGAACGGCACGTTTGAGATCTCCCCAGAGTGGCTCAATGATATTGAGGTCAGAAGACTGAGATGGCTGCTCCAGAACCTTCACTTTATTCTGCTGTAGCCAATGACAGGTGGACTTGGCCTTGTGTTGTGGATCATTGTCATGTTGGAATGTCCAAGTACGTCCCATGCGCAGCTTCCTGGCTGTCGAATACAAATGTTCCTCCAGTATTTTTTGAACATTCTGCATTCATCTTGTTATCAATTATGACCAAATTTCCTGTACCTTTGTAGCTCACACATCCCTAAAACATCAGAGATCCACCTCCGTGTCTCACAGTAGGGATGGTGGACCTTTCATCATAGGCCTTGTTGTCTCCTCTCCAAATGTAGTGTTTATGGTTGTGGCCAAAAAGCTAAATTTTTTGGTCTCATCACTCCAAATGACTTTGTGGCAGAAGGTTTGAGGCTTGTCTCTGTGCTGTTTGCTGTATTGTAAGTGGGATACTTTCTGACATTTGTGTAGTAATGGCTTTTTTCTGGAGACTCGACCATGCAGCCCATCTTTCTTCAAGTGTCCCCTTATTGTGCATCTTGTACAGCCACACCACATGTTTTCAGAGAGTCCTGTATTTCACCTGAAGTTATTTGTGGGGTTTTTTTTTGCATCCCGAACAATTTTCCTGACAGTTGCGGCTGAAATTTTAGTTGGTCTACCTGACCGTGGTTTGGTTTCAACAGAAACCCTAATTTTCCACTTCTTGATTAGAGTTTGAACACTGCTGATTGGCATTCTCAATTCCTTGGATATCTTTTTATATCCCTTTCCTGTTTTATACAGTTCAACTACCTTTTCCCGCAGATCCTTTGACAATTCTTTTGCTTTCCCCATGACTGAGAATCCAGAAACGTCAGTGCAGCACTGGATGAAAGATGCAAGGGTCTGTCAGAAGTCCAGAAACTCATTGACCTTTTATACACACACACACTGATTACAAGTAAACAGATCACAGGTGAGGATGGTTTCCTTTAATAGTCATTCAAACCCCTTTGTGTCAACTTGTGCGCATGTTATCAGGGCAAAATCACCAGGGTATGTAAACTTTTGATCAGGGTCATTTGGGTAGTTTCTGTTTCCATTATGATTTAAAAAGAGTAAACAGAGTTGATTGATAATAAATGGCTTCATCTAAACACTAACCATGAGTGAAAGAAACGTTTTTGTGTTATCATTCATATTCTCTGAAAAATGGCCAAGAAAACATAAATTCTGCCAGGGTGTGTAAACTTACGAGCGCAACTGTATCTGCAGCCTCATACAAAGTCCCTTTAATTGTCTAAGGAGGAAATTTGGGTTTTTAATCAAACTTCAGCTGGAATCCCAAACTTCTACAACAGGAAGAAGGTGGTGCAATGGCAACCCATAAACATAAACAAGCCGGGAGACACAGGGGAAGCGCACGGCATCCTGGGAGCCGAGGGAGCTGACGTCAGGATCCAAGGTGAATAGGAAGGCAGATTTTGTGGGACCGCATAGCAACAAGCATTTCGATTTTTTTTTTCTTCAGGTCTAAGCTACAATCAGGGCCGGATTCCAGACAAGGCCAACAAGGCCAGGCCTCGGGGCGGCAGTGGGTGCAGGGGCGGCACTGTGGCTGAGAGGAGAGGACACTTTCACTTTCATTTCGGGAGTTCCTCCTGTCATGCGGATGGTGAGAGGAGAGAAAACAGAGGGAAGAGGAGGTGAGATGGTTCTCGGCAGCAGCACCCCCCCCCTCCCGGTTCTCAATGTCATTTTGTCATTTTTGGCAGCAGCACCCCCCAATGCTCAATGTCATTTTTGGCAGCAACACCCCCCAGGTTCTCAGTGTCATTTTCAGCAGTACCAATCCCAGTCCCCCACCCCCCCTCCGCTTCTCAATGCATCTCAGTATCCTGCCGAAAAAGTCCCCCCGGCGGATAATGTCCCCCCTGTACTGTGTAGACGAGGGCGGCATTGAAGGACCCGGCCTTGGGGCGGCAAATGGAGTAAATCCGGGCCTGGCTACAATATAAAGCAAAGTTATATTTTTGATGGAAACTCCACTTTAAGCAAGATAAATGCCATCCGGTTAGAGCTTACATCCATACCTCCCAAAATTTTGAGATGGGAATGAGGGACACCTACTAGCAAATATATGTAGGCATAGGACACGCCCCCGTCACACCCTCTTAAAGGAGAATTAACCAAAAAAAGGTTAATTAAATCTACAAGGGCTTTTACAAGGGCTTTTTTTTTTTTTTACCACTACTATTCATCTATGCTGGCTTTTACAATTTACAAATGCAGCAATTTAGAATATGGATGAAAGGTTTAGCATCGGGAAAAACTTTTTGAAAGATAAAAGGTGCATTTTATAAACAACTATTTCGATCAGACCAAAATGAGGAGGAATGAGGGAAGAGGGACATTGCTCCAAATCAGGGACAGTTAGGAGCTATGCTTACATCTACAAGCATGTAAATGTTAGGTACGGCTCGGTGTGATTGTTCTTTTATTGCTTATTTAATGGTTTATGTCTACATTCAGTCTGTGTCAACTTTCACCATATGGTTTCGACGTTTCGGAATTTTCTCTGCTATCAAAGGGATAGATTATCGGCGTGGAGAACAGGGAAGAGTTAAGCCCAGCTGGTGAGAGTTGGCGGTGAAGCTATTTTTGCAGCTATTTGAGATTTTTTTTTTCGAGAGAGAACCTTATATCACATTTTTCCTGCAGCTAGAGTAAAAAACCATCACTGCGCTAAACCCCCCGCCGCGGGATCCGCTCTTTCATGTCCAGCGATTCATCAGTCGGAGAGAAGCTGCACGTTCCAGCAGATGCACAATTTCACACACCTGTAGGACAGTAAAATATATTCTCTGCGTCATGCCTAACCGCCATACCGGGAGAATGACAAAGTTCCCGGGTAGATGTAATAGACTTTATAAATGTTACCACCAACAAATCATTAGATGTGTGTTGCACACAGATTGTTCCTTTTGTTTAGTAATCAGGCTCCGTATGGTTGGTAATGGCTTGCTGTGTAAGATGTTCTTGTTACGGCAAATGGTTATGCTCCGTTTCAAAGATCCAGCCTCTAGGACCACAAACCACCCACCACGTTATAACAAATCTCTATAAGGTTCAGTGCTCCTGCATCACAAAGACATTTGATGATCCAGGGCAGGGGTCCCCCAAATTCTTCAACTTATTATTATACAGAATTTTCACTGATCAGTCATAATGTTATGACCACTCACCAGTGGTGGTGGGTCTATAAGGGGCGCACGGGGGCTGCCCCCTCTCTCCTGCCACCTGTCTATCACTATACTGTAGATAGATTCATGCATTGCATGAATCTATCTATGGTCGCGCTGCCACCCCCTATTCAGGTGCCCGACCCCTTTTCTGAGTGCCGGGAACCTGAATTACAGCAGTGGGGTATTTTTTTTAAGCACCTGATTAGAGCCGTAGGAGATGCACACTGGCAACATTTGATGGGCACAGTAGCGACAATTGATGGGCACACTGGCAGCAATTGATGGGCACAATAGCAGCAATTGATGGGCACAGTGGCAGCAATTGATGGGCACAGTGGCAGCAATTGATGGACACACTGGCAGTAATTGATGAGCACACTGGCAGCAATTGATGGGCACAGTGGCAGCAATTGATGGGCACACTGGCGGTAATTGATGAGCACACTGGCAGCAATTGATGGGCACAGTAGCAGCAATTGATGGGCACAGGGGCAGCAATTGATGGGCACACTGACAGCAATTGATGGGCACAGTGGCCGCAAATTGATGGGCACACTGGCAGCAATTGATGGGTACAGTAGCTGCATTTGATGGCACAGTGGTGGCAATTTATGGGTACAGTGGCTGCATTTTATGGCACAGTGGCAGCAATTGATGGCACAGTGGCTGCGTTTGATGGGCACAGTGGCTGCATTTGATGGCACAGTGGCTGCGTTTGATGGACACAGTGGCTGCAAAAGTTTGAGCACCAGCCGCCACTGCCACTCACTACTATAATGCTGTGACAACCACCATATCCTGTTTGCTACTGACACCAAGCGGTCAGTAGCAAATTCTTTAAGTCCTGTAAGTTGTGAGATGGTACCTCCATGGATCAGACTTGTTTTTCCAGAACATCCCACAGATGCTTGATTGTATTGAGATCTGTAAAATTTGAAAGTCGTCACCTAAAACTCGTTGTTGGGTTCCTTAAATCATTATTGAACTCATCAGACCAGACCACCTTCTTCCATTGCTCTGTGGTCCAGTTCTGATGCTCACATGCCCATTGTAGTAGCTTTTGGCTGAGGACACGGGTCAGCATGGGCAACCTTACTGGTCTGCAGCTGCACAACTCCATACACATACATACTCCATTACATCATCTCTCACTGCATGCCCTCTCTCTGGGACCCAGTTAATGCACATGTGCTGCATCTGGTGGCAGGTAACGTGGCAAGTGACAAGCCGCATCTGGTGGCAGGTGATAAGCTGCATCTGGTGGCAGGTGATGTGGCAAGTAACAAGCTGCATCTGGTGGTAGGTGACGGGACAAGTGACAAGCTGCATCTGGTGGCAGGTGACGTGGCAAGTGACAAGCTGCATCTGGTGGCAGGTGACGTGGCAAGTGACAAGCTGCATCTGGTGGCAGGTGACGTGGCAAGTGATAAGCTGCATCTGGTGGTAGGTGACGGGACAAGTGACAAGCTGCATCTGGTGGCAGGTGATGTGGCAAGTGACAAGCTGCATCTGGTGGCAGGTGACATGGCAAGGGACAAGCTGTATCTGGTGGCAGGTGACGTGGCAAGTGACACCCAGCACATAGCACAATGGCAGCAAAGGTGCCCATTGTGTCCGCTGACAAAATTGACACCAGAAACAAAGATATGGCCCCTGCCCTCGCCTATAACTGGCCTTCACAGCAAGGAGCACATGGAAGGGCAAACGCATGAAAGACAAAACCAGAGAAAATTCACAGCTCAACTCACCAACCAGTCTGCTTACCAATCAAATTAACCTGTCCAACAGTATTAAAAACATGGGGTTAGCAAGCACACATTTGCAAACGCATGCGTAAGCTGCAAGGTCTTTTCATTGCCTCCTGTATCACTTGCAGTCCTAACCTTCTAAATTTATGAGGGTCTCCACAATGGAAGCACATGCATTCTAATGGATAGATAAGGGGCAGGTGGGCCTGGAGGTAGCCCAATCCTCCTTAAAGGCACAGAGGAAAATTGGACACCCAGCACAATGGCAGCAATGGTGCCCAGAGTGTCCCCTGACCAAATTTACACCAGTTCAATGTGCCAATGAGGAGTCCGCCTTGTGTGGAAGGAGAATTGGACTGCCTCCAGGCCCACCTACCCCTTATCTATCCATTAGAATGCATGTGCTTCCATTGTGGAGGACTGCAAGTGATACAGGGTGTCATGAAGAGGCCTTGCAGCATACGCATGCGTTTGCACATTTGTGCTAACTAAACCCCTGTTTCTAACACATACTGTTGGACAGGTTAATTCAATTGGTAAGCAGACTGGTTGGTGAGTTGAGCTGGGAATTTTCTCTGATTTTGTCTTTCATAACATGGGCTCCTTGCTGTGAAGGCCAGTTACAGGTGGGGGCAGGGGCCATCTCTTTGTTACTGGTGCTATGGCATCCACCTTAAAGGGAGAGTGGAGGGCAGGAGGAAGGCCCATTCATTTTAGGCCTTCGTATGTGTCATCGGGTGGTCTGCTGTCCAATTGGAAGCTGCCATCTGGGTGACCCCACAGCCATCTTTGGTGAGGGCAAAGCTTACAAAAAGCCCTAGCTCACTGCAGTTGGTGCGCAATCTGCATATGATGAGGTTAAGGACAAGAACCCGCTGGTCAGGGACAGTGAATCTAGCGCAAGGACAGGTTCCAGAGGAGGAGGGACATAAAAGGGATTGGTACAGACTACTTTGGAAACTCCGCTATAGAGCTTACTGCTTCTGCTTGTCTTTTGCCTCTGTGCCATGAGCCTTTGCCCTCGGTCTTCTGCTCTCCTGCTGGAGTTCCATCTCTTGTGTTAGTGTTTCTGCTTCATTTTTGCTGTTGAGGAGACTGAATTGTTGCAGCTAGAACTGTTAATATATTCCGCATTCTCAACCACTGTGTGTGCCAAGTCTTCCCTTTGGGTGTCTATCGCCCTGGCCCCCCAGCCCTCTCAGCCTACATGCCTTTATGCATGATGAGTAAAGGGCCACTCTGCTACAACAACTTTACCTGAATCCATCGTCATGTGACTCTCACTGGTGTCTCTTCTGTAAGTGGAGGCTAGTGATTCACCACTGCAGTGCATCCATGCCATTGGCCAGTGGTCTTGTTGCCACCCCTCTTCATGACATTGCTGGGGTCTTCAGGACCATTTAGGGAAGGGGTCACCGCTCCAGGTGGATGTGTGGAAATGGCACTCTCCTCAAGGTGGAAGCATCAGGTGCAGGCTAAGCATATAGCAATTAGAAGAGGGAAGGTCTGGACAGCCGCACTCCAATAAAATGCCTTTATTGTGCAAAATAACAAAAGTACACACCACAGCAGGGTACAGTATAATAAACTGATGCGTTTCACACTATTAACAGTGCATAATCATAGCTATAAATAATAATATATATATAATTGTATATAATAGCTATGGCCCCGTACACACGAGGGGATCTCCGCTGGAAACGGTCCGCCGGACCGTTTCCAGCGGAGATTCCTCCTCCGGATTTGGATCTGATGGCTTGTACTCACCATCGGATCAAAATCCGCGCAGAATTCATCCGCGGTGTCGCGCCGTCGCCGCGATGATGACGCGGCGATGTGCGCGATGCTGGAATGTAAGTACTTCCACGCATGCGTCGAATCATTACGACGCATGCGAGGTAGGGGAGCGGACGGATTGATCCGGTGAGTCTGTACAGACCACCGGATCAATCCGCTGGACCCGATTCAAGCGGATAGATTTCTTAGCATGCTAAGAAATTTATATCCGCTTGAGATCGATCGGCCCGAGAAATCTCCACGGATAAATATCCGCTAGGCCGTACAGACGACCGGATTTATCCGCTGGAACTGATCCGCGGATCAATCCCAGCGGATAGATCCGGTCGTGTGTACGAGGCCTATGACTAAGTACTGTAGGTATATATTCCCAATTAGGGGATGGGGCGTGGGACTGTATGAATGCAAATTGGGTATATCAATAGAACAAAAATAATAGTAATAGTTCAGGAACCACAGAGATCATACAAGGAGACAAGGTTTATAAAAAAATATATAATTTTAATTGTACACTCTATTAATACAAAAAAGGCTAAAAAACATGATCACATGAGAGATTGCAATTCAACGTTAATTGACTTATATAATGTATCATTTACTGTAGGTAGATTGTCTTATATACTTCCGTGTCCCTGAGGAAGCCCCAATGGGCGAAACATGTGGACCTACAGTATATGATACATTATATAAGTCAATTAACGTTGAATTGCAATCTCTAATGTGATCATGTTTTTTAGCCTTTTTTGTATCAATAGAGTGTACAATTAAAATTATATATTTTTTTATAAACCTTGTCTCCTTGTATGATCTCTGTGGTTCCAGAGCTATTACTATTATTTGTGTTCTATTGATATACCCAATTTGCATTCATACAGTCCCACGCCCCATCCCCTAATTGGGAATATATACTTATTTTTCTACCAGGGACGGTAATGCATTTGGCTACTTAAGCTATACCCTCAAGTGCAAGCTCTATATATTTTTCTATTTTCTATGACTAAGTACTGTTGATAGTGTGAAACGCGTCAGTTTTTATCCTATTTTATTGGAGTGCGGATGTCCAGACCTTCCCTGAGGTCTTCAGGACCCTGCCAATTGACAGCCAATAAGAAGCATCTACGTCTCAGTGAAGAGAAGTGGGCACCCTGAAGAAGAAGAAGCTTGTCCAGAAGATGGAAAATGGGAAGCGGTGTGTCACATGACCATAGATTCAGGTAAATGTAATTGGATGATAAGGAAAGGCTTGGGGGGTATCAGGGGTGGGGGCAGTATACATTGGCGGGGCTCTTAGTTAAATAAACATGTAATTCATGAGTTAAAAAACATCTGTAATTATACTTTTCCTGTTTTTGCTTCTCTCGGCACAGCACCTCAGTTTCCGTCTACGAATCCAAGAAATGAATATAGCCTTTGACGCACTGACTGTGAGATTATCACGGGGGCCATTAGTGCTGCCCCTAGGGCATTACTCTTATTTTACATTCAGCTCTAAATAGAAGATGAAAAATATAAAAATGGATGTGGGGAAATTGTCTCTCCGGAGTTACCTATCCCTTCATGTATATTCATGGAGCCCCCCTGGCTCAGTCCATGCCAGATACATGGAAATGTGCTCATTAGACACTTCCATATTTGTTTGATAAATTGGAGAGTTATATGGAAATGGGAGTCGTCACAAAACTCACTTCATCGTGGATCATATTCTTCATTTATAGACAGCCTTGTGTGCCGTTCCTAAAACGGCTTACCCTAAAGGGACTTATCATTAATGGGGAATGACTCTTCTGATTTGTCGAAGTGTTCCTGTGACCCATGTGGATTGTATTGGAAGCATTAATATGAAATTAATCTGAATTATTTAAAGTACATTTAGAGTCAAAACATTTTTTTTATTATATTTGGATAGATTCGTGATTTTATTTCATATACAGTAAGTTGTGTAGCCAGGCTCTGGCTAGTCTGCCTGTGTCATTGTGGGACATTCTTTAACAAGGGCTGCCTTGAGTTTGTTTCCCTCTAGTGTTCAGCCTGGTCATTGTCTAGCCCTTTGACTCTTTGGCCGGCCCATGAGGTCCACAGATCGCACATCCCTTCCTATAAAGGATATGTCAATAGACTATGGCCGTGTACACACGATCAGTCCATCCAATGAGAACGGTCCGTTGTCATCGGTTAACCCAGGGGTCTCCAAACTGCGGCCCGAGGGCCAGATGTGGCCCTTTGCTAGCCTTTATCCGGCCCTTGGGGCACAATTCCTCCCACTGACATGAGGCACTATTCCTCCCATTGACACCAACAATGGGTCACTATATTATCTACTGATACCAATGATGGGATACTATTCCTCCTACTAATAGGGGGAGAATTCTTCTTCTTCCTATTGACCACCAACCCTGAGGCCATATATGTTCTCACTCATGCCGGGGCCGTGACATTTTCTTCCCTTGCTGGCCCCAATCCGGCCCTCCTAAAGTCTGAAGGGCAATAAAGTGGCCATTTGTTTGAAAAGTTTGAAGACCCCTGGGTTAACCGATGAAGCTGACTGATGGTTTGATGTGCCTACACACCATAGGTTAAATAACCGATCGTGTCAGAACGCGGTGACGTAAAACACAACAATGTGCTGAAAAAAATGAAGTTCAATGCTTCCAAGCATGCGTCGACTTGATTCTGAGCATGCGTGGGTTTTTAACCGATGCTTTTGCATACTTACGATCGGTTTTGACCTATCGGTTAGGCGTCCATCGGTTAAATTTTAAAGCAAGTTCTCATTTTTTTGACCGAAGGTTAACCGACCGATGGGGCCCACACACGATTGGTTTGGACCGATGAAAACGGTCCTTCAGTCCGTTTTCATCGGTTTTGACCGATCGTGTGTACGCGGCCTATGGAAAAACCTGAAACAGCCCTATGAAAAAGCTGTAGAGAATGCTACAGTCTGAGAGCAGAGGAACTAACGGAATTTCGATCTGAAATTAAAGATGCAAGACCTTCAGCCAGGAGATCATGTGATGTTAATGAACCTAGGGGTGCCTGGAAAGTACAAGTTGGCAGACCGCTGGCGACCTTAACCATACATCCCCTGCAAGTAACTCCCTGGGCTGCCAGTGTCTCAAATCCACCCTGAGGGAAAAACAGGCCCTTTAACCACTTCAACAGCATGCACTTATACACCTTCCTGCCCAGGCCAATTTTCAGCTTTCAGCGTTGTCGCAATTTGAATGACAATTGCGCGGTCATGCTACACTGTACCCAAACAATTTTTTTAGCATTTTGTTCCCACAAATAGAGCTTTCTTTTGGTGGTATTTGATCACCTCTGCGATTTTTATTTTTTGCGCAACAAATAAAAAAAGACAGAAAATTAAAACTTTTTTCTTTGTTTCTGTTAATTGTGTTTGTATATAAGTAAGTTTTCTTCTTCAATGACGGGCACTGATATGGCTGCACTGAAGGGCACTGATAAGGCGGCAGCAATGAGGTGACACTGATGAGGTGGCACTGATGGGCACTAATAGGTGGCACTGATAGGTACTAATGAGTGGCACTGATGGGCACTGATAGGTGGGCACTGGGCATGGATGGGCACTGAGAGGTGACACTGATGGGTGGTACTGATGACACTGATGGGTGGCATTGCTGGGCATCACTTGTCTGTACTGACCTATAATGTTGCCAGTCAGTGCCCATTTGTCCACATGTTGGGGGCTTCCCTGGTGGTCCTGGCGGCTTCCCTGGTTGTCCAGTGTGGGCATCCACGGGGGGGGGGGGCTGCGCTGATAAAAAATCAGCGCAGACCCCCCTGTCAGGAGAGCTGCCGATCGGCTCTCTTCTATTTGCATCTGTCAGGCGCGAGTGAGGAAAAGCCGATCTACGGCTCTTCCTGTTTACATCGCGATCAGCCGTGATTTGACACGGCTGATCATGTGGTAAAGAGCCTCCGTCAGAGGCTCTTTACCTAGATTGGTGTAGCGGTGTGTCAGACTGACACAACGCACCACCGATAGCCACGATGCGAGCCCCCCCCTGTGGCTGTTATTCTGCTGGATGTCATATGACGTCCAGCCAGGATAACGTAACCACCGGCCGCCCGTCATTTTGCTGTAGACAAGGGCGGTAAGTGGTTAAAAATGTGGCATCGAAATCATCTGAGTACCCCAGTCCACAACCTCTACGGGTAATGAATCACCACCCCTCAGAACCAGCTGCGTCATCGGGGTCAGAACAACCAACTGACAGTAGAAGATGACAGCGATGAGGAGGAGAGAGTCCCTCACTGGCTATGACCATTAACCCAAGAAACCGGCTTTGGCCCTCATGCAGTTGAGGAAGAAAGAAGGAGATCTTCGAGTTCAGAAGTGGAAATTCTACCTCTACCTAAAAAGGTCTGGCGAGGTTAAGATCGAGATAGTCCGTCTAATGAAGAGGGTGTTGAAGATCTGATCAGCTTCAATGATGGAGATCTACTGCAGCTCAGATTAGATAGTCCTCCTGAAGCTGAAATCCCATCTACAGATGTGGATTCAGATGAGAGAATGGAATCTAATGGAAGCAGTAAAAACCCTGTTAACAAAACCACAGAGTTTTCCTTCCCTGGACCTTTCCTTCAGCCACCTTTCGGTTTCACCAGTACCAAAAATCTGGACTAGACTCTAACGCTGCATACACACAATCGGAAATTCCAACCGTGTGTAGGCTCCATTGGACATTTGCTGTCTGGATTTCCAAAAACAAAAATTTGAGAGCTGGTTCTGCCCTTTATGAAATAGTGGGAATAGAGGGCACACCAGCCTTGTGCATTATGCTTTGTTAAAAAAAATTGTAAAAACAGATTAAAAACTACTCACAAACATGTGAAGATCATTTTTGTAAAAGCCTCCAAATGGTGGCAGTCAATCTAGGTATGACAGTCTCCAGGTGGTGAAGAGAGGACTTCAGGACCACTGCTGGCTTACATGTTTCGAATGGATACCTTCTTCCTCAGAACCTACTTTATGGAAGAGTGGCAAGAAGAAAGCCATTGTTGAAATAAAGCCATAAGAAGTCCCGTTTGCAGTTTGTGAGAAGCCATGTGTTGGACTTGATGGACTAGGTTGGATTTGATGGACTTGTATCTTTTTTCAACCTCACCTACTATGTAACTATGTGGGGGACACAGCAAACATGTAGAAGAAGGTGCTCTGGTCAGATGAGACCAAAATGTAACTTTTTGACCTACAGCAAAACGCTATGTGTGGTGGAAAACTAACACTGCACATCACCCTGAACATACTATCCCCACTGTGAAACATGGTGGGGGCAGCATCATGTTGTGGGGATGATTTTCTTCAGCAGGGACATACCCAGGGCTTTTTTTCAGCAGGAACATGGGGGAACGCAGTTCCGGTACCTCCAGCTCTAAATGTATGTAATGGTGCTCAAAGGTGGGTAGAGGGTGGAACCAAGGAACGGTGCTCAGAGGTGGATAAGGAGTGGAACCAAGGAACGGTGCTCAGAGGTGGGTAGAGGGTGGAACCAAGGAACGGTGCTCAGAGGTGGGTAGGGGGTGGAACCAAGGAATAGTGCTCAGAGGTGGGTAGAGGGTGGGACCAAGGAACGGTGCTTGGAGATGGGTAGGGAGTGTAACCAAGGAACGGTGCTTGGAGATGGGTAGGGAGTGTAACCAAGGAACGGTGCTCGGAAGTGGGTAGGGGGTGGAGAAAAGGAATGGTGCTCGGAGGTGGGGAGGGGTGGAACCAAAAAATGGTGCTCGGAAGTGGGTAGGGGGTGGAACCAAGAAATGGTGCTCAGAGGTGGGCAGGGGGTGAAACCAATGAATGGTGCTTGGAGGTGGGTAAGGGGTGGACACAAGTGGTGACAGAAGGAGGGAGTTCCTGCACCTATTCTCTGAGAAAAAAAGCTCTGGACATACCCAAAAAGACTTGCAGCTGTAATTGCAGTTAAAGGAGGTGAGGAGGTAAAGTATTGACTGTGACAGGCCGAATACAAATGCACGCCACACTTTTCATATATTTATTTGTAAAAAAAATTGTGAAAACCATTTATCATTTCCTTCCACTTCACAATTATGTGCCACTTTGTGTTGGTCTATCACATAAAATCCCAATAAAATACATTTACGTTTTTGGTCGTAACATGACAAAATTTGGAAAATGTCAAAGGGTCTGAATACTTTTCAAGGCACTGCAGCTTCCTTTTATATGAATATGATTTTTTATTCCTCTGGATGAACTGTGGGTGTAGATTTGTGTATATGGGATTGTTTGTTTTTTTTTGGTTGAACTTGATGGGCCAGATTCAGGTACGAGTTACGACGGCGTATCTCCAGATACGCGCTGTCGTATCTCTGAGTGTGCGGCGTCGTATCTATGCGCCTGATTCTTAGAATCAGTTACGCATAGAATTCCCTAAGATCCGACCGGCGTAAGTCTCTTACACCATCGTATCTTATCTTATTTACGCTGGACGCAGGGCCGGCCCTATGATGGGACCGGGTGGTACCATGGTACCAGGCGGCACTTTTAGGGGGGCAGCAAACCAACGCCCCTCAGCCAGCTCATTCTGCCGCTGTCTGTGACTGTGAGGAGCCCAGCCTTTGAGGACACTAGCAGGGGGAGCAGTCAGGTGTCGCTGCCTGCGAGGAGCCCGGCGCCGCTGACGTTAGTGGTGGGTGGCGGGCTGTCAGAACACTTGCAGGGTGGGTGGCAGTCAGCAAGTGAGGCGCCGCTGCCTGCGAGGAACCCGGCGCCGCTGCTGTTAGTGGTGGGTGGCGGGCAGGCAGAACACTCGCAGCCGGGGGGAGGGGGTGGAGTTAGTGAGTGAGCTGGCAGGGGAGCAGAGAGATGATGTTCACTCTGAAACACAGCAAGTGATGATCCTCAAACATGTGGAAAGTGACAATCCGCAATGTGTGGCATGTGACGATCCGCAATGTGTGGCATGTGACAATCCGCAACGTGTGGCACGTGACAATCCGCAACGTGTGGCAGCGGAGGGGGGGGGCAGCATTTCATTCTTGGTCCCAGACAGCACAATGTCTTGGGCCGGCACTGGCTGGACGCTAGGTGGCACTTCCGTATATTTACGCGTAGAATATGTAAATTAGGTAGATACGCCGATTCAGAAACGTACGTGCGCCCGGCGCATTTTTTTACGTAGTTTACGTAAGGCTTTTTCCGGCGTATAGTTACCCCCGCTATATGAGGCGTACGCAATGTTAAGTATGGACGTCGGGCCAGCGTCTAATTTTTTACGTTTTGCGTCGTTTGCATAAGTCGTTCGCGAATAGGGTTTTGCGTAAGTTACGTTCATGTCAAAAGCATTGACTATTTGCGGCGTAATTTGGAGCATGCGCACTGGGATACTTTCACGGACGGCGCATGCGCCGTTCGTTAAAAACGTCAAATACGTGGGGTCACGATTAGTTAGCATACAACACGCCCCCTACCAGCCTCTTTTGAAATAGGCGGGCTTACGCCGCCCGGTATACGATACACCGCCGTAACTAAAGGCGTAACTTTTTTGTGAATACAGTACTCGCCTTTCTAAGTTATGGCGGCTTAGCGTTTCTGAGATACGCTACGCCAGCCTAAAGATAGGCATTTGTATCTGAATCCGGCCCGATGTCTTTTCAACCTGCCTAACTATGAATAGAACGGGATGGCGTTTATTAGTAGACATGACAATCAAATAAAGGGAGCCTTTCAACGAGCGTATCAAACCCAAATGGAAGCTCCTGAAGCCATAATTATCCCGACTGTAATTAGCTGGTAAGAAATGAATGATGAACTCTTTGCAGAACAAAGCAAATAACATAAATCTCTACCCGCAATGGGAACCTGAGGACTCGGCGTGCGCGTGCGCTGACCGCGGAAGGTGCGGTTTTACACTTCCAGCGGTTTCATTCTCCTATTCTAATTTCCAGAAAACAATTACAGCTGAGGAGGGTTTACGGTGGCAAATTGCTACGCGGGAGAAAATCTCACCCGGGGAGGAATTTGTATTTTCTGACAGATAATAATGTAAACATTTCTCCCCAGATTCGTACGCGCTAAATAGCTGTCAGAGAGCCGCGGATCGCCGCCCTTAATTGTCATTTTATGTGTGTTCACAGCGACAAGGCTTATCATTTTACAACAGTTGATTGGTACAATTCAAGAGGACATTTCATAACGTTACAAGTCTCGGCATGAATACATTTCTGAGAAGTCACAATATACACTGTGGGCCAGATTCACGTAGCGCAGCGGATCTATAGATCCGCTCGATCTACGTGAATTAAGATCCGCTCTCGCAAGTTTAGGAGGCAAGTGGCTAATTCACAAACCACTTACCTCCAAACTTGCGACGGCGGATCCTAAATCCCCCGGCGGAATTCAAATTCCGCGGCTAGGGGAGTGTACTATTTAAATCAGGCGCGTTCCCGCGCCGATTTAAATGCGCATGCGCCGTCCGTGAAATTTCCCGGCGTGCATTGCTCCCACTGACGTCGCTAGGACGTCAGTGGTTTCGACGCTTACGTAAACGACGTCCGTCCGTATTCGAGAACGACTTACGCAAACAACGTTAAAAAATTCAAATTCGACGCGGGAACGCCGACTAGACTTAACATTGGCTGCGCCTGATAAAAGAAGGGGTAAGTATACGCCGGGAAAGCCGCTACGGAAACGTTGTAAGAAGACTGCGTCGGGTCCGCGTACGTTCGTGAATTTGCGTATCTCGCTGATTTACATATTATTTATCATAAATCAGCGGGAACGCCCCCGGCGCCATTTTTAAATGGAAAAAAAGATCCGACAGTGTAACACAGTGTAACACTGTCGGATCTTAGTCCTATCTATGCGTAACTGATTCTATGAATCAGGCGCATAGATAGGACCAGTTTACGTCAGAGATACGATGGTGTATCTGTAGATACACCGTCGTATCTCTTTGTGAATCTGGCCCAGTATTACCAAAAGTATTGGGACGCCTGCCTTTACACGCACATAGGGCCAGATTCACAAAGGTTAGCGGATCTTTAGATCCGTGTAACCCAGGGTTCCTCAAACTTTTTAAACAGGGGGCCGGTTCACTGTCCCTCAGACCGTTAGAGGGCCGGACTATAAAAAAAACTATGAACAATTTCATATGCACACTGCACATATGTTATTTTGAGGCCACCCTCACCGTCATTTCAAGCCATCATTGCAAGCCCATCCTCACTGTCATTTCAGACCATCATTGCAAGTCCCACCTCACCACCACTTCAAATTCAAGCCCCCCCTCACCATTGTAAGCCCTTCACGATCATTGCAACCCTCCCCCTTCATCATTATAAGCCCCTCATTGCAAGCCCCCCTCACAATCATTAATTGCAAACCAATCGTGATCATTGCAAGCCCCCCCACCTCACCATCATCATTACCCCCTCATTGCAAGCCCCCCCTCGCCATCATCATTGTAAGCCCCTCATTGCAAGCCCCCCCTCACAATCATAAATTGCAAGCCGATCAAGATCATTGCAAGCCCCCCCAATCATCATTACATCATCATCATCATCAGCACAGGGCAGCACAGTGGTGCAGTGAATAGCACTTTCGCCTAGCAGCAAAAGGTTCGCTGGTTCGAATCCCAACCACGACACCATCTGCCTGGAGTTTGCATGTTCTCCCTGTGTCTGCGTGGGTTTCCTCCGGGTACTCCGGTTTCCTCCCACACTCCAAAGACATGCTGGTAGGTAAATTGGATCTCGTCCAAATTGGCCCAGTATATATGTATATATGTGTGTATGACTGTGTGTCCCTAGCGTGTCATGATCCTACGGGGTAAAAATGACCGCACCAGCCAAGCAGATACTGGTTGGAAAAAGCGCCCAGAGGCGATTCAGTTTGCATGCGTTGCGCTATACAAGTCATTCATTCATTCATTCATTCATCATCATCATCAGCCCCTCATTGCAAGCCCCCCCTTCAGCATTGCAAGCCCCCCACCATCATCATCATCATCATTACATCATCATTTCATCATCATCAGCCCCCCTCACCATCGCAAGCCCCCCCTCCCTCACCATCGCAAGCCCCCCCTCCCTCACCATCGTAAGCCCCCCCTCCCTCACCATCGTAAGCCCCCTCACAGCCTTTCTCCTTACTGTGCCAAACTGCTGTCACGGTCCCGCTGTGTCACAAAGCTCACAGTGTTGGTAACAGTTCTGGCCTGCTGTGATAAATGTCCCGCCCTCCTCCTCCTAGACCAGCTTGTGTGATAGACAGAACACTGGCTCTATCACACGAGCTAGTCTAGGAGGAGGGGGCGAGACATTTATCACAGCGCGCCCTAACTGTTAATACTGTGATCTCCATGAACGGGTCGGGTGGGCCGGTTAAAAGTCCTCCGCGGGCCGAATGTGGCCCGCGGGCCGTAGTTTGAGGACCCCTGGTGTAACCTATGTGTTTTAAGATCCGCCCTCGCAAGTTTGTGAGGAAAGTGTCAAATTCACAACACACTTACCTCCAAACTTGCGACGGCGGATCCTAACTCCCCCGGCGGAATTCTAATTCCGCGGCTGGGGGAGTGTACTATTTAAATCAGGCGCGCTCCCGCGCCGATTTAAATACGCATGCGCCGTCCGGGGAATTTCCCGGCGTGCATTGCTCCCACTGACGTCGCTAGGACGTCAGTGGTTTCGACGCTTACGTAAATGACGTCCGTCCGTATTCGAGAACGACTTACGCAAACGGCGTTAAAAAATTCAAATTCGACGCGGGAACGTCGGCTATACTTAACATTGGCTGCGCCTGATAAAAGAAGGGGTAAGTATACGCCGGGAAAGCCGCTACGGAAACGTCGTAAGAACACTGCGACGGGTCCGCGTACGTTCGTGAATTTGCGTATCTCGCTGATTTACATATTATTTATCGTAAATCAGCGGGAACGCCCCCGGCGCCATTTTTAAATGGAAAAAAAGATCCGACAGTGTAACACAGTGTAACACTGTCGGATCTAGCCCTATCTATGCGTATCTGATTCTATGAATCAGGCGCATAGATAGGACCAGTGTAAGTCAGAGATACGATGGTGTATCTGTAGATACGCCGTCGTATCTCTTTGTGAATCTGGCCCAACATTACCAAAAGTATTGGGACGCCTGCCTTTACACGCACATGAACTTTAATGGCATCCCAGTCTTAAGTCTGTAGGGTTCGATACTTTTTTATTATTAAAGTGTACCGTTTTATCTGCTCTCTGTTTCTCTCTTGTTACATGCATTGGAGTCCGGCTTCGGCTCCCCCTGCAAGGCTGCCCAGACCAAAAGACTGTCATCTCACACAGAGCTACCATAGCTCAAAGGACTTTTTGTGGATATGTGTGTTATTTTATGTGTCAGCATGCGCCATTACTGTATATACTCTCAGAAGGGCCTGGTGACTCCTACTTACAGTGGCCCGGATTCAGGTAGATTTGCCCCTTATTTACGGAGGCACAGGGCAGCGTTTTTGCCCTGCGCCCCCGCAAATTTACTGCGCTACCCGCGATTCACGGAGCAGTAGCTCCGTAAATTGCGTGTGCGCTGTGTAAACTTGCCCTGCGTAAGGGCGCCTAATGTAAATGATCCCGTAGGGGGCGGGAATCATTTAAATTAGGCGCGCTCCCGCGCCGAGCGTAGAGCGCATGCTCCGTCGGGAAACTTTCCCGACGTGCATTGCGGCAAATGACGTCGCAAGGACGTCATTTGCTTCAAAGTGAACGTGAATGGCGTCCAGCGCCATTCACGAATCACTTACGCAAATTACGTAAAATTCGAACGTCGCGACGCGGGAATGTCGGGTATACTTTAGCATTGGCTGCCCCTGCTATTAGAAGGGGCAGCCTTACGCTAAACACGCCGTACGGAAACGACGTAAATTGCGTACGCAGGGCTTGCGCAACATTGTGAATCGGTGTTAGTATGCAATTTGCATACTATACGCTGACCACAATGGGAACGCCCCCTAGCGGTCATCGCAAGAATGCAGCCTAGATATGCGTGGCATAAGAGCCTTATGCCACGCAGATTTTAGGCTGCTGTCGGCGTTACGATGTTCCTGAATTAGGAGCATTCGTAACGCCGGGGCAAGTAAGCAATTGCGCTGTGTAACCTATGGTTACACAGGCGCAATTGCTACTTGAATCTGGGCCACTGTTGTCGGGTTGGCTTAAAGGTTCTGACACTGTGAAGCTGGACATTGATCTGGATCTGGAGAGTCTATAAGTGATTGGCTATGGTATCTGGGACCCCTAACCCTCACCTCCTTAACAATTCTGCAATAAAAAGTGACTGGCGCCCAATATCATTTCTCAGTCACCCCATTTTAGCCATCGACATCGCCCTGGGGTGAAATGCTAGTTCGCTCCTGGCTTCTGGGGGTAGACATGTTATTTTGTTTCGATTCATTATTTGCATAAATTTGTTTGGTTAAATTTGTTTCATTTGTTTGATTGGTTTATTCGTTTTCTAATTGATTTGAAAAGTTTTCAAACCAATTTCAAATAGTTTTGGAATTTGAAAAGTTTTGGAATTCAAAAAGTTTCCCAATCCTAATGCCGCGTACACACGACTGTATTTCATGACGTGAAAAATGCAATTTTTTTTTTTAATGTCATTAAAAACGATCGTGTGTGGGCTCCAGAGTATTTTTCATGGCATTGGCCCAGATTCAGGTAGAATTGCGCTATATTTGCGCAGGCACAGGGCAACGATTTTGCCCTGCGCCCACGCAAATATTTTGCGCTGCCCTCGATTCACGGAGCAGTAGCTCCGTGAATTGCGAGGGCGCGCCGGCAAAATTGCCCGGCGTAAGCGCGCGCAATGTAAATGATCCCGCCGGGGGCGGGAATCATTTAAATTAGGCGCGCTCCCGCGCCGAGCGTACAGCGCATGCTCCGTCTGGAAACTTTCCCGACGTGCATTGCGGCCAATGACGTCGCAAGGACGTCATTTGCTTCAAAGTGAACGTGAATGGCGTCCAGCGCCATTCACGCATCACTTACGCAAACGCCGTGAAATTCAAATTTCACGGCGCGGGAGCGGCGGCTATACTTTAGCATTGGCTGCCCCTGCTATTAGAAAAGGCAGCCTTGTGCTAAAGTTGCCGTATGGAAACTCCGTACCTGGCTTGCGCGGGGCCCGCGCAGGTTTGTGAATCAGTTTGCATACTACACGCTGATACACAATGGGAGCGCCCCCTAGCGGCACACGCAAGAATGCAGCCTAAAATCTGCGAGGCATAAGAGCCTTATGCCGCGCAGATTTTAGGCTGCAGTCGGTGTAACGAGGTTCCTGAATCAGGAGCACTCGTTATACCGGAGCAAGTAAGCAATTGCGCCGTGTAACTCATGGTTACACAGGCGCAATTGCTTCTTGAATCTGGGCCATTAAAAATTTAGAACATTCTCTAATTTTTCTCATTGTTTTTCTCGTTGTGAAAACCTGTGTGGGCTTTAATGACGTGAAAAAAACACGCATGCTCAGAAGCAAGTTATGAGACGGGAGCGCTCGTTCTGGTAAAATTAGCGTTTCGTAATGGAGATGGCACATTCGTCACGCTGTAACAGACTGAAAAGCGCGAAGACTGAAAAGAGCGAATCGTCTCTCACCAAACTTTTACTAACACGAAATCAGCAAAAGCAGCCCCAAGGGTGGCGCCATCCGAATGGAACTTCCCCTTTATAGTGCCGTTGTACGTGTTGTACGTCACGCACTTTACTCGAGCCTTTTTTTCTTTTACGATCGTGTGTATGCAAGGCAGGCTTGACAAGAATCGGGTTGAAAAAAAACTTTTTTCTAGACCATTAAAAATGTGTAGGCGGCATAATAGTTTTCCAATTTCCAAAAATAATAAAATAGAATAGAAAATAAAGGAATAGAATAGAACATTTTTTCTAATCTATTCCTTTATTTTCTATTCTATTTTATTATCTTTGGAAATTGGAAAACGATTTGAATTCGAAAAGTTTTGGAATCTGAAAAGTTTTCGAATTCAAAAAGTTTTCCAATTCAAATAGTTTTCCAATTTCCAAAAAGAATAAAATAGAAAATAAAGGAAAACAATTGAAAAAATATATATATTTTTTTCTATTCTATTCCTTTATTTTCTATTTTATTCTCTTTGGAAATGGGAAAATGATTCAAATTCGTTTTGGAATTGAAATTCAAAAACTTTGAAAACTATTTGAAAACTTTTGGAACTTTGTCCAAGTTCAAATTTCTTTATTTCGGGTTTTGTTTAAATTCAGTACTATTCTAATTCAGAAATTTGAATACATCCAAATTTCCGAATAACACATTTTTTTCCGAATTTTTATTCCCTTTGGGGGTGCTACACAAATGCAGTATTTTTTATTTATTTTTTGGCCATGTGAATGAACTCTTACGCCGCCGTAACTTACAGCGTATCTTCGGTATCCTGAAAGAATTTGCGCTGTAAGTTACGGCGGCGTAGTGTAACTTTGGCGGCGTAAGGGCGAGCAATTCAAATGTATGTGATGGGGGCGTGTTTTATGTTAATACATCTTGACCCGACGTAAATGACGTTTTTTTGTACGGCGCATGCGCCGTCCGTGGGGATATCCCAGTGCGCATGCTCCAAATTAACCCGCATCACGCCAATGCTTTCGAGGTGAACTGAATTCTACGCAAAGCCCTATTCGCGAACAACTTACGCAAACGGCGTAAACTTTTCAAAATTCGACGCGGGAACGACGGCCATACTTAACATTGAGTACGCCTCATATAGCAGGGGTAACTATACGCCGAAAAAAGCCTTACGGAAACGACGTAAAAAAATGCACCGGCCGGACATACGTTCGTGGATCGCCGTATCTAGCTAATTTGCATAATCAACGGAAACGCCACCTAGCGGCCAGCGTAAATATGCACCTTAGATCCGACGGCGTACTAAGACGTACGCCAGTCGGATCTAGCACAGCTTCAGGCGTATCTTGTTTTGTGGATAGAAAACAAAGATACGCCGGAGCAAACTAGAAGTTACGCGGCGTATCAATAGATACGCCAGCGTAACTTCTTTGTGGATCTGCCCCCATGTATATCTGACCAACTCCCTTATATTCGTAACAAGTACTGTCCGCAATTAGTTTTTTTTTATATGCCTTACGTACCTTGTAATCCAATTTTTTCAATCTTCTCCCCGCGGGAGTAGGCGTTTCTATGCCTAGGGGGATTGTCATCTGGGAGGTCGCCCAGATGATTGACGTCTGTTCCCCCCCGGCGGATAAGGCCCCGCCCCCCGTATTGTGTAGGCGCGCACGAGTTACGGGGTTTCTGAAAGAAGCCGAACATGCAGGCGCCGTATAGAGCCGACTCACATGTTCGGCTTTTTTCGGAAGCCCCGTAACTCGTGCCCGCCTACGCAATACGGGGGGGCGGGGCCTTATCCGCCGGGGGGAACAGACGTCAATCATCTGGGCGACCTCCCAGATGACAATCCCCCTAGGCATAGAAACGCCTACTCCCGCGGGGAGAAGAAGATTGAAAAAAATTGGATTACAAGGTACGTAAAGCATAAAAAAAAAAAACTAATTGCGGACTGTACTTGTTACGAATATAAGGGAGTTGGTCAGATATACATGTTATTAGGGTGAACCTCCGCTTTAAAATGCCATTTACAAATAAGTTTGATTTCTAAACCATAAAAAGAAAAAATTATTAAAAAGTATCTTTCACTTTTTAAATTATTTTACATCAACAACAAAACCAATGACTACCCGGAGTCGCAAAAAACAAAGTCATGTGTAATGCTGGGAATTGCTGATGATGCCGTTAAATTAAAATTGCCAGTCAGATTTAAGAGCTGAACTTTTCGTAACCACCACAAAAATAAGGTGCCAGGCACAGATAATTACTAGTGTTGCTCACGAATATTCGTATTGCGAATATTCGGCTCGAATATGGCATATTCGAGTATTCGCGAATATTTCGAATTTCGCGGTCAATATTCGCTATTCCGAATATTCGGATTTTTTCAATTTTATTTTTAGAACAGATCACATCCTAGAGATCTCCATCGACGTCTAAAAGCATTGCTGGTATGATTAGAGACCTTGGGCCGAGTAGCTGAAGCGATCATTTTATATTGCCGAAAAATCGCAATGCGATTATTCGGCAATAGGAATATCGCGCGATTATTTTCTTCGCCCTTCTTCTGCATCAGAGCCAATCAGAGTGCTCCTACAGCATTTGTCGAAATTCCGCAATAAATATCGCATTCGCATTTTGCGAAATTTCGATAAAATATCACGAATATTCTGAGCCAATCAGAGTGCTCCTACAGCATTTGTCGAAATTCCGCTATAAATATCGCATTCGCATTTTGCGAAATTTCAATAAAATATCACGAATATTCTGAGCCAATCAGAGTGCTCCTACAGCATTTGTCGAAATTCCGCAATAAATATCGCATTCGCATTTTGCGAAATTTCGATAAAATATCACGAATATTCTGAGCCAATCAGAGTGCTCCTACAGCATTTGTCGAAATTCCGCAATAAATATCGCATTCGCATTTTGCGAAATTTCGATAAAATATCAAGAATATTCTGAGCCAATCAGAGTGCTCCTACCGAAATTTCGTAATTATGTTCGCATTCGCAATAGCGAAATTTCGCAATCATTCCATTTCGATAAAATATCACGAATATTCGAATTTAGCGAATATTTCTCGAATATTCGGCTATATATTCGTGATATATATCGCGAAATCGAATATGGCGTATTCTGCTCAACACTAATAATTACCTGCAGTGTCAAGCGATGATTCTTCAAAATAAAAGAGAAATAAATTGCTACTCAGCAAAGTGTCACAATGAGATGGTGCCGACGTGTCACTCAGAAGACGGCGCACAAAGCCGCCTCTTCGGGGTCAACACACCAATTATTTTATTAAAATGCAGGAACTGTTGCCGGGGTCAACACAAAATTGCGAGAAGGTGAGGCGAGTCGGGAGCTCAATCACCCCTTATTGTATTTATTGTGTAATTATTACAGAATACTGCCTGTGATTATCTCATTACTCGAGAAAGCAGCTGGCGGTGTATTGTGCGTTCAGTGCAAGGATCACCGTGTACTTATGTACCGATTCAGCGCCATCCCTTTTTTACCAATCGCCATGACACTCTGAATTTGTGACTCTGAGGATCTGGGATAACTGTACTGTCAAACACATTCATTCTTTTAATACAGTGCCTTGAAAAAGTATTCATACCCCTTGACATTTTCCACATTTTGTCATGTTAGGCCCTGTACACACAATGGCCCAGATCCACGTACCTCGGCGCATCTATAAGTCCGGCGTAGCGTAGCTCAGATACACTACGCCGCCGTAACTTACATGGTATTTTTCGTATCCACAAGAATTTGCGCCGTAAGTTACGGCGGCGTAGTGTAACTGTGTCGGCGTAAGGGCGCGCAATTCAAATGGATAAGATGTGGGCGTGTTTTATGGTAGTTCCTATTGACCCCACGTAATTGACGTTTTTTTTGAACGGCGCATGCGCCGTCCGTGGGGGTATCCCAGTGCGCATGCTCGAAATTAACCCGCAACAAGCCAATGCTTTCAACGTGAACGTAATTCTACGCAAAGCCCTATTCGCAAACGTTTTACGCAAACGATGTACACGACAAAAAATTTGACGCTGGCCCGACTTCCATACTTAACATTGCATACGCCTCAGAGAGCAGCGGTAACGTTACGCCGAAAAAAACCTTATGTAAACGACGTAAAAAAAATGCGCCAGGCGGACGTACATTTGTGGATTGGCGTATCTAGCTCATTTGCATACTCTACGCGGAAATCAACGGAAGCGCCACCTAGCGGCCAGCGTAAATATGCACCCAAGATCCGACGGCGTACTAAGACGTACGCCAGTCGGATCGAGCCCACATTCAGTCGGATCTTGTTTTGTGGATACAAAACAAAGATACGACGGGGCATCGTAGAAATTACGCGGCGTATCAATAGATACGCCAGCGTAATTTCTTTGTGGATCTGGGCCCACCAGTTCAAAAACCGATCGTGTCAGAACGCGGTGACGTAAAACACAACAACGTGCTTAAAAAAACGAAGTTCAATGCTTCCAAGCATGCGTCGACTTGATTCTGAGCAACTGACCGATGGGGCCCACACACGGTAGGTTTGGACTGATGAAACTGAACTTCAGTCCGTTTTCATCAGTTTGGACTGATCGTGTGTACAGGGCCTTACAACCAAAAACGTAAATGTATTTTATTGGGATTTTATGTGATAGACCAACACAAAGTGGCACATAACTGTGAAGTGGAAGGAAAATGACAAATAGTTTTCAACATTCTTTACAAATAAATATGTGAAAAGTGGGGGGTACATTTGTATGGCGCCCCCCGGAGTCAATACTTTGTAGAACCCTTTTTCACTACAATTACAGCTGCACGTCTTTTTGGGGATGTCTCTACCAGCTTTGCACATCTACAGAGGGACATTTCTGCCCATTCTATTTTGAAAAATATCTCAAGCTCTCTCAGATTGGATGGAGAGCGTCTGTGATCAGCAATTTTCAAGTCTTGCCACAGATTCTCAATGGGATTTAGGTCTGGACTGTGATTGGGCCATTCTAACACATGAATATGCTTTGATCTAAACCATTCCATTGTAGCTCTGGCTGTATGTTTCGGGTCATTGTCCTGCTGGAAGGTGAACCTCTGCTCCAGTCTCAAGTCTTTTGCAGACTCTAATGGCTAGTACACACAAGGGGACATGTCCGATGAAAACGGACCAATGGATTTTTTCATCAGATATCCGATGAAGCTTACTTTCATCAGTCTTGCCTACACACCATCAGTTAAAAATCCGATCGTGTCCAACGCGGTGACGTAAAACACAGCGACGTGCAGAGAAAAATGAAGTTCAATGCTTCCGAGCATGCAGGGATGCGGGGACCTCCAGGCGGCCTTATATAATGTGGGGCGTGTACTAAACCCCCTGTGCCATAATTGGCCAAAGCCACCCTGGCTTTGGCCAATTATGGATCTCCGTTTTTTGCGCGCTGTGATTTGCCAAAGCATGCAGGTCATAGTGCATGCTTGACCAATCATTAGCCAGCAATGCACTGCGATGCCGCAGTGAATTATGGGCCGTGACACGCCACTCGAATTTGGTGCGAACGGCCTAGAACGTCCGTAATTCGACGAACGATCGAACGTACGATGTTCGAGTCGAACGCAAAGCTCATCCCTACTCTTGAAGCACCCACTACCCCTCTGGTGTGGTTGATGGTACAGAAAGTATACTTCAAAACTTCCTTTAATATAGGTTTCACAATTACAGATGTGCTGAAAATATATTGCAGTCCCCCCTATAAATTTCACATCAAACTTTCCTTATTTTTGACACTTTAGAAAACCTCCGCCACCATTAAATCATTAGACACGTTTAGAGAAATTACTGGAAGTCAATGACAGCATTTCATTTGTATCATTATAAATGATGGGAATACTCTGAGGATATTTCCAGACATGATTACACTGCAAACCGCAAAGCAAATGAATTCTCGTGTCTCGCTGTTATCATTGTCAGTGTAAGGAACATATTTTAACCCCTTGGCTGCCTAGAATTTGTTGCATGCATTATTGCTACACCCACTCATGTGTAGCCAATGATGTATGTAATATGTCATGACCATCGATGCCATTTAACCACTACAGATCCGCGCTATCATCAAAAGACGTCTGCAGCGCGGACCTGAAGTGCCGAGTGGACGTCTTTAGACGTCCTATTGTTTACATTACCCGCGCGCCGCTGGGGGGCGCGCAGCGGGTAAACACTGTCCCGGCGCATCGCTGGGAAGCCGATGCGTGTACCTGGCGGCCGCGATGTCCGCCGGGTACACGCGATCGTCGGTAACCCAGCAGGGACGTGGAGCTCTGTGTGTAAACACAGAGCTCCACGTGCTGTCAGAGGAGAGGAGACCGATCTGTGTCCCTTGTACATAGAGACACAGCATCGGTCACCTCCCCCAGTCACCCCCCCTCCCCCCACACAGTTAGAACACACCCAGGGAATACATTTAACCCCTTCCTCACCCCTAGTGTTAACCCCTTCCCTACCAGTCACATTTATACAGTAATTAGTGCATTTTTATAGCACTGATCGCTGTATAAATGTGAATGGTCCCAAAATTGTGTCAAAAGTGTCCGATATGTCCGCCGCAATATCGCAATATCGCAGGCCTGACAAAAAAAATCGCAGATCGCGGCCATTACTAGTAAAAAAAAAAAAAATCATAAATCTATCCCCTATTTTGTAGGCGCTATAACTTTTGCGCAAACCAATCAATAAACGCTTATTGCGATTTTTTTTAACAAAAATATGTAAAAGAATATGTATCGGCCTAAATAGAGGAAAAAAATATATATTTAAAAAAAAATTGGGATATTAATATAACAAAAAGTAAAAAATATTGTGTTTTTTTTCAAAATTTTCTGTCTTTTTCTGTTTATAGCGCAAAAAAATAAAAATCGCAGAGATGATCAAATACCACCAAAAGAAAGCTCTATGTGTGGGGAAAAAATGATAAAAATATAATTTGGGTACAGTGTTGTATGAACGCGCAATTGTCATTCAAAATGCGTCAGCGCTGAAAGCTGAAAATTGACACGAAGGGGGTTTAAGTGCCCAGTAATGAAGTGGTTAAAGCCTAAGTTTAGCCCAAGAAAAATCAACACAAAGAAAATGACAGTCAATGTGCCCCTTGTGCTGCTGGCTGACAGATTGCTTGAAATCTTCCTCCAATCCTCCCCCAGCCATTTCCATACTTCGGGGTCTCCCCTGTGATGTTGCCAGTCTTACCTGTTTTAGAGTTTAGTAGGGCGATCTGTGTGTCACGGTCCGGGGTCAGGTTTAGAGACTGTAAATATAGCAATGGAGAAACTCCCACTGACCAGCAGGATAGGTATACAAGCAGGTCACCTTGGTTCTTGGCAGATGACACAGGCTCATTTGAGGTGAAAGGTCTAAGTACTGACCCACCCAAATTCACCAGAGCTCCCGATGGTGGAGATGGGTTTTGCTGTGCGTTAGTACCAGGTCGGGGTCCTTAGGATCACCCTATTAGCTGGTGAGCAAGCCAGGGTCCAGTAGCAGATATAGCAGTTAGGGATCAACAGGACCGTCTTTAAGGTAGGGCAAAAGGGGCAGCTGCCCCGGGCATTCATTGTTGTGGGTCCCAAAGCAGCTGCCTCATACTTGCCAACTATCACAGTTTAAATTCCCTTGTCCCTTGAATTTTTTGTTCTTTGCTGTGTCCAGATATCTCAGTGTGATGTGCTGGTACTAATGCTGTCCAGCTCTCCCCTGTTGTTGTGTACAGATGACTCACCTGCAGACCCTGTGTTTACATGCAAATAACCGTCATTCATATGTAAATAAGGGGAGCATTCATATTTAAATAGTGGCGGCATTCATATGTAAATAAAGGCAACATTCATATGTACAGTGGGGATCGAAAGTTTGGGCACCCCAGGTAAAAATTTGTATTAACCACTTAAGCCCCGGACCAATATGCTGGCTAAAGACCCAAGGGGTTTTTACAGTTCGGGACTGCGTCGCTTTAACAGACAATTGCGCGGTCGTGCGACGTGGCTCCCAAACAAAATTGGCGTCCTTTTTTCCCCACAAATAGAGCTTTCTTTTGGTGGTATTTGATCACCTCTGCGGTTTTTATTTTTTGCGCTATAAACAAAAATAGAGCGACAATTTTGAAAAAAATGCAATATTTTTTACTTTTTGCTCCACATTGCGCCCGCTGTTTACCACATGTTGAGGGATCGTCGCGTGTTTTAGAGCGTGTGCAACAATTCTAGGTCCTTTTTTTTTTTAAACGTCCCTATCCCCGGTAGCTCGCGTGCAGAAGCGAACACGCATGCAAGTCCCGCCCACATATGTAAACGCCGTTCAAACCCCCACATGTGAGGGATCATCACGTGTTTTAGAGCGTGTGTAACAATTCTAGCACTAGACCTCCTCTGTAACTCGAAAATAGTAACCTGTAAAAAAAAATTAAGCGTCGCCTATGGAGATTTTTAACCACTTAAGCCCCGGACCAAAATGCTGCCTAAAGACCCAAGGGGTTTTTACAGTTCGGGACTGCGTTGCTTTAACAGACAATTGCGCGGTCGTGCGACGTGGCTCCCAAACAAAATTGGCGTCTTTTTTTCCCCACAAATAGAGCTTTCTTTTGGTGGTATTTGATCACCTCTGCGGTTTTTATTTTTTGCGCTATAAACAAAAATAGAGCGACAATTTTAAAAAAAATGCAATATTTTTTACTTTTTGCTATAATAAATATCCCCCAAAAACAAATATAAAAATTTTTTTTTTCCTCAGTTTAGGCCGATACGTATTCTTCTACCTATTTTTGGTAAAAAAAATCGCAATAATCGTTTATCGGTTGGTTTGCGCAAAATTTATAGCGTTTACAAAATAGGGGATAGTTTTATTGCATTTTTATTTTTTTCATTTTTTTTACTAGTAATGGCGGCGACTTCGGACAATTTTGACACATTTTTGGGACCATTGTCATTTTCACAGCAAAAAATGCATTTAAATTGCATTCTTTATTGTGAAAATGACAGTTGCAGTTTGGGAGTTAAACACAGGGGGCGCTGTAACATTTAGGGATCACCTAGTGTGTGTTTACTAGTGTAGGGGGGTGTGGCTGTAGGACTGACACCATGGATTGAGTCTTCCCTATAAAAGGGATCACTCGATCGATGCGCCGCCACAGTGAAGCACGGGGAAGCCGTGTTTACACACGGCTCTCCCCGTTCTTCAGCTCCGGGGAGCGATCGCGACGGAGCGGCTAAAAACAAATAGCCGCGCCGTCGTCCCGGATCGCTCCCCGAGCGGACCCGACCTCCGCATGTACTGGGGGGGGTCCCGATCGGACCCCCCACCCACGTCTAGCAGAGGACGTACAGGTACGTACATGTGCCTGTCCGTGCCATTCTGCTGACCTATATGTACATGAGGAGGTCGGGAACTGGTTAATGTGCATAACGAAGCCAAGGAAAGATGGAAAAATCTCCAAAAGGCATCAAATTACAGATTAGACATTCTTATAATATGTCAAAAAAGTTAGATTTTATTTCCATCATTTACACTTTCAAAATTACAGAAAACAAAAAAATGGCATCTTCCAGTTCTTTGAGATTTCTGGGCTGTCTGTCACGCACTGCTCTTTTAAGGTCTATCCATAGATTTTCAATTATGTTGAGGTCAGGAGATTGTGAAGGCCATGGCAAAACCTTCAGTTTACGCCTCTTGATGTAATCCCGCGTGGATTTTGAGGTGTGTTTAGGATCGTTATCCATTTGTAGAAGCCATCCTGTCTTTAACTTCAGCTTTTTCACAGATGGCATCAAGTTACCATCCAAAATTTGCTGAAATTTTATTGAATCCATTTTTCCTTCTACTCGTGAAATGTTCCCTGTGCCACTGGCTGCAATACAACCCCAAAGCATGATTGATCCACCCCCATCCTTAACAGTTGGACAGAGGTTCTTTTCATTAAATTCTGTGCCCTTTCTTCTCCAAACGTACCTTTGCTCATTCCGGCCAAAAAGTTCTATTTTATCCTCATCGCTCCACAGAACTTGTTTCCAAAATGCATCAGGCTTGTTTATATGTTCATTTGCAAAATTCAAACGCTGATTTTTGTGGTGAGGACATAGAAGAGGTTTTCTTCTGATGACTCTTCCATGAAGACCATATTTGTACAAGTATCTCTTTATAGTGGAATAGTGTACCACAACTCCAGTGTCTGCCAGATCTTTCTGGAGGGATCGTGCAGTCAAATGTGGGTTTTGAATTGCTTTTCTCACAATCCTGTGAGCTGTTCTGTCTGATATTTTTCTTGGTCTTCCAGATCTTGCTTTAACTTCCACTGTTCCTGATGACTGCCATTTCTTAATTACATTCCGAACAGAGGATATTGACATCTGAAAACGCTTTGCTATCTTCTTATAGCCTTCTCCAGCTTTGTGAGCGACAACTATTTTCACTTTCAGTTTTCTAGACAACTGCTTAGAAGAACCCATGGTGCTGATTGTTGGGGCAAGGTCAGATGAGTCTGGGCATTTAAATCCTTTGAGATTGACATCACCTGGTCTTCCCAGACGATGATTGAGAACAATCCATGACACTGGCAGGTCTCAGCTTTGCAAAGGGGGCAGTGCATGCTATAAATTCTGCAGGGTGCCCAAACTTTTGCAGAACTTTTGTTTTCTGTCATTTTGAAAGTGTAAATGATGGAAATAACTTTTTTTGACATATAAGAATGTCTAATCTGTAATTTGATGCCTTTTGGAGATTTTTTCCATCTTTCCTTGGCTTCGTTATGCACATTAATACAAATTTTTACCTGGGGTGCCCAAACTTTCGATCCCCACTGTATGTCATGCCCCTCTGCAATGAAGATATGATGTGATGTAACCTCTAGCAACCAATCAGGGAGCAGTATTACTGTACAGTAATCTCTAGCAACCAATCAACAAGAAGAAATCATGTGCTGTAACTTCTAGCAACTAATCAGTGACCTGTAATGTGTGCTGTAACCTCTAGCAACCAGTCAGTGAGTGGTAATGATATGCTGTAATCTCTGGCAACCAATCGCAATCACTGCCTGATCTGATACAGTAAACTGATTTTAAGTCTAGCTGATATTTATTAAAGCTCTATTTTTGTTTATAGCGCAAAAAATAAAAACCGCAGAGGTGATCAAATACCACCAAAAGAAAGCTCTATGTGTGGGGGAAAAGGACGCCAATTTTGTTTGGGAGCCACGTCGCACGACCGTGCAATTGTCAGTTAAAGCAACGCAGTGCCGAATCGCAAAAAACTGGCCAGGTCCTTTACCTGCATAATGGTCCGGGTCTTAAGTGGTTAATTGTAGAGATCTTGGGCCATCACTAATATTGTGAAGCTTTTTTTTTTAACCAATTTTTATAAAATTTTGAATGTTACAAAGTATGAAAAAGAGAGAGAGAAAAAAAAACTTCACAGCGATAGAACAGCAATCTTCTCTAATGTACTGCAAGCTGTGCTACACTAGCACTGAGAATGTCTAGTACCAAACATAAAAAAAAAGAAAAAGAAAAGTAATCTAAAAACATGAGATTCAAAACACTTAGAAAGCAATTGGCCCAAAAAAGGGAACAGGACTACATGCTATTAAAAGGTTAGAATTGGTGAGGTGCGCTCTCAGGTACCAATCAGTATACTGAAATGGTTTCATAAGAGGAGAAATTTCTGAAGTGGAAAGGGAATGCTCCATGAAACGTTTCCACCTAGTAAAAATAACTGTTAGTGGGCCCATAATTGTAGAATTGTATCTAGTTTTTCCAAAGAAAGGAGAGGCTTCAGCTCTTTTTTGAATGCTAAGAAAAGTGGTGCCAAGGTGGAAGTCCGTGCTTTAAGCAACACTCTTCGAGCTATGAGCAGGCAGATATAAATCCATTGAGCGATCCTCAGAGGAGGTGTTGAAGATAAATCTTGGGTGGGCTGCCCATCGTAACCGAACGGGCAAATCATTGGATCCTTGGTGAGTTAAACTGAAGTTAACCCTTTATAAGGAAGTGGGAAACGACATTAGATAGGACGTTTGTAACAGTCACCACCGTTTACGATATCCCCATTCCATCGCCCCACGACAACTTATCCGACACTCCAACCATCCAACAGACACGATCCATTTCCCCAGAATTAAGACGAGACACAAGCTCTGTTCTTTCTGGTTCCAAAATGAATGAATCTTTTAATGGTAAAACTCAGGTTTTTATACAGTTCACAACCAAAAAGCATGTTACAGGGACAATGAAACTCTCCACCCCCAAAACATCACACATGGGGGCTTCATACACATTCTTTTAGATAATGACATTCAGATGAGTTAATTATCCCCCAGACGCCCTGACTCCGACAATAAGCTATTCACCTGCATAATACACCTTCCTATGTCAGACGTTCTGTCTCTGACAATAAGCTATTCACACCTGATCATCAATAGGCTTTTCACACTATACAGTGTCATTAGCATCCACAATGAAAGGTCTTTCAGAAGCCAGACTCAATTAACACCTCCAAGTTAGACATCTGACCTTTACAGACTTAATTATTACAATAGACACAAAACAGTATTAGCATCACACAATGACAATGGAATATCTTAGGAGTCTATTGACCTGTTCATAAGGAACAACTTGTAATATTCTAAGATATCCTGCAAAACATGAATTATCATTTCTCAGCCATCCTATGCCCAAAAGGGGCATAGGATGACCCTAGACCCAAGAGTCATTAGTGATGCTGGCACAGGAGTACCCAACATCCTTCAAAGGTCTCTGGGTGTCACGGGCCATTCCGTTACAACATTTTTTCAGGTACAGCATAGGTAGATCAGATCAGGTAGATCATAAATTTTGCGTTAAAATCTTCAATATGTACTCGGGCTCAAGAAACCAATTTCAAAATTATGACAAGATGGTACCCTACGCCCTCATTACTTAACAAATATTCTCCTGTGATTTCGGACATATGTTGGAAGTGCCAGGAAGAAAGAGGGACTTTACTCCATTTTTTTTGGTCCTGTTCGAGGTTGGATTACTTTTGGAGGAAGGTACATAGGATAGCCCCAGAAATGTATTGGGGTACAACCTTCGGGAAGACTCGGCTTTATTTTTGTTACACGTCTTGCACATACCAGGGAAAATATATAGCAAATCAATTCTGCGCCATCTCTTTAATGCGGCTAGATCGTGGCGCCGGCTAGATCAGTGAGCCGGCTTCAGTGACACTGGACCGCTGCCCCCCTCCGCTCCTCTGTCTCTCCCTTCCCGCAGCGCTCACCTCCTCTCCCTCCCCGCATCGCTCACCTGGGGGGAACAAAGAAGCAGGGGGAGGACCATAGGAGCACGGGGGACGACAGAGGAGCATGGGGGAGGGGACAGACAGCTGACTCAACAGCTATGGCCTGGCAGTTTCTCACTTCTGCCTAATCTTGTCCCATAAGGGGGGGCACCAAATGTATTCTTTGCCCCGGGTGAAATAATGTCTAGCTTCCCCACTGGTACTGCCTATAAGAGTACCAGTACCAGCCATTCTACTCTAATAAACTAAAACGGCTAGTGGCTAGTGAAGGGGAGAGGGGGCTTGGGTGGCCGAGGGGGTGCGGGAGTTGTCCAGCCGCCGTGGGAGAGACCTGTCAAAGTGAGACCCCCTCCCCCCGCAATCTTTCTACGGTTTAATAGAATTGAGGAGGTGAATAGGATGGAGGATCTGTCATTATCGGCTCAAAACCGGCCCCGGACCTTGTACCTATCCCCTCCTTCCCTTTCTCCCCCGTCCCCCTTTTTTTTTTCTCTCGCTCTTCTTTTTATATCCTTTCTATTTTCCTTAACTATATTAATTGTTTTTTTATGTTTTGGGTTAGGGGCTGCCCGCTATTTCTAATATTTACGTGTCAGTACTTTGCAACAACAGAGCTGAGTAGATATAAGAGCCGGTTCACACTGGGGCGACTCGTCAGGCGGCTCAGCCACCTGACGAGTCGCGTCCCATTGTATGCAATAGAACCGTTCTAATAGGAGCGACGCAAGTCGCTCCGACTTGGAAAAGGTTCTTGTACGACTTCGGGGGCGGCACGGGGCGATTTGTATTGACTTCTATGCAGAAGTCATTTTGCTAATCGCCTCTGAAGTCGTCTTCAGGACGACTTGCAGAGTCGCCCCCAAAGTCGTGCCGCGGGAGTGTGAACCGGCTCTAAGAGGATGGTAATCTGTCACTATTTGACACCCCATAATGAACGTTATCTGTACTGATGTATGTTATTACTTTCACCCTGTTCCAAATTATTATGCCAATGATATTATTTTTCTAATTTACCTAAATAGTTGATGTAAACAACAGTCAGCATAATTCTCATGTTATCAACTATTAAAGCGGGAGTTCACCCGAATTTTTTTTTTAACATTAGATTGAGGCTCGTTTTGTGAAGGGGAATCGGGTAGTTTTTTTAAAAACGAAGCAGTACTTATCGTTTTAGAGAGCAATCTTCTCCGCCGCTGCTGGGTATGGTCTGGGCGTTCCTATTTTGATTGACAGTCTTCCGACAGGCTTCCGACGGTCGCATCTATCGCGTCACGAGTAGCTGAAAGAAGCCGAACGTCGGTGCGGCTCTATACGGCGCCTGCGCACCGGCGTTCGGCTACTTTCGGAAAACCGTGACGCGATAGATGCGACCGTCGGAAGCCTGTCGGAAGACTGTCAATCAAGTAGGAACGCCCAGTCCCGCAGCCCATACCCGGAAGCGGCGGAAAAGATCGCTCTCTAAAACGGTAAGTACAGCTTCGATTTTAAAAAAACTACCCGATTCCCCTTCACAAAATGAGCATCAATCTAATGTTAAAAATTTACATTTCCGGGTGAACCTCCACTTTAAGAGTACAATTCAAATTTTATTAAACAAACCTCCTAATGATAACAGTTTTTTTTTTTTTTTCAAAATAAAAATCTTACAATGCTCTGTTCCAAATCATTACGCACAGTAAGTTTCAAAACACTTTATAGGTTGTAAAGAACTGAAAATTGTCATTTGTTGTGTTTGCAGCATATTTACTGAAATCAAAAGCTATTTCAATCAAACTATGAACAGCATTTTAACTTTTTAAACATTTGAACAAGTCACGTTACATTATAACATATCATTTATTTTTAAATCCCACTGGGCACAAAGCCAGAAGCATTCTTAGCTCCCACTGACTCTGGGCATTTGCTACTCTCGGGGGGACAAGTTTGGAGACACCTGGGGCCGGATTCAGAAAGAGTCCGGCCGTCGCATCTATGCGCCTGATTCATAGAATCAGGTTTTGCATAGATCTCCCTAAGATCCGACAGGTGTAAGTGACTTACACCGTCGGATCTTAGGCTGCAATCTCACGCTGGCCGCTAGGTGGCGCTTCCGTTTGTATACGCGAGGAATATGCAAATGAGGAGTTACGCCGATTCAGAAACGAACGCCCGTCCGGCGATTTTTTTTTACTTCGTTTGCGTTCGGCTTTTTCCGGCGGATAGTTATCCCTGCTATATGCGGCGTATCCTATGTTAAGTATGGCCGTCGTTCCCGGGTCGAATTTTTAATTTTTTACGTCGTTTGCGTAAGTCGTTTGCGAATACGGCCGGACGTAATTTACATTAACGTCGAAACCAATGACGTCCTTGCGACGTCATTTGGAGCAATGCACGCTGGGAAAAGTCGCGGACGGCGCATGCGCTGTTCGATCGGCGCGGGGACGCGCCTGATTTAAATTGTACACACCCCCTAGCCGCGGAATTTGAATTCCGCCGGGGGATTTACGATACGCCGCTGCAAGTTTTGAGGTAAGTGCTTTCTGAATTAAGCACTTGCCTCAAAAACTTGCGCCGGCGGATCGTAAATCAGATAGGTTACGCGGATCCAAAGATCCGCTAACCTATCTGAATCTGGCCCCTGGTCTAGAATGTATTTAGACCAATTGTGGGGCATTTGTCTGTAAGGGTGGCGTTCTGACCATCAATGTAAAAGACATTTTTTTCAGTGACCCCAAAAAATTGTGTTTAGCAGGAATTCCTCAAGAACTGAAATTTATTTCAAAGGTGGAAAAAAAGTTTAGAGAGGCTGGACTATGGTCTTTGTAAAGTGGACATGTCACCACATGTGCATTGTGGCACACATGGGCTTACCAGTAGGGTTGAGCGAACCTGAACTGTAAAGTTCGTACCAGACTTTTGGGTTTTTGGTACCCGGACCCGAATAATTTGCTGTAAGTTCGGGTTCGGTGTTCGGCAATGTAATGGCGCGCTGCAGGGCAGCCAATCACCATTTGTTTTACTCGTGTGACCTAGAAGCCATCACATCCATGCCTACTAATGGCATGGCTGTGATTGGCCAGTGCAGCATGTGACCAGGGCCGATCCGCCCTATAGGCTCACTATGCAAGCCGCTTAGCTGCGAAGGGCCCCCCAAATTACTAGAGGCCCCGCCTGGTGAGAAGTCATTTTCGCCCCCTCACCCCGCTTCTTAACTCGCTGGCTGCATGGGAGAAGAGGTAAGAAGTCAGCACCCCCTGCTTCTCAATTTAATGTAAGATGTCATTTCCGACAGCAGCATGTGACCCAGCCTCTATATAAGCTAGCTCGTCACTCTGCTTTAGATAGGGTAGGGAAAGGGTAGGGAAAGGCTGCTGCTGCTGCTGCTGCTGCTGCTGCTCTGAGGGAGAAAAATAGATAGGAGTCAGTCCTGCTTCAGAAATCAAATTACACCAGCACTGCATATGTTCCTGTGAGATACTCTGCATTAGATACTTTAGGGAAAGGTTCCAGATTGTGCTTGTAGGGAGAGAAATAGATAGGAGTCAGTCCTGCTTCAGAAATCATATTACACCAGCACTGCATATGTTCCTGTGAGATACTCTGCATTAGATACTTTAGGGAAAGGTTCCAGATTGTGCTTGTAGGGAGAGAAATAGATTAGGGAAAGGTTCCAGATTATGCTTGTAGGGAGAGAAATAGATAGGAGTCAGTCCTGCTTCAGAAATCAAATTACACCAGCACTGCATATGTTCCTGTGAGATACTCTGCATTAGATACTTTAGGGAAAGGTTCCAGATTGTGCTTGTAGGGAGAGAAATAGATAGGAGTCAGTCCTGTTTCAGAAATCATATTACACCAGCACTGCATATGTTACTGTGAGATACACCCTTTACATACGTAAATGTCTCGTAGTAGGGAGTCTCCCTAGCCACACCCCATAGGACAGGAGTGGCCAAGGGGGAGATGGGCGGGTTTGGCAGATTGGGGGTGGCCTATGGTCGGGCGTCTCCGCACATGCTCATCTGTGTATAAATATCTGAGAGCTTCTGTATGAGGGAGCAACTACGGACCACCAAGGCTCTGATGAAAGAGGTTCGCCTCTGAAACGCGTCAGCCATATCGCCGGTCTAATACCATCTGATTCGTGCTGTCACCGTGTTCCTTTGACGATGCTGTGTACCAGTTTTATTGTCTGTTAAGCGCTGTTTACAACTCATTTTGTGAGTATGACCATTGTTTTTTTTTCTATCAAAATTATTTTATTATTTTTTCCCTAACAATACAATAAATACGACATAAAATCAACATATAAACTAACAACATAAATGGTCTCAATAAGTACCCCTTACACTAAGATAGATAAAAGAGATAAAGGAGATAAGAGGAGATAGAGGAGGAGACGTCTTCAGCCAGTACTACTTCTGGAATGTTCCTTTCCATTTTACCTCCAGGTCTAATTTTCCCATTATATTCTCTATGGGGGACACCGGGGGAGAGGGCTCAAATACCCCTAGTGGAGGGGGAGAGGGGGTGGGGGGGGAGATGGGGGCCAAAGGAGAAGAAAAAAAAAAATTTCCTTCCTTTTCCATTCCCCTTTCCTTCCCCTCCCCTAAGTCATGAAGAGTAAAAACACAGTGAACATTATTCTGAGGGGAGTAGTTCCCCTTTTTGTGTATATAAATGTGAAAGAAAAAAAAGAAAAATAAATTATAATGAAGGGAAGATCAGTTTTCCCTACATTGTGAGAGGTGAAAGAGCAAAAAAAAAGGGAGGGGAAAGTCTATTGTAGGTGATATAATATTCCCTTATTGTGAATATTGAGTGCAAACACACACCAAAAAAACCAAAAAATTGCTATATAATAAGAAGGGGAATATAAAGAAAAGCAATTCCCCTATACTGTGCTAGGCAAAAAAAGAAAAAAATAATAAATGGGGAATAATTCCCCTTATTGTGTATATTCTAATTAGAAAGAAAAAGAAGAGAAAGAAAAAAAAAAAAAAAAAAGTTGGAGGGAAAGTCAGGTTTCCCTACATTGTGAGAGGTGAGAAAGCAAAAAAGGTTATTCATAGGGGGAAAAAATTCCCCCTATTATGTATGTACTACTATATAATAAAGGGGAAGGAGAGAGAGAGAAAAGGGGAAAAAAAAACTATATAATAAGAAGGGGCGTAAAAAAACTAGCAATTCCCCTATATTGTGAAAGATAAAAAGAAAAAATTTATATATGGGAAATAATTCCCCTTATTGTGTATATTCTAGTAATAGAAAAAAGAAAGGAGAAAAAAGAAGGAGGAGAGAGAGAGAAAAAAAATGTATTTAATGTATTTAATAAAATCCTTTTAAACGGTAATTACACTAGGTCGGTGCGCCCTCCTTTCTCTTTTCTTTTTTAACAATTAAAGGGCACAGTGGCAACAATTAAAGGGCACAGTGGCAACAATTAAAGGGCACAGTGGTGACAATTGATGTGGGCACAGTGGTAACAATTGATGTGGGCACAGTGGTAACAATTGATGTGGGCACAGTGGTAACAATTGATGGCATGGCACAGTGGCTGCGTTTGATGGCACAGTGGTGACAATTGATGGGCACAGTGGTGACAATTGATAGGCACAGTGGCTGTGTTTGATGGCACAGTGGCTGCGTTTGGAATGGCACAGTGGAGACAATTGATGACACAGTGGCAACAATTGATGGCACAGTGGCTGCGTTTGATGGCATGGCACAGTGGTGACAATTGATGGACACAGTGGTGATAAATGATGGCACAGTGGCTACGTTGCATGGCACATTGGCTGCATTTGAAGGCATGGCACAGTGGCGACAATTGATGGCACAGTGGCTGCGTTTGATGGCACAGTGGCTGCGTTTGGCATGGCACAGTGGCGACAATTGATGGCACAGTGGTGACAATTGATGGCACAGTGGCTGCGTTTGATGGCATGGCACAGTGGTGATAATTGATGGGCACAGTGGTGATAAATGATGGCACAGTGGCTGCGTTGCATGGCACAGTGGCTGCATTTGAAGGCATGGAACAGTGGTGACAATTGATGGCACAGTGGCGACAATTGATGGCATGGCACAGTGGCGACAATTGATGGCATGGCACAGTGGCGACAATTGATGGCATGGCACAGTGGCGACAATTGATGCCATGGCACAGTGGCTGCAATTGATGGGCACAGTGGCTGCATTTGATGGTCACAGTGGCTGCATTTGATGGGCACAGTGTGGCTGCAATTGTATTTTTTTTCATTTGTTTGCGCCCCCCAAAAATGTTGAGCACCAGCCGCCACTGATCGGGGCCACTCTGTGCAAAACGAACTGCACAGTGGAGGGAAGTATGAAAAAAACTTGAACCTATAGTATCACTTTAATGAACAGTACCATTGCGTCCTGAGCTCTCAGAAAAGTATATGGGCTAGATTCAGGTAGGGGGATGTAAGTTTGTGCGGGCGTAGCGTATGTTATTTACGCTACGCCGCCGCAATTTAGAGAGGCAAGTGCAGTATTCACAAAGCACTTGCTCCGTAAGTTACGGCGGCGTAGCGTAAATCTGCCGGCGTAAGCCGAATTCAAATTGTCAAGAGGTGGGCATGTTTTATGTAAATAAAACATGACCCCAAGTAAATGACGTTTCTCACGAACGGCGCATGTGTCGTCCGTTAACGTATCCCAGTGCGCATGCTCCTGATCACGTCGCAAATAGTCAATGCTTTCGACGTGAACGTAATTTACGCAAAGCCCTATTCGCGAACGACTTACGCAAACGACGTAAACAACACAAAATTCGACGCTGGCCCGACGTCCATACTTAACATTGGCTATGCCTCATATAGCAGGAGTAATGTAAAGCCGGAAAAAGCCTTACGCAAACGAAGTAAAAAAATCCGCCAGGCGCACTTACGTTTCTGAATTGGCGTATCCAGCTCATTTGCATATTCTACGCTGAAATCGATGGAAGCGCCACCTAGCGGCCAGCGTAAATATGCAACTAAGATACGACGGCATAAGAGACTTACGTCAGTCGGATCTTAGCCTAATTTCGGCGTATCTTGCTTTCTGAATACAGAAAGAAGATACGCCGGCGCAGATTTGAATTTACGTGGCGTATCAATAGATACGCCAACGTAAATTCTTGCTGAATCTAGCCCTATGTCTTTTTGCAATTTTAGTTTGCTTGATGTCCAAAATGGAAGGCAGTGAAAGGGTAGACATTGCAATAACATATTTTCTGTTACTTTTCTTTACTCTTTTTTATTTTTTTTCTCCTAAAAATTCAAAGTGATGTGGAACCAATTTACGGTAAAATAGGCTGCCTGGGAGCTTAAATGAGATAGGTGGATGATTTGAGTATCCATAATTGGCGATTTGAAGAAAAAGAATTCTTGTTTGTTGTAATCAGAAACAATCCTCGATGTTCTCATTCTTGTTACGTTGTATCATGGGCAGGATTCATTACATGCTGAGCGCTGGGAAAGCCCAATGGAAGGTTCCTATATTATTATTACAGCAATGCACCCAGACTGCAAAACCGCAATAATTGTGAGCTCCTTTTTTATTTTCATTTTATTTATTCCTTTTTTATTTGTTGCAGCAAAGGGAAAAGTGACACGAAATGATCTCCTTAGGCCCCGTACACACGACAGAGTTTCTCGGCAGAATTCACAGAGAAACTCGGTCAAAACCCGGATTCTGCCGAGAAACTCTGTCGTCTGTACAGTTTTGGCTCGATGGAGCCGCCGAGGAGCTCGACGGGAAAATAGAGAACATGTTCTCTATTTTCTCGTTGTTCTATGGGAGAAGGCGGCCCGCCGAGCTCCTCGGCGGCTTCATCCCAGAACTCGACGAGGAACTCGACGTGCTTGGCACGTCGAGTTCCTCGGCCGTGTGTACGGGGCCTCATTCTCCCAAAATAATCCATACATGTCCACTACTTAACCACTACTTAACTACTTAACCACTTGTCACATTTGGCACCTTTCAGGGGGGAGGGGGGTGCAGATACCTGTGTAATACAGGTATTTGCACCCACTTCCGGGAATACACTCCACCCCCCCCCCCTCCGCCCCCCTGTAGCTGCAAGAGCTCTTTTCTTTTGAAAAACAACAGACTTACTGGCTGAATCACCAGAGAGGGAATGAAAAAAGAGGGAGAGGCAGAAAGAACAAAAAGGGAAGAAAAGAATGAAAACAAAAGAGAAAAGGGAAGAAAGGAGAAGAAAAGAAAAGGAAGAAAGGGGAAGAAATGAAAGGGAAAGAAAGGGAAAGAAAGGGAAAGAAAAGGGAAAGAAAGGGAAGAAAGGAAAGGAGAAGAAAGGGAAGAAAATAAATTAGAATATAGGAAAGAACAGGAAGAAAAGAAATGGAATAAAAGGAAGAAAATAAATATAAGAAAAGACAGGGAAGAAAGGGAAGAAAGAAATTGGGAGAAAGGAAAGAAAGAGGAAGAGAAGAAAAAAAAGGAAAGAAAAGGCTGAAAAAAAGGAAATAAAAAGGTGAAGGAAGAAAGAAAAGGGAAGAAAATAAAGAGAAGAAAGCAAAGAAAGAAACAAAGAAAGGGGAAAAAAGAAAGGAAAAAAAAGAAAGGGAAGAACAGGAAGGGGAAGAACAGAAAGGGGAAGAAAAGAAAGGGAAAAAAAGAAACGAGAAGAAAGGAAAGGAGAAGAAAGGGAAGAAAATAAATTAGAATATAGGGAAGAACAAGAAGAAAAGAAAAGGAAGAAAAGAAATATAAGAAAAGACAGGGAAGAAAGAAAAGGGAAGAAAGGAAAGAAAGGGGAAGAGAAGAAAAAAAAGGAAAGAAAAGGAAGAAAAAAAAGGAAAGAAAAAGGGGAAGGAAGAAAGAAAGGGAAGAAAAGAAAGAGAAGAAAGAAAAGGGAAGAAAATAAAGAGAAGAAAGGAAAGAAAGAAACAAAGAAAGGGGAAAAAAGGCAAGAAAGGAAAGGAAAGAAAGGGAAGAACAGAAAGGTGAAGAAAGAAAAGGAGAAAGGGGGAAAAGAAAGGGAAGAAAGGGAAAAAAAGAAAGGGAAGAAAATAAATGGAAGAAAAGACAGGGAAGAAAAGAAAGGTGAAATAAGAAAAGGAAAAAAGTAAAGGGAAGAAAGAAAAGGAAAGAAAGAAAGAAAGAAAGAAAGAAAGAAAGAAAGAAAGAAAGAAAGAAAGAAAGAAAGAAAGAAAGAAAGAAAGAAAGAAAGAAAGGGAAGAAAGAAAATGGGAATAAAATAAAGGGAATAAAATAAAGGGAAGAGAAGAAAGGGGAAGAAAGAAAAGGGAGAAAGAAAGAAAGAAAGAAAGGGGGGGGGGGGAGAAAGAGAAGATAAGAAAGGGAAGAAAGAAAGAGAAGATAAGAAAGGGAAGAAAGAAAGAGAAGATAAGAAAGGGAAGAAAGGAAAGAAAGAAAGGAAGGAAGGAAAGAAAGAAAGAAAGAAAGAAAGAAAGAAAGAAAGAAAGAAAGAAAGAAAGAAAGAAAGAAAGAAAGAAAGAAAGAAAGAAAGAAAGAAAGAAAGGGGAAAAAAGAAAAGAAAGAGAAGATAAGAAAGGGAAGAAAGAATGAGAAGATAAGACAGGAAAGAAAGAAAGAAAGAAAGAAAGAAAGAAAGAAGGAAAGAAGGAAAGAAAGAAAGAAAAAAAGAAAGGGAAGAAAAGAAAGGGAAGAAAAGAAAGGGGAAGAAAGAAAAGGAAAAAAAAATTGGAAGAAAATAAATGGAGGAAAAGAAAGTAAAAAAAGAAAGAAACAGAAAAAAAAGAAAGGGAAGGAAAGAAAGGAAAGGAAAGGGAAGAAGGGGAAGAAAAGGAAGGGAAGAAAGAAAGGGAAGAAAGAAAAGGGAGAAAGAAAGAAAGAAAGAAAGAAAGAAAGAAAGAAAGAAAGAAAGAAAGAAAGAAAGAAAGAAAGAAAGAAAGAAAGGGGGAAAAAAGAAAGAGAAGATAAGAAAGGGAAGAAAGAAAGAGAAGATAAGAAAGGGAAGAAAGAAAGGAAAGGAAGGAAAGAAAGAAAGAAAGGGAAAAAAGAAAAGACAGAGAAGATAAGAAAGGAAAGAAAGAATGAGAAGATAAGACAGGGAAGAAAGAAAGAAAGAAAGAAGGAAAGGAAGAAAAAAAAAGAAAGGGAAGAAAAGAAAGGAAAAAAAATGGAAGAAAATAAATGGAATAAAAGAAAGTAAAAAAAGAAAGAAACAGAAAAAAAAGAAAGGGAATAAAAGAAAGGAAAGGAAAGGGAAGAAGGGGAAGAAAAGGAAGGGAAGAAAGAAAGGGAAGATAGAAAAGGGAGAAAGAAAGAAAGAGAAAGAAAGAAAGAAAGAAAGAAAGAAAGAAAGAAAGAAAGGGGGGGGGGGGGAAGAAATAGAAGATAAGAAAGGGAAGAAAGAAAGAGAAGGGAAGAAAGAAAGAAAGAAAGAGAAGATAAGAAAGGGAAGAAAGAAAGTAAAGGAAGGAAAGAAAGAAAGAAAGGGGAAAAAAAGAAAAGACAGAGAAGATAAGAAAGGGAAGAAAGAAAGAGAAGATAAGACAGGGAAGAAAGAAAGAAAGAAAGAAAGAAAGAAAGAAAGAGAAAGAAAGAGAAGAAAAGAAAGGGGAAGAAAGAAAAGGAAGAAAAGGAAAAAATAAATGGAAGACAATAAATGGAAGAAAAGAAAGTAAAAAAAGAAAGAAATAGAAAAGGGAAGAAAAGAAAGGAAATGAAAGGGAAGAAGGGGAAGAACAGAAAGGGAAGAAAGAAAGGGAAGAAAAAAAATGGGAGAACAGAAAGGGAAGAAAGAGAAGTAAAGAAAGGGAAGAAAAGAAAGTAAAAAAAGAAAGAAACTGAAAAAAAAAGAAAGGGAAGAAAAGAAAGGAAAGGACAGGGAAGAAGGGGAATAAAAGAGAGGGAAGAAAGAAAGGGAAGAAAATAAATAGGAGAAAAGAAAGGGAAGAAAGAGAAGTAAAGAAAGGGAAGAAAATAAAAGGGGAAAAAAGAAAGGGAAGGAAAGAAAAGGGAAAAAGAAAGGGAAGAAAAGAAAAGGGAAAAAAAGAAAGGGAAGGAAAGAAAAGGGAAAAAAAGAAAGGGAAGAAAAGAAAAGGGAAAAAAAGAAAGGGAAGAAAAGAAAGGGAATAAAGGAAATAGAGAAAAGGAGAGGGAGAAAAATAAAAAGGAGAGAGAGAGAGAAAGAAAAGAAGAAAGAGAAGAAAAGAAAGGGAAGAAAGAAAGAAAGAACGAGAAATCGGTGGGGGAAACCGGACAGAACTGGAGACCTTGAAGGTCCATTTAAAGTCAAAACGTCTAAATAAAAAAATAAAAAGTGGGATTCCCATTATGAATTCCGTGCTTCTCCCGGGTGCCATAACCAGCAAAATAAAAACAATTAATAAGATTTGGGCTTCATTTAAATTCCACATAAAAATAACGCTCATCCTTTGAATATTCACATTATACAGCATCTGTGCGGATTTTGAGATTTTATTTCTCTCCCAATTGAGATGTCCATGAATTCTCCAGAGCAGGGAAGGATACAAAGCTCTTGCCCCGGGTTGCGTCTCCTATGAGTTGTTAGCGGTAATATAAATCTGCGCGGCATCACAAGCCTGCAGAGATGCTGCGTTTGGGAGCAGAATAAATAATTCATAAACGGTCACCTCTCCGGGGTGAGGAAAACGAAGAAGGTTGTTGTCGTAAAGGAACGGAAGCGTCAGAAGAAAAGCGCGCTGTTAGTCTGGAGAGGGAAAGAGTTAATTGACAGCTTGTCACAAAGTCTTTCGTTTTACGGAAAACTCGGCCATGGCTTGGCACTGATGATGGGGTGCTGAAGATGTTGGCAAGGTCATCACATGGTCAGGAGGACCTGTCATGTGCTATAAATCAAACCACGGATTGGGCAAAATAACACTTGGGCTGTGAAGATTCAAGATTTCTTTTTAAAAAAAATATATTAAAGGGTACCAGAGAAATGCATCAATTTCCATTAGTACCCCCCTCATGCTAGTTGGCTGTTGGCTGCCTTGATAGTCATGCCGATCTCTTGACTTCAATACTTTTGCAGGTACTGGCCCAGTACAAGCCAGAAGTTAATGACTTCCATAAATTAGGTACCTGTTCCAGTTTAGGAACTCGGAAATCATTAAAGCCTGAGGACTAATATGGCAACAAATGAATATGCATTTTAAAAAGGTCAGCCATGGCATTTCACATTATATTACCAAAAGTATTGGGACACCTGCCTTTACACGCACATGGGGCTAGATTCACATAGATTAGCGGATCTTTAGATCCGCGTAATCTATGTGATTTACGATCTGCCGGTGCACTTTTGCGAGGCGAGTGCAGTATTCACAAAGCACTTACCTCGAAACTTGCACCAGCGGATCGTAACTCCCCTGGCGGAATTCAAATTCCGCGGCTAGGGGGAGTGTACAATTTAAATCAGGCGCGTTCCCGTGCCGATTTAACTGCGCATGCGCCGCCGGCAAAATTTCCCAGTGCGCATGCTCCAAATGACGTCGCTGTTTTCGGCGGCAACGTCAATTGCGGCCATCCGTATTCCAGACCAACTCACGCAAACGACGTAAAAATTTGAAACTCGGTGCGGGAACGACGGCCATACTTAACATTATCTACCCCTCATATAGCAGGGGTAACTATCCGCCGGAAAAAGCCGAACGCAAACGACGTAAAAAAAAGCGACGGGCGGGCGTTCGTTTTTGAATCGGCGGTTCTCCTCATTTGCATATCCGACGCGTAAAAGACCGAGGCGACACCTAGCGGCCGGCGGGAGATTGCAGCCTAAGATCCGACGGTGTAAGTCACTTACACCAGTCGGATCTAAGGGAGATCTATGCGGAACTGATTCTTATGAATCAGTCGCATAGATCTGACCGTCGGATCTCAGAGATACGACAGCGGATCAGGAGATCCGCTGTCGTATCTCTTTGTGAATCTAGCCCATGAACTTTAATGGCATCCCAGTCTTAAGCCTCGTACACACGATCCAACTTTATGGCCATAATTGTCTGACGGACATGTTGCGTCGGATGGTCCAACCGTGTGTATGCCCCATCAGACTGGCTGAATTAACGACAACAAAATCCGATGTACAAACACGCATGCTCAGAACCAATGCTAAACATCAGACAACAATAGCAGAAGTTGTCGAAAGAGTAGCGGTAAAGAGCTGAAAAAACACGTGGTTTGGTGAATGTTGGCTAAAAATGTTGTGCCGTGTGTATGCAGAACAAGTTCACGGCCAACGCCCTTCGGACCAAAATCCACGAAAAGTTGGTTAGAAGTCTAATCGTGTACACGAGGCTTAAGGCCCCGTACACACGGACGGATAATCCGCTGAAAACGGTCCACCGGACCGTTTTGAGCGGACATGTCCGCCCGGAGATTTTTGTCTGATGGTTGTACACACCATCAGACAGAAATCCGCGCGTAAACAATACGCAGGGCGTGGCCGCGCCGTCACCGCGACGTGGGCGGCCCTGGAAGTTTAATGCTTCCACGCATGCGTTGAATCAGTACGACGCATGCAAGGGATGGCGGTCGGTCGGACGTGTCCGGTGAGTCTGTACAGACGACCGAACACGTCCGACGGACAGGTTTCCAGCGGACAGATTTCTTAGCATGCTAAGAAATTTTTATCCGCTGGAAACTGTCCGATCCGCCGGACAATTGTCCGCTCGGGCCTACACACGACCGGATCTGTCCGCTGGAACTGGTCCGGCGGACGAGTTTCAGCGGATCGATCCGGTCGTGTGTACGGGGCCTAACATATCGCTGAGTTGGTGTAAGTAGGCCTTCTAAAGGCCCATACACACGATCGGACTTTCCGACAACAGCGGTCCCACGGACATATTTTATCAGATAATCCGACCTTCTGTTTTCTCCATCGGACAATTGTTGTCGGAATTTCCACTGACAAATGTTCCCTCTGCATGCTTTTCAAACTTTCTAACAACAAATGTGTTTCGTCGGATCATCTGATTGTGTGTACACAAGTCCATCAGACTAAAATCCAAAGTACAAACACGCATGCTCCGAGCCAATGCGAAACATCAGACAACAATAGCAGAAGTTGCCCAAAGGGTGGCGGTAAAGAGCTGAAAAACCACATGGTTTGGTGAATGTTAGCTGAAAATGTTGTGCCGTGTGTATGCAGAATAAGTTCATGGCCAACGCCCTTTGGACCAAAATCCACAGAAAAGTTGGTTAAAAGTCCGATCGTATGTACGAGGCTTAACAAAGCTCTGAATTGGTGTAAGTAGGCCTGTAGGTGCTGCACCACCATGCATTTTGGTGCCTTTGAAAATGCATGTGTTAGAAAATGTGTTGGCATTCTTGCAAGAGTCGGGACTTCTTTTGCGCATTTCCGTATGTAGATCAGCCCACTGAGATGAATGAATGGCTGTCCTACACATGGCACACTGGAAAATGTGGAAAACGCGCAGAAACACGTACAGTATGCAATCCATCACACCTACATGGTGTATATGAAGCCTAAAGGTCCGTACACACGATCGGATTATCCGATGGGAATTGTGTGATGACAGGCTGTTGTTGGAAAATCTGACCGTTTGTACGCTCCATCGGACAATTGTCGGATTTTCCGCGGACAAATGTGGGATAGCATACTTTAAAATAGTGTGTCAACCAGTGGTGGTTCGTCCATAGAGGGCGCCGGAGCGCCGCCCCCTCTTGCTCTCGCACAGCCACTGAAATACATAGATTTATGCATTGCATTTTCGCTGCTGCCGTCCACTATTCAGATGGCCGGATGGTGAGCGCCGGCCACCTGAATAACGGCAGCTGGTTGGCTGTGTGGAAGTGCCTATCAGAGCCAGCGGCTCTAATAGGCTTTCCGAGTACAGCCCTCAGACTGTAGTCGGCTTCCTAATGCTTATCCTCGGGACGTACCGGCGGTGCGTTCCTTGGATAAGACTGACAGGCGTCTCAGCCAATCAGGTTCACTGGTTCTGGTAACCTGATTGGCTGAAGCGTCATCGAGGGCGGGAGAAGACATCGAGGGACGTGGAAGGAGGATGGCTGACCCCCAGAAAGGTAAGTGCCGGGCAGGGGGGGCATTTTACAGGGCACAGTGGCTACAATGGGCACATTGGCATCAATGGGCACAGTGGTGACAATGGGCACAGTGGCGACAATTAAAGGTCACAGTGGCGACAATCAAAGGGCACAGTGGTGACAATTAAAGGGCACAGTGGCCACAATTGGCACAGTGGCGACAATTAAAGGGCACAGTAGTGACAACTGAAGGGCACAGTGGTGACAATTAATGGGCACAGTGACTGCGTTTGATGGCATGGCACAGTGGTGACAATTGATGGCACAGTGGCTGTGTTTGATGGCATGGCACAGTGACTGCGTTTGATGGCATGGCACAGTGGTGACAATTGATGGCACAGTGGCTGCGTTTGATGGCATGGCACAGTGGTGACAATTGATGGCACAGTGGCTGTGTTTGATGGCATGGCACAGTGGTTGCGTTTGATGGCATGGCACAGTGGCTGCGTTTGATGGCATGGCACAGTGGTGACAATTGATGGCACAGTGGCTGCGTTTGATAGCATGGCACAGTGGTGACAATTGATGGCACAGTGGCTGTGGTTGATGGCATGGCACAGTGACTGCATTTGATGGCATGGCAAAGTGGTTGCGTTTCATGGCATGGCACAGTGGCTGCATTTGATGGCATGGCACAGTGGTGACAATTGATGGCACAGTGGCTGCATTTTATGGGCACAGTGAGGCTGCAATTGTTTTTTTTTCCCTTTGCGCCCCCCAAAAATTTTGAGCACCAGCCGCCACTGCTGCCAACAAATGTGTGTTGTCGGATTATCCGGACAAAACTCCAAAGTACAAACACGCATGCTCAGAAGCAATGATCACCATAACACAACATTAGCAGAAGTTGCCCAAAAGTTGCCCAATTCAGCTAAAGAGCTGAAAAAACACATAGTTTTGTGTTTGTTGGCTGACAATTCTTTGCCGTTTGTATGCAAGACAAGTTCCTGGCCAACGCCCTTCGGATAAAAAAAGTCCTACCCTTTGTCCGATAAAAATCCGATCGTGTGTATGAGGCTGTAGGTCTCATGCACACTTCTCCTAGATGCCTTTTCTCCTGGTGGCAGCGTTTTGGCAAAATAAATTAAATGATTGGTGCTTGTAAACAAAGAGGGGTGTTTAGCGTGCGCCCAGAGGCACTGGAGTCAGTGCGTCCATAGGGACTCAGGAGCGCCGCCCCCTCTGGCTCGCTCACAGCCAGTAAAATATACAGGTTCATACACTGTATGAATCTGTATATTTTCGCCGCTGCCGCCCACTATTCAGCTGGCCGGAAGTTGAGCGCCGGTCAGCTGAATAGCGGCAGCTGACTGGCTGTGTGGAAGTGCCTATCAGGGCCAGCGGCCTGAGGCTGTAGTCGGCTTCCTGAAGCTCATCCACGGGACGTACCGGCCGTACGTCCGAGGATAAGACTGACAGGCGTCTTAGCCAATCGGGTAACCTAATTGGATGAAGCGTAATCGAGGGCGGGACGAGGGACATCGAGGGACGTAGAAGCCATAAAGGTAAGTGCCAGGGGGGGTACTGGGCACGGTGGCTACAAGTGGGGGCACAGTGGCTGCAAGTGGGGGCATAGTGGCTACAAGTGGGGGCATAGTGGCAACAATTGGGGGCACAGTGGCTACAATTGGGGGCACAGTGGCGACAATTGGGGGCACAGTGGCGACAATTGGGGGCACAGTGGCAACAATTGGGGGCACAGTGGCAACAATTGGGGGCACAGTGGCGACAATTGGGGGCACAGTGGCTGTGTTTGATGGCATAGTGGTGACAATTGATGGCACAGTAGCTGCGTTTGATGGCATGGCACAGTGGCTGTGTTTTGATGGCATGGCACGGTGGCTGCGTTTTGATGGCATGGCACGGTGGCTGCGTTTTGATGGCATGGCACAGTGGCTGCGTTTTGATGGCACGGTGGCTGCGTTTTGATGGCATGGCACAGTGGCTGCGTTTTGATGGCACAGTGGTTGCGTTTTGATGGCACAGTGACTGCATTTGATGGCATGGCACAGTGGTGACAATTGATAGGTACAGTGAGGTTGCAATTGTTTTGTTTTGTTTTTTCGTTTGCGCCCCCCCAAAAATTTTGAGCACCAGCCGCCACTGACTGGAGTCCTTGGTCATGCGGTTCGGTATGGCATATTTTTGAAAAGGGGCCTTCTATTCCACATTTACTGTATTGTGTAGGGTTGCCCTACACACAAACGCACAAGAACGAGCGTAAACGCACCGCCGCTCCATCAGACCGCATGGTGGGAATAGTGCCTCGGAGCTGGAAGTCCCCTTTACCATGAGCTGGTTCCTGTAAGGAGAACGCATTACTCATTGCTAATTCAATTAGGATGCTGACAGTGTGTCCTCTCACCCAATGTGATAATTATCATATAATTTCTGATGATTAGGGCTTCTGACAGACTGAAAAATGTGCAGCACAGCGGCCTGGGATCTGAGCGCTGAAAACCCCCCCGACGGGAGGGTTAATTCGGTTCGCGGCTGACGGGGGAGGGGAGAGGCGAAATGTCTTCATGTCATCACTTTTCCTGCCATTTATAGAGCAGACATCAAGATTATCGCACATCAGACGCAGATTAACGCTGACCTTATGAAAATACGTCATGTTAAAATTTCAAATAAATGATTTAAGGACATCACATTGCTTTTAGGACTGGTCCACATGTGCGTCAGGGACTGCTGCTCCTCCTGAAAAGCGATCTGCGCTTGCATCCACCACGTATTGCACACAGGTGTCAATTGGCAATGTTCACTTAAATGGGCTACGACTGGCAGGTGGCAGCGCCTGCTGAAAGTGACATGAACATTCAAGCATTGAATGCACCTAGTGTTTAGGCGCATTTAGGTACGCTTAGCGTGGCGTTTCTGCCCAAACACTTCTCTCCTGAACGCAGTTTTGGTGCATTCAGATTTCTGCCTCTAGATGCCTGTAAAAACCTATGCGTGCATGGACAGACATTTAGGGTCAGATTCATGTAGATCTGCAGCGGCGTAACATATCGCATTTACGTTAGGCCGCCGCAAGTTTTACGGGCAAGTGCTTGATTCACAAAGCACTTGCCTGTAAAGTTGCGGCGGCGTAGCGTAAATCCCCCGGCGCAAGCCCGCGTAATTCAAATCAGCCGGGTAGGGGGCGTAGATCATTTAAATTAGGCGCGTTCCCGCGCCGAACCTAATGCGCATGCGCCGTCCCTAAAATTTCCTGACGTGCATTGCGCTAAATGACGTCGCAAGGATGTCATTGGTTTCGACCTGAACGTAATTGACGTCCAGCCCTATTCACGGACGAGTTACGCAAACAACGTTAAATTTCAACATTTTGACGCGGGAACGACGGCCATACTTAACATAGGATATGCCACCTAGGGGGCATGTTTATCTTTACGCCGCGTATCGCTTACGGAAACGGCGTATCTTTACTGTGACGGGCAAGCGTACGTTCGTGAATCGGCGTAACTACTCATTAACGTATTCTACGCCGACCTCAATGGACGCGCCACCTAGCGGCCAACGTAAATATTGCACCCTAAGATACGACGGCGCAGGCATGTTTAAGTGTATCTCAGTTTGAGAATACATTTAGACATACGACGGGCTTAGATTCGGAGTTACGTCGGCGTATCTACTGATACGCCGGCGTAACTCTTTGTGAATCTTTAATAATAGGGAGGGTAGTGCTGCGCTAGTGGGTGGTGGATGGGTGGGTGTATGGGCAAGTAGGGGAAGGGAATGGAAGATGGTATAACTGAAAGTGGGAACAGTGTAACCAAAATAGCATAAACAAAAAACTGATCAGTGAACAATACTGGTGCAAATCATATAACTCCACACATTTCTCTTAATGTGATAAAATAAAATAAGGTATTGGATAGTGCAAAACAGTAATTTGTGTGTAACACAACACCCGAATAAATTGTGATGGGTAACAATATTAAACTGGTGATAAAAAGTCAATAGACAAGGCTTGAGCTGTGTCAGCCAAATAATATATGGATAATAATTAAACAGTCCAAAAAATAGGAAAAAGTGCTGTTGTAGGTCCGCAGTGTGAGGTGGAAGAAGGATGGGTATCCAGTGATCCTTTTAAGGTGAATAAGGGTGTCCCCTTACCTTACTGCTGTAAGGTAACAGCATATAGATCCAACCACATTAAGTGGTTAACCAGATGGGCTTTTATCCAGAAACGATAGATCCTCCTTGGAAATCTCGTCCCGGATTGATGAGTATCACACCCCAAAGAAAATAAAGCATCGATAGTGTGATATCGTTTAAAATTTTAATTCTCGTAAAAAGTATAAACAAGGGTACTCACATTGTTAAAAAAGGATCACTGGATACCCATCCTTCTTCCACCTCACACTGCGGACCTACACCAGCACTTTTTCCTATTTTTTGGACTGTTTAATTATTATCCATATATTATTTGGCTGACACAGCTCAAGCCTGGTCTATTGACTTTTTATCACCAGTTTAATATTGTTACCCATCACAATTTATTCGGGTGTTGTGTTACACACAAATTACTGTTTTGCACTATCCAATACCTTATTTTATTTTATCACATTAAGAGAAATGTGTGGAGTTATATGATTTGCACCAGTATTGTTCACTGATCAGTTTTTTGTTTATGCTATTTTGGTTACACTGTTCCCACTTTCAGTTATACCATCTTCCATTCCCTTCCCCTACTTGCCCATACACCCACCCATCCACCACCCACTAGCGCAGCACTACCCTCCCTATTATTAAGTATTTACGGTTTGATACACCTTTCAGTGCCGCAGCTGTACCCTCACCCCTCCCCACTTCCCTCCCCCCCCTCTTCCCCTCCCCTGACAAGCGCGGTAATATTCACTTTTTTCATTTTCTTTGTGAATCTTGCCCTTAGGATCAGTAAAACAAATGTCAAAGGCCTGTAAAACAAGCAGGGCCGATCCTAAGGTCACAGGCGCCTGGGTGCAGAAATATTTCTGGCGCCCCCACATGGGCGTTGTTCTTTTACTAACTCCTCCCCTTTACATCTCATTATACATCACATCTGTAGATGGACTAGGTGCAGGAATGGGCGGGGGCTGTGTATCCTATGCAATCTATCATGCCATAAAACATCTAGAGCAGGGGCAGCCCAGAGCACGTGTAAAGGGATGCTGGGAATGCCATCCCCCAGCACACAGCACACTGAACACTGTGACTCACCTCGATTCTCTCTCTGTGCAGCCCAAGATAGAGATGGGAGTGGGAGGCATTCCAACTGGAGTTGGTGGAGACAGTGCAGGATCCAAGACTCTCAGTGTTAGGAATTCATTCCTGCACATCAGCACATCAGCAGCCACTGAAAACTAGAACCCTCATGTCAGGAAGAGAAGCGGCCCCTCCCCCGAGCACTGCCAGGCTGGACGGGCTGCCCTATGCTCACACACCAGTTTTGGACGGACACACCTATGCTCAGAACACTAGTTCTGAATGGACACAAACAAGGAGAGAAGGAGGGAGGGGGGAACTCTGGCACTTCGGCGCCCCCACCTCTGCAGGCTCCTGGGTGCAATGCACCCTGTGCACCCTGCCTAGGATCGGCCCTGAAAACAAGCGTTTGACACCTGCAGTGTGCATGAGTCCTTAAAATGGCAGAAAACTGATTTTGGATTGACATGTTAAAGCTTACATGACTTTTCAGTGATTGGGTTTACATCTTCTTTGCATTTATGGCAGAGTGCTGTCTATACTAGTTTGTGGGAGAGTCCTGTCTAAACTGGGGGTGTGGGAGAGTCCCGTCTACACTAGGGGGGAATAGTGGGGGCCAGGGCCGCCATCAGGGGGGTACAGGCAGTACCCCTGTAAGGGGCCTGGAGGTCCCCAGGGGCCCGGATAGCAACCCCCCTTTTTGTTTTTTATATTATTTTTTTTGTAAGGGGCCCGGAGGTCCCTTTTTAAAAAACAAGAAAAATTATAAAAATGTTTACATTTTTTTTATTAAAGGGCCCAGAGGTCCCCAGGGCCCTGGATGGCAACCCCCCTCTTTTTAATTTTTTTGTAAAAAAAAAAAATTATTCTCTTTTTATTAAAGGGCCCAGAGGTCCCAACCCCCCTCCCCAATTCGTGGCACCCCCGCTTCTCAATTCACGCCCCCCGCTTCTCAATTCACGCCCCCCGCTTCTCAATTTGCGGCAGCCCCTCTGCTCCAGGGGGACCACCCTGAAGCTGTGTAAGGGGCCCCATAATTCCTGATGGCGGCCCTGATGGGGGCATAGGCATGCGCAAGGGGTGTGCCCTAATCCTGGGGTTGGCAACCCATCAATGGCTGACAGGTAAACCGCAATCCTTCCTTGCCAACCCTCAGAACCTGAACTGTCCCAGAGTGAAGGTGCCTGGGACAGACCTGCAGAATGCGGGACTGTCCTGGGCAATCCCGGACACGTGGTCACCCCCTACCCAAACGGTAGTGCTGTTCGGTGGGGAGTCCATCTGAGGAGAGCCAAAGAGAGACTGGCGATCCAATAGGGTCTCGACAAACCACCCAGGGATCGAGGTATCCGGACACTGGGAGGCTGGTCATCTGTCAGTCGGTACCTGAAAGTAACTTGAAGGAGATCCAGGCGTAATTCTACTAAGGAGGTTCATCTCTGTAACCACAATCAGGAGGGTCTGTGGCAGAGACTTTTCCTCAAAGGTTCGAGTGATACTCTGGGTGCCAGGTCAGTGAGAGAGGCCTGTCCGGGTACACTATTCCCACTCAGGCAGGAGTGGCGCAAGAAGTGCCGATCCTGACCTCCCAGGGGCCCTAAGCAAAATGACATGTCACATTAAAGTTGAGAAGCCAGGGGGGGGGGGGGGGGGGCTGCCGAAAATAACATGTCACATTAAAGTTGAGAAGTGGGGGGAGGGGGTGTTCTGCTGTCGGAAATTACATCTTACATTAAGGTGAGAAGCGGGGGGTGCCGACTTCTTACCTTTTCTCCCATGCAGCCAGCGAGTTGAGGAGCGGGTTGAGGGGCCAAAAATTACTTCTCACCAGGCGGGGCCTCTAGTAATTTGAGGGGCCCTCCACAGCTTTGGGGGGCCCTAAGCGGCTTGCATAGTGAGCCTATAGGGCGGATCGGCCCTGGGCGCAGAAAGTGTTACACGTTGGAGCAGGACTGTTTCCCTATTGCTACGCCTGAATTTGCTATTCTCCTTCTTCCTTCAACTCTACCTTCTTCACCACAAGTTTTATTGTTTTTACCCGGCTGGGTAATAAAGAGCACAGCAAAAGACACTTGTCGTGGACATTCCTTTACTATTGCTATATGCACCATTCACCCCTAAGACGGCGGAAGGGCCACGAGGTAACATGCCACCCAAAACAAACCAGCAGCTCCTTCTGGGGCAGTGCTACATATATATATGACATGTGTGCGCAGCCTATTGTATTAGGGTGTGCACCCCAAAGCTCAAACACGTGAGAGGGTGTGTATGTATATATAATATATATTATATACACACACACTTACAAATAAATGTAAAAATCATTTTAAAATGTATTAAAACACTGTAAAGACGAAAGACGTGACCAAGTCCTGTCGTGACGAAACGTAGGGAGGCGGCGTTCTGACGTCACCGCGCATCTTCTACCCGGATACGGGCTGTGTGTCGAGCTGGCCGGCTTGTTTTTTATGCTCCATGTTTGCTGACTATATGTAAGTGCAATTTTCGCTTGATTTTACCAATTAAAGAAGGTTTTACGCTATGTGAGACCCTTCTGTTTTTGCATACCCCTGGATGGTTCATCGGGAGCACTTATCCAACGTAAGGACACAGTTTATCAGGATTATCAGGATTCCAGCGCTGTGGCTTCCTATGGGATACCATCCATCTTTGTCTCTTATCATGCCATATTTGATCTCTTATAATTTGGAGATCAATTCCATCCGGTAAGAGGCTTTTATAACCTTGGTGGAGGACCTTTCCTTTCAAGCACTTTTCTTTTGTGGATTCAGTGTTTCACTCGGGAGATTGTTCATATGAATTTGACTACCTAATTTGAACTTTTTCACTCACTTATGTTTCATTTGATCATTCATTTAGCGCGATCTCTTCCTTTTTGTATTAAAACACTGGACAGTGTTAGTAGGGCAGAGGTTGGTGCCTGTAGTTTTTTACTTTTATTATTATTATTTTTTTTTTTTAGGAGCCAGATTTGGGGGCTTTGGTGAAATATCAGCGGGAGGAATCTGCGCTGCACGGCGGGGTGATTAGGGTGTGCCCAGGCACACCTATGATATATATACAGTACAGACCAAAAGTTTGGACACACCTTCTCATTCAAAGAGTTTTCTTTTTTTTCATGACTATGAAAATTGTAGATTCACACTGAAGGCATCAAAACTATGAATTACCACATGTGGAATTATACATAACAAAAAAGTGTGAAACAACTGACAATATATTTCATATTCTAGGTTCTTCCACCTTTTGCAGCAGACACATCTCTAGAACTGGTAAGAGGAGACTGTGTGAATCAGGCCTTCATGGTAGAATATCTGCTAGGAAACCACTGCTAAAGAAAGGCAACAAGCAGAAGAGACTTGTTTGGGATAAAGAACACAAGGGATGGACATTAGACCAGTGGAAATCTGTGCTTTGGTCTGATGAGTCCAAACTTGAGATCTTTGGTTCCAACCCCCGTGTCTTTGTGCGACGCAGAAAAGGTGAACGGATGGACTCTACATGCCTGGTTCCCACTGTGAAGCATGGAGGAGGAGGTGTGATGGTGTGGGGGTGCTTTGCTGGTGACACTGTTGGGGATTTAATCAAAATTGAAGGCATACTGAACCAGCATGGCTACCACAGCATCTTGCAGCGGCATGCTATTCCATCCGGTTTGCGTTTAGTTGGACCATCATTTATTTTTCAACAGGACAATGACCCCAAACACACCTCCAGGCTGTGTAAGGGCTATTTGACCAAGAAGGAGAGTGATGGGGTGCTGCACCAGGTGACTACCTCTTGAGAATGCCAAGAAAATGCCAAGATTGTGCCAAGCAGTAATCAAAGCAAAAGGTGGCTACTTTGAAGAACCTAGAATATGAAATATATTTTCCGTTGTTTTACACTTATTTGTTCTGTATAATTCCACATGTGTTCATTCATAGTTTTGATGCCTTCAGTGTGAATCTACAATTTTCATACCGTGTTTCCCCGAAAATTAGACCTACCCCGATAATAAGACCTAGCATGATTCTCAGGGAGGGCTGCAATATAAGCCCTACCCTGAAAATAAGCCCTAGTAAAAATCTGTTAATTTTTTTTTAAATGAAACTTGCATAATGATTACACCGCCGTAAGGTGTGCGTGTCTCCCTTTGCCGGAGGTCTTCTCCTCTCCTCTCCTCATAGCTGACACCCACAGCCTCCCCCTTCCCCAGCACACGGCCGACATCAGCCTGACAGCGACTCCCCCCTTTGCACTCCTCCCACCTGATGCCCACGGCCCCTCCCTCCTCAGCGCACGGAGCAAACGGGACACCGACTCCCCCCTCCTCCCGCACGCGGCCCCCCTCCTCAGTGTGCGGAGCGTGCCGACACAAACGGGACACCGGCTTCCCCCTCCTCCGTTCTTCTCCCGCACGCGGCCCCCCCTCGTCAGTGCACGGAGCAGCCGACACTAACGGGACACCGGCTTTCCCCTCCTCCGTTCTTCTCCCGCACGCGGCCCCCCCTCCTCAGTGCACGGAGCAGCCGACACTAACGGGACACCAGCTTTCCCCTCCTCCGTTCTTCTCCCGCACGCGGCCCCCCCTCCTCAGTGCATGGAGCGGCCGACACCAGTGGGGATCCCGGAGCAGAGAACAAGAGCCCAAGCACACCATGCGACACCCAGGGGAGCTGCAACAAAGGTATTTCCCACAAAACAATCACAAAGGGAGACACAATGCACCCCACACTGGCACAATTGCCACAAAACGAGTTACATAATTCTATAGGATGATTTTTTTAGGGTTACAACCACTTTAAGATCATTGTACATACTGTAAATAAATAAGACATCCCCCGAAAATAAGCCCTAGTGCGTTTTTGGTTGCCAAAACTAATATAAGACCCGGGCTTATTTTCGGGGAAACACGGTAGTCATGAAAATAAAGAAAACTCTTTGAATGAGAAGGTGTGTCCAAACTTTTGCTCTGTACTATATATATATATATATATATCTTTGTGTGTGCAATGCAGTAAGTAATTCTGCAGGGAAGAAAGTCTACCTGTCAATCAAGAAGCAATTCTCAGTTTTCTCTGCTATAACCGTTCAGAACTGGCGCATTATTTTCCATTTCTCTCAACAAGAAAGAAAACTGAAATGTAATTTAGAGTAATGCACCAAGGATTTCCAAGTTTTGACCACAGACAGACATTGTGCTAAAGGAGCAAGATCTCCCCCTACTGGTAACTTATCAGATAGCAGCCCTTATCTCTGAACCCTCTTGATGTTAGACCGGGGATTCTCAAACAGGATTCCCCCAGAGCAGGGGTCTCAAACTGGCGGCCCTCCAGCTGTTGCGAAACTACAAGTCCCTTGAGGCATTGCAAGTTACAAGCATGACTCCCACAGGCAGAGGCACGATGGGACTTGTAGTTTTACAACAGCTGGAGGGCCGCCGGTTTGAGACCCCCTGCCCCAGAGGTTGCTAGGTGTTCCTTGAGCAGTGAGCAATTTCTGCCGCTCAGATAAGTTACCACTGATCTTTTTTTTACCTATCTGTAAGGAGCATTCTTCCCACTGATCATCACACTAATGTATCATGAGTTGGAGATAGTGGGCTCCATTCACAAAAGCATCTCGCATGCGATATTTAGGTGTCCAGACACATTTCACTTAGGCTGCATTCACACCTGAGCGTTTTGTCGCTTGAAGCGCGACGCTCCAAAACGCTAGAGGGGAAAAAATACATTATTCTCTATGGAGATGGTTCACATCTCCACTCCAAAATGCCTGACGCCGAACGCCTGAAGCTCAAACAAGTTCCAGACCCTTTTTTGTCGCGCAAATCGGGCGGTTTGGGAGCGTTTTTGAGCGTTTGTATTTCCCATAGAAAGTAATGGAACCGCTCGATACTAGCGCGACAACGAGCGTTTGCTACGGGCGTTTTGTCGCTTTAATCAATAGAACTTTTCACCCAGGCAGAAGATAAATAAAATCTACCAACATAGCAACAAGTGATGAAAAGATGATCATTTTTCCTATTGGCTAAAATAAAAAACGTCGAAGTACAAAAACGTCGGACGACGCTGTATGCAAACGCGCAAATACGCATGAATACGCACGACAAAACGCCGGAAAAAAACGCCCGGAAAAACGACCAAACAAGCTACGCTCAGGTGTGAATGCAGCCTAAAATATCACATGCGATCCTGAAACTGTCAATTCACTATACCGTTTTGCGGTATTTGCGGCAAAACGCTGTACGCGCTCAATAAATACCGCATGAACAGACGTTAAACTCAATTCACAGAAGGAAATATATAATTAAATGCATGCAGGTATTATTAACCGCTTAAGGACCGCCGCGCGAAACTTATACGTCGACAGAATGGCACGGCTGGGCAAATTATATATATATATATATTACGTCCAGAATATAAACCAAAAAATCAGTGCTACTACCCATACACCACATGGAAAGCAGAGCTCCCAGGTGTACGATCCACAGTCGCTGGCTGCGTAGAATATGACTAATGCCTTATAGGCTGAAACGCGCCAACCTTTCCTATTTGCGTTTGTCTACTGTGGCTTGTCAATAAATACGTCAATTGTTTAACTACTTCCCGACGGCCGTACGAATATGTGCGGCCGCAGGGTGGTTCTAAATCTCTAACAGGACGCATATATGCGTCCTCCGCTCTTCCAGGCCACTAGAGGGCGCGCGAGCGCCGCCGGCGGCGCGCGCGTGCCCGCCGCATTACTGAGATGCCGATGCGCGTGCCTGGCGGCCGCGATGTCCGCCAGGCACTCGCGATCGGCGGCTACAGGGACAAGACGTGGAGCTCTGTGTGTAAACACAGAGCTCCACGTCCTGTCAGGGAGAGAGGAGACCGATCTGTGTCTCTTGTACAGAGGGACACAGCATCGGTCACCTCCCCCAGTCACCCCCCTCCCCCCACAGTTAGAACACACCCAGGGAATACATTTAACCCCTTCCTCACCCCCTAGTGTTAACCCCTTCACTGCCAGTCACATTTATACAGTAATCGGTGCATTTTTATAGCACTGATCGCAGTATAAATGTGAATGGCGCCAAAAATGTGTCAAAAGTGTCCGATGTGTCCGCCATAACGTCGCAGTCCCAATAAAAAATCGCAGATCGCCGCCATTACTAGTAAAAAAAAAATATAATAAAAATGAATAATAATTCTGTCCCCTATTTTGTAAGCGCTATAACTTTTGCGCAAACCAGTCGCTTATTGCGATTTTTTTTTTTTTACCAAAAATATGTAGAAGAATTTGTATCGGCCTAAACTGAGAAAAAAAATATATTTTTTTTTAAAAAAAAATGGGATATTTATTATAGTAACAAGTAAAAAATATTGACTTTTTTTAAAAATTGTCGCTCTTTTTTTGTTTATGGCGCAAAAAATAAAAACCGCAGAGGTTTGGGAGCCACGTCGCACGACCGCGCAATTGTCAGTTAAAGCGACGCAGTGCCAGAAGCTGAAATTTCACCTGGTCAGGAAGGGGTATACGTGCCCAGTAAGGAAGTGGTTAAGAGCAACGACCGGAGTGTGGATCATCTTTTTCTCATATACACATATATATATATATATAACGTCCTCTTTAATTTTCCGGCATGTGGTCGCGCGCGCCCTGTCGTGAGCTTCATGCATGCAGGACCCACGGACTCGATGTCCCGCAATCAGGTTACAGAGCTGAAGAACGGGGAGATGTCAGTGTAAACACAACGGATGTTTATCCGCTGACACCCGCAATCTCATAGGGACCAATGTATGTCCCTTTTTAATCCGCAAACGGATGGATGAAAAAGCGGACATACGGTCCGCACGTGTGAAAGGGGCCTTTGAAAGATCGTTTATAAAGGATTTCAGGAGAAAGAAAAAACAAACAAAAAAACAACAAACTATACAATTTACCTACTAGAATATTTTTCTTCACTATTCTGAGTAAGTAGGGAAACCACAGACTACTATTTGCAGGGGCCCACACAAGAGGTACTAATGGCTACATGTGGTCCCGGGCCTCACATTGCATACCTGGGGTCTAGCCATGGTCCATTGTACAGCCGTGGCCAAAAGTTTTGAGAATGACACAAATATAAATTTTCACCAAGTCTGCTGCTTCAGTGTTTTTAGATCTTTTTGTCAGATGCTACTACGGTATACTGAAGTATACCGTATTTATCAGCCTATTGCGTGCTCAGGCGTATAGCGCGCACCCCTAATATGGACTTGAAATTCCTGAAAATATTTTTTTTATTACTTACCGTTTTGGTGTCTTGCCCGGTGTCCATCGGCGGCCTTGTCCGGTCCGGCGTCCGTCTGCGGCCTTCGTGGTGTCCTCCCCGCTTCTCCCGTGCTGGTCTCTGAGCCGATCGCGCTTCCCGCGCTGTGTTTGAACGCCGCCACCATATACCGAGCGCAGTACACTCGGGCAAGCTCGACTTCTCTCGCATAACCGCGAGGGGAGCCGAGCATGGCCGAGTGTACTGCGCTCGGTATATGTCGGCGGCCGCGTTCAAACACAGGGCGGGAAGCGAGTATCGGCGTATATTGCGCACCCACGATTTTGCCCTGATTTTAAGGGCAAAAAAGTGCGTGGTATATGCCGATAAATACGGTAATCACAAGCATTTCATGTGTTAAAGGCTTTTATTGACAATGACATGAATTTTATGCAAAGAGTCAATATTTGCAGTGGTGACCCTTCTTTTTCAAGACCCCTGCAATTCCGCCCCCTCCATGCTGTCCATCAACTTCTGGGCCACATCCTGACTGATGGCCTCCCATTCTTCCATAATCAACGCTTGGAGTTTGTCAGAATTTGTGGGGGTTTTGTTGACCAGCCTCTTAAGGATTGACCACAAGTTCTCAATGGGATTAAGGTCTGGGGAGTTTCCTGGCCATGGACCCAAAATTTTTATGTTTTGTTCCTCAAGCCACTTAGTTATCACTTTTGCCTTATGACAAGGTGCTTCATTGTTCCTCACCAAACTGTCCTTGGATGGTTGGGAGAAGTTACTCTCGGAGGATGTTTTTTGTACCATTCTTTATTCATGGTTGTGTTCTTAGGAAAAATTGTGAGTGAGCCCCCCCACTCCCTTGGCTGAGAAGCAACATCCCCACATGAATGGTCTCAGGGTGCTTTGCTGTTGGCATGACTCAGGACTGATGGTAGCGCTCGCCTTTTCTTCTCCAGACAAGGTTTTTTCCGGATACCCTAAACAATCGGAAAGGAGATTCATCAGAAAAAATTACTTTACCCCAGTCCTCAGCAGTCGAATCTCTCGGGTGCCCCCATAGAAAGATGCTTGCTGTAGGGGCACTCAACAGGAGGGAGGGGTCTGGAGAGCCGAAGAGGGACCCGAGAAGAAGAGGATCCGCGCTGCTCTGTACGAATCAACTACAGGCGGTCCCTGGGTTACACACAAGATAGGGACTGTAGGTTTGTTCTTAAGTTGAATCTGTTTGTAAGTCGGAACAGGTAAAAAAAGTGTAGCTCCAGACAAAAAAAATATAAAAAATTAAGCTTTTTGGACAGCATCCTGTAATGTTTGTTTTGCTGTCTGTGCCCCTGTTCAGAAGATTTCACCTCACTTTCTGTTCCCGTGACAATTGGATTTAGAAAATGTTGTGTTGTTGTGGAAACAAGGATTGGTGATAAAGCATCAGTGGAGAGGAGACACATTTTTCCCATATTAACTCTTATGCCGCGTACACACAATCATTTTTCGGCATGAAAGAAAACGTTGTTTTTCAGCATGTCCAAAAAACGATGTTGCCCACACACCATCGTTTTTAAAAAATGATGAACAAAGCGTGGTGACGTACAACACGTACAGCGGTACTATAAAGGGGAAGTTCCATGCGGATGGCGCCACCCTTTGGGCTGCTTTAGCTGATTCCGTGTTAGTAAAAGACGATTCGCGCTTTTCTGTCTGTTACAGCGTGATGAATGTGCTAACTCCATTATGAACGGTAGTTTTACCAGAATGAGCGCTCCCGTCTCATAACTTGCTTCTGAGCATGCGCGGGTTTAAACGTCGTTTTAGCCCACACGCGATCATTTTTTACAACCCGAAAAACTACATTTTTTAAAACGACGTTAAAAAATGCAGCAGGTTCGAATTTTTTTGTCGTTTTTCAGAAACTGAAAAACGATGTGTAGCCCACACACGATCATTTTAACCACTTCCCGACCTCCTCATGTACATTTACGTCAGCAGAATGGCACGGACAGGCACAATCACGTACCTGTACGTCCTCTGCTAGACGTGGGTGGGGGGTCCGATCGGGACCCCCCCCCCGGTACATGCGGAGGTCGGGTCCGCTCGGGGAGCGATCCGGGACGACGGCGCGGCTATTTGTTTTTAGCCGCTTCGTCGCGATCGCTCCCCGGAGCTGAAGAACGGGGAGAGCCGTGTGTAGACACGGCTTCCCCGTGCTTCACTATGACGGCGCATCGATCGAGTGATCCCTTTTATAGGGAAGACTCGATCGATGTTGTCAGTCTTACAGCCACACCCCCCTACACTAGTAAACACACACTAGGTGATCCCTAAATGTTACAGCGCCCCCTGTGTTTAACTCCCAAACTGCAACTGTCATTTTCACAATAAAGAATGCAATTTAAATGCATTTTTTGCTGTGAAAATGACAATGGTCCCAAAAATGTGTCAAAATTGTCCGAAGTGTCCGTCATAATGTCGCAGTCACGAAAAAAATCGCTGATCGCCGCCATTACTAGTAAAAAAAATAAAAAAAAATAAAAATGCAAAAAAACTATCCCCTATTTTGTAAACGCTATAAATTTTGCGCAAACCAACCGATAAACGATTATTGCGTTTTTTTTTACCAAAAATAGGTAGAAGAATACGTATCGGCCTAAACTGAGGAAAAAAAAAATTTTTATATATGTTTTTGGGGGATATTTATTACAGCAAAAAGTAAAAAATATTGATTTTTTTTAAAATTGTCGCTCTATTTTTGTTTATAGCGCAAAAAATAAAAACCGCAGATGTGATCAAATACCACCAAAAGAAAGCTCTATTTGTGGGGAAAAAAAGGACGCCAATTTTGTTTGGGAGCCACGCCGCACGACCGCGCAATTGTCTGTTAAAGCGACGCAGTCCCGAACTGTAAAAACCCCTTGGGTCTTTAGCCAGCATATTGGTCCGGGGCTTAAGTGGTTAAATGACGTTTTTAAAAACAACGTTTTCTTTCATACCGAAAAATTATCGTGTGTATGCGGCAGGCCAGGAGAGAATTTCCCTTCCCAGGGGTAGATTTCCTCTCAGTTCCTGTTGTGTCCCTCTGTTTGTAAGTTGGATGTTTGTAACTAGGGGACCGCCTGTACACAGAGCAGGTAAGTCTAACATGTTTATGTTAAAACTATAAAAAAAAAAAAAAAAATGTTATCACCAAGTAAATTTTTTATGGCGAAGAGGGACTTTGCAATTAATTGCAATTCATCCGATCACTCTTCATAACATTCTGGAGTATATGCAAATCGTCATCATAAAAACTGAGGCAGCAGACTTTGTGAAAATCAATATTTGTGTCATTCTCAAAACTTTTGGCCAGAGCTTTAGCTGCAGGCCGGTCAGGGTGCCCAAGCTGACCCGTGTCCACAGGCAAAAGTTCCTACAATGGGCACGTGAGCATCAGCACTGGAGCACAGAGCAGTGGAAGAAGGTAGCCTGGTCTCCTGAATCACATTTTCTTTTACATCATGTGGATGGCCGGGTGGGTGGGTGGGTGTGCGTCGCTAACCTAGGGAAGAGATGGCACCAGGATTAATATGGGAAGAGGGAAAATATTTCAATATATATATATATATTAGAGAAACCTCGGATTGTGAGTAACGCGGTTTACGAGAGTTTCGCAATACCAGCTATTTTTTCTTTTTAATGATGACATGATTTGTGAGCGTTGTCTCGCTAGACGGGCAGGATTCAAGCCTCTGGGGTGTGCAGTACCGTACTTGGCCAGAGGCGTGGGGGCGCCAGTGACGTTCGGAGACACTCTGTTCCCGAGTGTCTCTGGCACCCCGCACCTCTGGCCAGATGCGGTACTGCATACACCAGCGCCCCTTCACCTTTGGCCACATACAGTACTGCATACACCAGCGCCCCTTCACCTTTGGCCACATACAGTACTGCATACACCACACCAGCAGTCACTGGGGAACGCATTATATGAGTTTCCATTGATTCATATGGGGAAACTCGCTTTGATTTACAAGCATGCTTCCGGAATGGATTATGCTTGTAATCCAACGCACTACTGTGTGTGTGTGTGTGTGTGTGTGTGTGTATATATATATATATATATATATATATATATATATTTACAATTTTTAGAAGCCCTGCCCGGGGGGGGGGGGGGGGGGGGGGCTTTGGTGAAATATCAGAGGTCTAAACAGGTGCCTCACTTTTGAGGCAGCGAAAGGGGACAGTGGTGGTACTGGTCACGCACTCTGTTCATTCAGAAAAGGAAGAGGCCATTTGACATATTTACCTGCCCCCTTCCCCCCTCTCTATCCTCAAACATCCCCCACAGAGGCTGGCATGAGAGGAGAGGATAGAAGCTGGAAGCGCTGCAGGGGGGGATTGGCAGGCAGCAGGAGGAAGGTACAGGTACATTCGGCATACCCTGTCTGCTATAATGTGTTGAATTGACCACGTGTAGTCTCCATAGGAAGCCCATGTGACAACCAGGAGTACCAGAGAAAGGGGACATCACCCTTTAGGCTTCATTTCCACTGGCGTTTTTACTGCCACTTTTCTGAGTGTTTTTTACAGCTTAAAAACGCCTGTCCATGTTATTCTATGGCATCATGCCCACATAGGCGTTTTTGAGCTGCAAATGGCATAGGCGTTTTTGAGCTGTAAAAAAAAACACGGGACCAGGGCGTTCTGTGGCTCCAGCAGTAGAGCTGTAAAAATGCCAGACATTAAAAAACGCTCAAAAACGCTACTGCTGCGTTTTTGAGCTCCAGCTCAAATGGCATATGTATATATGTACATATGTATCTATATATGTATATATGTGTGTATGACTGTGTGTCCCTAGCGTGTCATGATCCTACAGGATAAAAATGAATGCACCAGCCTAGCAGATACTGACTGGAAAAAGCGCCCAGAGGCGATTCAGTTCGCATGCGTTGCGCTATACAAGTCATTCATTCATTCATTCAGCTCACAAAAAAAAAAAAACATTTTTTTTTTTACAAAATAAGGCTTCATTTCCACTGGCGTTTTTACAGCCACTTGTGTTAGCCTTTTTTACAGCTTAAAAACGCCTGTCCATGTTTATTTTGAGCGTTTTTGAACGTCTGGCGTTTTTACAGCTCTACTCTGGAGCTTCAGAACGCCCTGGTCCTGCGTTTTTTTTTACAGCTCAAAAACGCCTATGCCATTTGAAGCTCAAAAACGCCTATGTGGGCATGATGCCATAGAATAACACAGACAGGCGTTTTTAAGCTGTAAAAAACGCTCAGAAAAGTGGCTGTAAAAACGTCAGTGGAAATGAAGCCTAAACATGGACAGGCGTTTTTAAGCTGTAAAAAAGGCTAAAAAAATGTGGCTGTAAAAACGCCAGTGGAAATGAAGCCTTAGGAGGAAGTGCCTGAACAGGAACCTTCATGGCAAGACCACCTGGGAATGTTTTAATAAAATCTTCAGATTTAATATTATTAAAAATGGCTTAAAAAACATTAAAAAGATACCAACATACTAAAGTTTCTATGAGAATTTAGTGATTGGGTTTCTATCTATATTCGGGATAAATGAACACAATTCGGAAATGCTTGTTTTGGATGGATCTGGCTCAGGGTTGGAGCGGGTATTATACTCTCTGACTATTCATATTCATGGTGCCTCCAGGAGAAGAGCGTTTGGTTATTACCTATAATTGCTCAGCGACACGGACACACGGCGCAGAATGAAGGCTTTGGACGGGGTGGCAGTAATTACACCCATTGTAATGGCCTTTAGTCCAGCTGGATGGAAATGCTGCAATTTTAAGTACTTTCCTCATTCAGCAAAACACAAAGATGAAGCACAGCGGCCAGCGGCAGTCCTGCCGTGCCGCTGCACAGATACAGCCAATGTAACAGGGGGGAGGGTGGAAAGACGAAGGTCGGTAAAGAGGCATAATAGGGACTTCAAATGAGCTGATTAACCACTTGACAACCGGGCCTATTCTGGCACTTCTCTCCTTCATGTAAAAATCACAATTTTTTTTTTAGCAGACATCCTAGGGAATACAATGGCGGTCATTGCAACTTTTTTTTCTCGCATGGTATTTGCGCAATAATTTTTCATGAATTCAAAAAATAACAAAACAGTAAAGTTAGCCCAATTTTTGTGTATAATGTGAAAGATGATGTTACGCCGAATAAATAGATACCCAACATGTCACGCTTTAAAATTGCGCACACTCATGAAATGGCGCCAAACTTCGGTACTTAAAAATCTCCATAGGCAACGCTTTAATTTTTTTTTACAGGTTACTATTTTCGAGTTACAGAGGAGGTCTAGTGCTAGAATTGTTGCACACGCTCCAAAACAGTGTTTCCCAACTCCAGTCCTCAAGGCACACCAACAAGTCATGTTTTCAGGCTTTCCATTATTTTGCACAGGTGATTTGATCAGTTTCAGTGCCTTAGTAATTACCACAGCCGTTTCATCTGAGGGAAATCCTGAAAACATGACCTGTTGGTGTGCCTTGAGGACTGGAGTTGGGAAACACTGCTCTAAAACACGCGACGATCCCTCACATGTGGGGGTTTGAACGGCGTTTACATATGTGGGCGGGACTTGCATGCGTGTTTGCTTCTGCATGCGAGCTACCAGGGATAGGGACGTTTAAAAAAATAAATAAAAAAGAAGTTTCATTTTATTTTACTTAATTTTTTAACTCTTACACTTTAATTTTTTTGATCACTTTTATTCCTATTACAAGGAATGTAAACATCCCTTGTAATAGGAATCAGTGTGACAGGTCCTCTTTGTGGCTTTCCAGGCTTACAAGCATGAAATCGGTGAAAAAACATTCACCGATCTCACACCAACAGCCGCAACTGCGGCTTTGTTTACTTCTGGGTACCTGGGCGTGACGTCATAACGTCGCGCCCAGGCCTCCGACGGTCATAGAGATGACTGGTGACCATCTGGTCACCAATCATCTCTATGCTTCCCAGCCAGCGCCGGCCGATTCGCTCTCCGGGCCCCTGATGGCCGATAGTAGCTGACCCTACACAAAGCAGAACACCGGGAAAAGGTAACTAGATATGTGGGATTAGTTTTGTTACGAATCAAACTTTGATAGCAAATCTCCAAAATCACAATAGTAACGAATTTCAATGAATCCAAAATACATTATAACAAAACAAGGAAATGTATTTGATTCATTCTGACCTTTTGTTAAGCACTTGCCAACCACAGAACAAAGTTATACAGCGGCAAATTGGCTCTCCTGGGCAGGATCGCATACCTGGTACGTGTTCTGCCACTTCCAGGTAGGGGGTGTGCGCTGCTTCTGCTGTGATTAAACACAGCTGAAACGATCGGTGGGTGCCGGCCAGTGGATGTCCGCTGGCACCTGCTGATCTGGGGAGGAGAACGACAGAACAGAACTCTATATACCAGGGACGTGTGGTGGGATCAGTGGCTGGTGAGGCACTGGCTAAGATCAGAGCCAGATACACATAGGTTACATACACCGTGATCGTTGGAGTGAGAGCAATAATTCTAGCACTAGGCCTCCTCTGTAACTCTAAACATGTAGGGCCAGATCCACAAAGAAGTTACGTCGACGTATCTTCTAGGATGCTCTGGCGTATCTTTGTTTTGTATCCACAAAACAAGATACGCCTGAATGGGGGCTAGATCCGACTGGCGTACGTCTTAGTACGCCGTCGGATCTTAGGTGTATATTAATGCTGGCCGCTAGGTGGCGCTTCTGTTGATTTTCGCGCAGAGTATGCAAATTAGCTAGATACGCCAATCCTCAAACGTACGTTTTTTTACATAGTTTCCGTAAGGCTTTTTCCGGCGTAACGTTACCCCTGGGTCTATGAAGCGTACGCAATGTTAAGTACGGACGTCGGGCCAGCGTAAAATTTTCCGTAGTTTACGTTGTTTGCGTAAAACGTTCGCGAATAGGGCTTTGCGTAAATTACGTTCACGTCGAAAGCATTGACTATTTGCGACGTGATTTCGAGCATGCGCACTGGGATACCCCCACGGACGGCGCATGTGCCGTTAAAAAAAAAAACTTCATTTACGTGGGGTCAAGTAGAATTAACATAAAATACGCCTACATGTTATCCATTTGAATTGCGCGCCCTTACGCTGACACAGTTACGCTACGCCGCCGTCACTTTAGACGCAAGTGCTTTGAGAATACAGCACTTGCCTCTCAAAGTAGCTGCGGTGTAGCGTAACTATGATACGCTACGCCTGCTTAAAATTACGCCGATCTACGTGGATCTGGCCCGTAACCTGTAAGAAAATGTTAAAGCGTCGCCTATGGAGATTTACAAGTACTGAAGTTTGGCGCCATTCCACAAGTGTGCACAATTTTAAAAGGGTGACATGTTCGGTATCTACTCGGTGTAACATCATCTTTCACATTATACAAAAAAACTCCTCCGACACCCCTGCCGGCCAACAATTGATCTCATAGGTGTGCGCAGCCTATTGCATTAGGGTGTGCACCCCAAAGCCCAAACACATACTACCGATCGCTCACGGTGTTCATTCAGAAAGGGAAGGGGCCGGTAAATTACATATTTACTGGCCCCTTCCCCACTGCGCTGCAGGGGGAAAGATGGGAGCCAGGGCAGTAGAGGGAATCTGTGCTGCACAGGGTGATTAGGGTGTGCCTGGGCGCACGCCTATGATTGATCTACAGATAAATAAGGCGTGGAATCTAGACAACTAACCCACCAATAATAACTGACCACTAACGTTCGAATTCTGTTAAGCCCACACTGGGAAGATCTTACCAGAGTTATACCCCTGGGGAAGGAATGGAAAAGTGAACTCTTTACAGGTGGTCACCTAAGCATTCCACAATGGTGATGCAAGGAGATATAGGCTGCATAGAAGCGCCAGTGCGCTGAGGAGCAATAGGAGTTAATAGGTCTCAAGGAGAATCCAGGTCCTTGCCCAAGTTTGAAACAGCCCAGAGCTGGTCTTAGGTGACCCTCCGAGTCAAGGAGACCCTTTGGAGAGGAGGAACCTTATACAAAACAAGGGTTGTTCATGTTCTAGGGCAGTGGTCTCCAAACTGCGGCCCGGGGGCCAGATGCGGCCCTTTACTTGCTTTGATCCGGCCCTTGGGACACTATTTTCAAACACTAATACCAACAATGGGACATAATTCGACCCACTGACACCAATGATGGTGAACAATTCCTCCCAATGAGACGAACGATGGGACACAATTCCTAGCAATAACACTAACAATGGGACACAATTTCTCCCAATGACACCAGCAATGGGGCTTAATGACACCAATGATAGGGCATGATTCCTCCCACTGACACCAAAGATGGGCATTGTTTATTCCCACTGATAATCGGGACCTTTTCTACTCCCGATGGCCACAGTCCGGCCCCCGTTAAGTCTGAAGAACAGTAATCTGGCCCTTTGTTTAGAAAGTTTGGAGACCCCTGTTCTAGGGATTGGAGGCCCGGAAAAAGCACATCTCTAGAATGCAAGCCAACTCCAGGACTAGAGCAGGTGATCCTGTGGCAGTGGGTCCATAAAGTGCGCAGGAGTTCTGCCCCCTCTCTCCTGCCACCCCTCTATCACCATAGAAAGATTCATGCATTGCATGAATCCATCTATGGTCGCTGCCGTCGCCCCCTATTCAGGTGCCCGGGCACCGGCATCTGAATAACAGCGGCGGGGGTGTTTTTGGAAGCGCCCGATTAGCGCCATGCACTTTAATAGGCGTCCTGATTAGAACCATAGGCTCTAAAAGCTTCCAAAATGGTAAACAGCGGGCGCAATGTGGTGCATTTGCTGTTTACTTAGTGTTGTGTTAGGGAAGCGAATAAATCACTTTCCCAACACTGACCCGCCTCTCAGCCAGCCAATCAGGTCTGGTTACCTGATTAGCTGAAGCGACAGGTGCTGTGATTGGACCCTATCACGCGTCCAATCATAGCAGAGGATGGGAGAAGACATCAAGGACTCGGAGCGTGGAGGACAGTGCCGGGCGGGGATGCACACTGGGGCAGCAAATGATGTGGCACAGCGGCTGCGCATAAAGTTTTTTTTCCAGTTTGTTTCCCCCCCAAAAAATGTTTGGAGCACCAGCCACCACTGTCCTGTGGTGGGATAAATCCAGACAGACTAGGAAAAGTGGGGTTCTGTGCAATATCCCAGGGGAGAACAGGAGCAATTGAAGGTGCCCCAAGAAGGAAAGGTTTAGCATGTAGATTAAAAGGCAACACATGGCAATTGAGGGCCAGAAAGGGAAGCTACTAATGGGCCCACCAGGATGCACAATCAACCCATCACTTGAAGAAGTAGGGGCACACCTTCATGCAGAGGGGTTAGTTGAACTTTTCACCCGACCCTGGCACAGCCTAAAGGGATAGAACTAAGAGAGCCCAGGGGCACCTACTGAAAAGTGGATTAAGGAGGAGGACTGGCAGACAGCCTAGCTCTTCCAATGCCTCCTGTGGTGAGGCAGGAGCATGCTGTGGCCTACTGTGAGGTTACTGATAACAGTGTTCAGTGTAGAACCACAGAGGCAAAGTCCCTTGAAAGCACAATGAGTCAGCTGCTCTTTGGAAAGGTCATTTGTATCCCAGCAATGTAGCCATAGGCCTAGATTCATGTACGGCCGCTCTACGTTGCGCAGGCGTAGCGTTCCGTATTTACGATACGCCGCCGCAACTTAGAGAGGCAAGTGCTGTATTCACAAAGCACTTGCGTCTTAAGTTACGGCGGCGTAGCGTAAATGAGCCGGCGTAAGCGCGTGTAATTCAAAGTAGGCTGGTAGGGGGCGTGTTGTATTTAAAAGGAGGCTTGACCCCATGTAGATGCATGGCCGAACGAACGGCGCATGCTCAGTATCACGTCGTATTTACGCCCAAAGATACGTCGGCTCAATGCCTGTGACGTGAACGTAACTTACGCACAGCCCTATTCGCGTACGACTTACGCAAACGATGTAAAAAGATACTCTTGTTCCGACGTCCATACTTTGCATGGGCTGCGCCACCTAGAGACCAGCTTTATCTTTACACCGGCGTATGTCTTACGTAAACGGCGTAACTAATTGCGACGGGCGTACGTACGTTCGTGATTTGGCGTATCTTGCTCATTTACATATTCAACGCGGAAATCAAGTAAAAACCACCTAGCGCCCAGCGTAATTATTGCAACACAAGATACGACGGCGTAGGAGACTTACGCCGCTCGTATCTTGGCCAAATCTATGCGTAACTGATTCTATGAATCAGGCGCATAGATACGACGGCGGCCATTCAGACTTACGACGGTGTATCTGGAGATACGCCGTCGTAAGTCTTTGTGAATCTGGGCCATAGTGTCTTGTGCATCTGTATGGATGTCAGACTCATGTGTGACATGCATTCATCAGCCACACCTGTAATTGCTTGGCAACAGAAACTGCTAATCAGCCAATCACATAGCAGCAACTGTTTGCATTTAAGCATCTAGACATGGTGAAGACAACTTGCGGACGTTCAAACAGAGCATTGAAATGGGGTCACGTGGCATGGTTGTTGGTGGCAGACAGGCTAGTCTGAATATTTTAAAAGCTGATCTACTGGGAATTTTTTACACATAACCATCTCTCGGGTTTAAAGAGAATGGTGGAAAAAGAGAAAATATCCAGTGAGTGCCAGTTGTGTGGAGGAAAATGCCTTATTGATGTCAGAGGAGAATGGGCAGACTAGTTGGGGATGATAGAAAGGCAACAGTAACAAAATAACCACTCGTTACATCCGAGGTATACAGAACACCATCTCTGAACACACATGATCGCAAATTGGGCTTTTATTTGGTGGTGAATGGTAATGGAGATCTTTCTCCCCTGAAAAGGTTGCATGCCCTGTGATGCAACACGTAGGGAGGAGCCCAAGGATCGCAGACTGGAAGGGTGTATGACACACATTGATGCAGAGGCGTTGCTAGGGGGGTGCGGTCCGCACCAGGTGACACCCGCTAGAGGGGTGACACCATCCTGTTTTTTTTTAACTGACATGCCCAGCCTGCCCTGTGCAATCCCAGCCTGCCCTGTGCCACCCCAGCCTGCCCTGTACCACCCCAAACAGCCCTGTGCCACCACAGCCTGCCCTGTGCCACCCCAAACTTTCCCATGCCACCCCAGCTTGCCCTGTGCCACCCTAACTTGCCCTGTACCACCCCAATCTGCCATTTGTCACCATAACTTGCCCTATACCACCCCAACCTGCCCAATGCCACCCTAACTTGCCCTGTACCACCCCAACTTTTCCCATGCCATCCCAACTTGCCCTATGCCACCCTAACTTGCACTATACCACCCTAACTTGCCCTATACCACCCCAACCTGCCCTATGCAACCCTAACTTGCCCTATACCACCCCAAACTACCCTATATCACCCACATGCCCTATACCACCTTAACCTGTCCTATACCACCCCACTACACCAACTTGCCACTATACCACTCTATACTACCCTAACCTGCCACTATACTGCCCTATACTATCATTTACAGGGGCTGGTTTGGGGTGCGCCCCGTGCGCTGCCTGCTTGGTGCTGGGCAGCCTAGACAGAGGGGGGTGACACCATGTTTTACCGCACCGGGTGACACCAACCCTAGTGACGCCACTGCATTGATGACATCCCTGTACTCTTCTATAAGCGCATTGATTGTAACTATTTGTGAGTGTGGTTTTTATTTCAAAATATTATTATTGAACTTTCTCCCCTTTATTTACACGTCACTGGAGCCAGATATGGGAGTTTGCATATGAGGTTGTTTTCAAGGGACCGATTCCAATTATTGCAAGGAAGAGTCCTATGGTAGATCGAGACATCCTAATGTAGAGGAGTGAGTGACTTGGCATATCATCCACAGAGACCACCAGGAGACGAGACACCTTCTGGGAACAATTTACCTTTTTTGTTTAACCTTACATGTAATGTGTGTCAACTAATTGAGGTGAGCTTAACGTGAGGACAATGGTGATGGGAAAAAGGTACAAAAATGCATGAAGGTCACATGGAGGAATTCATGCACAGATGACACATGAACTGGTTTTAATTGAGGATTATGGATTCTGTTATGGTGCCGACATCGCGGGACTCCAGGACGGGTAAATATCCTATTATTAAAAGCCAGCAGCTGCAGTATGTGTAGCTGCTGGCTTTAAATCTTTGCAGCTGTGGGCGTAACTCCACTTTAAAGTGGAACTTCAGTCATTTTTTCATCTTTCCATCTATTAAATCTTCTGCCCTTGTTGTTGTTTTAACTTTGGATAGTAAAACATTTTTTTTTCTGCCAGTAATTACCTTATACAGCCCACTTCCTGTTTCTTGTCTGGCCATTAGCCTAGGCTTATGACATCATGCACAGCTCTCTCTCGTGGGAGTTTGCCAGGGAGGAGGGATGAGTCATAAGAGGGCCAATGAGAGCTGCAAGGCTGCAGGAGGTGTGTCCGTGTGAATGCAGCAGCTTCAGCTGCCCACAGTTAAAATGGCTGCATCCAGACTCAGTGGAGGGAGATTTCTGTAGCATATTTGGCAAGTACAGAATCAGAGTATACCGTATATACTCAAATATAAGCCGACCCCAGTAGAAGCAGAGGTACCTAATTTTACCACAAAAAACTGGGAAAACTTATTGACTCGAGTATAAGCAGCATGCAGAATGCAGCAGCTACTGTAAGAGGAGAAAGAGGGTCAACAGCACATTTGCACGCCATCACTATGTCCATTGCAACCTCACTATGCCCCATTGCAACCTCACTGTGCCAACCTCACTATGCCCATTGCAACCTCACTGTTCCAACCTCACTATGCCCATTGCAACCTCACTGTGCCAACCTCACTATGCCCATTGCAACCTCACTGTGCCAACCTCACTATGCCCATTGCAACCTCACTATGCCCTTGCAACCTCACCGTGCCCATCCTTACTCTGCACTTCGTCACAGGCTGCCTGCATCCATTCAATGTTTTTAAAACTTGCGGTCTCCTCCTGGTCCCTTTCGTGATAGGCAGCTGACACAGTTTCCGCCTATCACGGACGTTCTCTCATCCTCGGACTCAGTTTCCCAGCAGACACTGTTCAGTGTTCCGCCAATCACAGACGTCCGAGGATGAAAAAGCGTCCGTGATTGGCGGAAAACACTGAACACAGTGTCTGCTGGGATGGGTGAGGATGAGAGAACGTTTGTGACAGTCGTTTCTTAGCAGACAGAGTTCAGCCTATCACGGAAGGGACAAGAGGAGAACGCAAGTTTTAAACGATGGACGACACCCGCAGCCTCTCAATATTTCGAGGTACACTGACTCGAGTATAAGCAGAGGGAGGCATTTTCAGCCCCAAAAAAAAAAAAAAAGGGCTGAACATCTCGGCTTATACTCGAGTATATACGGTATATATAATAGTATGCAAAGTGGTTGGAGGGAAGCTTCAGAACGGCAAACCTGTTTTTATTACAAATTATGGGAGCAGACTGCAGTTCCTCTTTAAAGTGGAATTTACCTGCAAGGGAAAGTTATAATGTGCTAGTATGCAACAAAGCCATTCAGCGGCGTGCTGTCACCACTGAGAGGGCTTCCATCTTCACCCGGTCTTCCTTCTGGGTTGGAGGGCTCCGGTCATTTGATTGGACGAAAGATACGGACCGTCACCTTTAACCCCAACCTTGGATTCTGGCCTTCACTTTTGACCCTTGCCATGACCCCAACACTAACACATGTCAAGCATTAGGCTCCATGCACACTGAAGCTGATAAAAGCTATAAAAAAACGCTAGTAGCTTTTCTATAGCTTTAATCAGCGTTTTTGAGTGTAGCTTTTTTCTTTTTTATGAATAAAAAAAAAAAAAACGCAAAAAACGCTGGCGCCAGCGTTTGAGCGTTAAGCGTTTTTTCCCGCCGAAAAACGGCACTTTGAACGCAAATTTTGGGCGTTCAGAAAAAAGCCAATAAACTCCAAAGCTCATTAACACTAAAAAACACCCAAGTGTGCATGGGCACATAGGCTAACATAGAGTTCAGTTTATGGGCTTTAACCACTTAAGCCCCGGACCAATATGCTGCCTAAAGACCCAAGGTGTTTTTACAGTTCGGGACTGCGTCGCTTTAACAGACAATTGCGCGGTCGTGCGACGTGGCTCCCAAACAAAATGAGCGTCTTTTTTTCCCCACAAATAGAGCTTTCTTTTGGTGGTATTTGATCACCTCTGCGGTTTTTATTTTTTGCGCTGGAAACAAAAATAGAGCGCCAATTTTGAAAAAAATGCAATATTTTTTACTTTTTGCTATAATAAATATCCCCCAAAAACATATATAACATTTTTTTTTTTCCTCAGTTTAGGCCGATACGTGTTCTTCTACCTATGTTTGGTAAAAAAAAAAATCGCAATAAGCGTTTATCGTTTATTATTTATGGCGTTTACAAAATAGGGGATAGTTTTATTGCATTTTTATTAATTATTTATTTTTTTACTACTAATGGCGGCGATCAGCGATTTTTTTCGTGACTGCGACATTATGGCGGACACTTCGGACAATTTTGACACATTTTTGGGACCATTGTCATTTTCACAGCAAAAAATGCATTTAAATTGCATTGTTTATTGTGAAATGACAGTTGCAGTTTGGGAGTTAACCACAGGGGGCGCTGTAGGATTTAGTGTACACTTAGTGTGTGTTTACAACTGTAGGGGGGTGTGGCTGTAGGAATGACGTCATCGATCGAGTCTCCCCTATAAAGGGGATCACTCGATCGATGCAGCGCCATAGTGAAGCACGGGAAAGCCGTGTTTACATACGGCTCTCCCCGTTCTTCAGCTCCGGGGAGCGATCGCGACGGAGCGGCTATAAACAAATAGCCGCGCCGTCGTCCCGGATCGCTCCCCGAGGGAACCCGACCGCCGCGTGTAGCGCGGGGGGGGGGGGTCCCGATCGGACCCCCGACCCACGTCTAGGCAGGCACGTACAGGTACGTTGATGTGCCTGTCCGTGCCATTCTGCCGACGTAAATGTACATGAGGAGGTCGGGAAGTGGTTAAAAAAAAAAGCCAAAACGCCAATAAACTGCAGTTTATCAGCTTCAGTGTGCATGGAGCCTAAATCTAGCTATTTTTTGTTTTCTTCATTTTTTATTTATTTTATACACTTGTTTGCCTACATCTTTCTCCCCTGCAAGGAGAAACAGAAACAATGCATATTTCTCTTCATTCACCGGAAAAAGAAAACCCAGGGGCAAGCTGCACACCGATTGATCACTGTGATAGCCAATCAGGTCACCGGGAGTCCTGGGTCCTGATCGTTGGTACGAGTCGCAAGGGCTCTCACAAACACAAAAACGCATATATGCGGCGTCCAGGTTTACAGTCCTCCTCCTGGACGCTGCATATTTGCATTACTGTGTGGTTATGGGGTTGCTACAAAGGAGACAACAAAGACAAACTATCATCATGATGAGTTTAATGGCAGAATTTGGAAGTAATAATTAAGCAGTATCCCTGTAAGCACTGTACAATGCTTGATTCCCTTACATGTCAAACGGATAAAACAATGAATATTAACATTGGCGGTAAAAAGTGGCCCCAATACACAGCGTCTACTCCTCTGTCGAGTCCTTCTTGCTGGTCTCCTGTCCCTCGAACACTGGATATTTGTTCTCCACATCCGCCCAGGTCAGACAACCGTTCGCTAAATCCCGGATGATCCCAGGGAGTTCCGATATCTGTACAAGAAAAACATTTGTTAGGCTGCTTTCACACCTATCCGTTTTTCTACCGCTTTTGTGTTATAAAAAAAAAAAAAAATAAAAAAAAAGAAGTTTGGCTCTGCATTCATTAACCACTTCCATACACCAGGCACTTACGCACCTTCCTGCCCAAGCCAATTTTCAGCTTTCAGCGCAACACTGTACCCAAACTATTTTTTTTATCATTTTGTTCCCACAAATAGAGCTTTCTTTTGGTGGTATTTGATCACCTCTGCGATTTTTATTTTTTGCGCATAAGTACGTTTTCTACTTAGATTACGGGCACAGATGAGGTGGCACTAATGGGCACCAGTGAGGTGGCACTGATAGGCAGCACTGGTATGCGGCACTGATAGGCATGGATGGGCACTGAGGGGTGGCACTGATGGACACTGAGGGGTCCATGTTGCCAGTCAGTGCCCATCTATTCTTTTTTTTTTTTACTGCTTTTTTTTTTACTGCCCTTCCCTGGTGGTCCAGTGTGTGCATCTGAGGGGGGGGGGGAGTGTGCGCTGATAAACAATCAGCGCGAACCCCCCCCGGTAGGAGAGCCGCCGATCGGCTCTCCTCTACGCGCGTCCGTGCCATCAACGGTTCTTCCTGTTTACATCGTGATCAGCCGTGATTGGACACGATTGGACACAGCTGATCACGTGGTAAAGAGCCTCCGCCGGAGGCTCTTTACCGAAATCGGAGATGCAGGGTGTCAGACTGACACCCCGCATCACGATCGCCGCGCTGGTTAACCACTTAAGGTAATAAACACTAAAAAGGCTGGAACTCCCCTTGAATTTGACACGGTACCAGTCCCTGTAAAGTAGAGCTCAGGCTGGGGAAGGGAGAAGCAGCACAAGGAGCCAATCAGTTGTGCCACAAAGCTCATGTGCCAAAAAGGAGCATACTGAGAGAAAGACGTTCATTAGTATGCTGCTCCTCCTTTTACTGGCCAGTCACCGGCTGTGGGAGGGGACAAGACCTGTAACTGCGACTTAAATGCAGCATGAGAAAAAGCAGGTCTCCTCTCCTGTCAGACAGGAGACTGTGCACATACTGTAGCGGCTGACTTTGTATATTAGGACACTTACCTGTCCTGGATTCCAGCGATGTCGGCACCTCCAGCCAATGTTTCCATCGGCTCTCGGGAGCGGACACCGCCGCCATAGCCTTGTGGCTTCCCTACTGCGCATTCACCAGAGATGTCCCAAGTATCGGCTCATGTATTACAATACTCATGCTACACCGTCATCTGTCTGCGTAGACAGTTTTAATGGATTGTATTATATATTTTTGTAATAAAACTCTTTTTTATACAATTTGGTGTTCTTGTCACCTTTAAAGTCCCATCTCTACAAGGGGGTATCCCTTTGTATACATTTGTGGGGATGTGGTGACAGAACACCGGATTCTATCGATGTTGGAACCCTTTTTATAAATGTTTTAAACGTGTGCAAAAAGCACAAAAATGGCCGTGGCAGTGAAAGGGTTAAACCGTATCAATTGCCCTGAACAGGCAAGGTGACCGGTCTTTATAAAGTGTATCATCTATTTGAAACCCAAACTATTTTTCAATTTGGATGGAGTAGGCAAGGGGGTAGGATCTTTGGAGTTAGAGAGTTAAAACCAACCAGTTACCACTACAAGGGGCGCTTATAGGGGTCCACTTTTATTTATGTAAAAACTTTGTCAAAAAGGCAAAAAAAATAAACCACTTTGTTGTAACTGCTTACAAAGTGTTAACCAATGTTTGGCTGGAAGTTTGTATCTAAATCTGCCAGTACAGCCAACACGCCCCAAAAGTGGGCCAGCGCAGCCAACACGCCCCAAAAGTGGGCCAGCGCAGCCAACACGCCCCAAAATTGGGCCAGCGCAGCCAACACGCCCCAAAATTGGGCCAGCGCAGCCAACACGCCCCAAAATTGGGCCAGCGCAGCCAACACGCCCCAAAATTGGGCCAGCGCAGCCAACACGCCCCAAAATTGGGCTAGTACAGCCAACACGCCCCTAAGTCTGCTAGTACAGCCAACACGCCCCTAAGTCTGCTAGTACAGCCAACACGCCCCTAAGTCTGCTAGTACAGCCAACACGCCCCTAAGTCTGCTAGTACAGCCAACACGCCCCTAAGTCTGCTAGTACAGCCAACACCCTCCCAGATGAACAATGCTGCTGTCCAAAAGGCGTTTCTGTTGCTCCTTCGTCCAGAGTGGGGGGCTCTAATACAGGAGATGTGTTACTGGCCAGAGCACCAGGTGAAAACAGAGGAGAAAAGAGCCTCCAAAAAAGAAAACTAATTTAGCCACCACATCCAATTGGTAAGCTGCAATACATTACATTTTGGTTTTGGGTTTAATGTACTAGAAAAGTTAAAGGGGTTGTAAAGGTTCGTCTTTTATTTTCTAAATAGGTTCCTTTAAGCTAGTGCATTGTTGGTTCACTTACCTTTTCCTTCCATTTCCCTTCTAAATGTTTTTTTTCTTTGTTTGAATTTCTCACTTCCTGTTTCTCCTCAGTAAGCTTTCCACCATCATCCGAGCGGTGGAAAGTCATTTAGAACACCTTACTGCACACCTTAATGAGGATTAACAGGAAGTGAGAAATTCAGACAAAGAAAACAAAGGAAAAAAAACATTTAGGGCCAGATCCACGTAACTCCGCGCATTTTTCTGTCCGGCGTAGATACGCTACGCCGCCGTAACTTTCAGCGTATTTTCCGTATCCTGATAGAATTTGCGCCGTAAGTTACGGCGGCGTAGTGTAACTGTGTCGGCGTAAGGGCGCGCAATTCAAATGGATGAGATGGGGGCGTGCTTTATGTTAATACGATTTGACCCGACGTAAATGACGTTTTTTTTTACGGCGCATGCGCCGTCCGTGGGGGTATCCCAGTGCGCATGCTCCAAATTAACCCGGAACAAGCCAATGCTTTCGACGTGAACGTAATTCTACGCAAAGCCCTATTCGCAAACGACTTAAAATTTTCAAAATTCGACGCGGGAACGACGTCCATACTTGACATTGAGTACGCCTCATATAGCAGGGGTAACTTTACGCCGGAAAAAGCCTTACGGAAACGACGTAAAAAAAATGCGCCGGCCGGACGTACGTTTGTGGATTGGCGTATCTAGCTAATTTGCATACTCTACGCGGAAATCGACGGAAGCGCCACCTAGCGGCCAGCGTAAATATGCACCTTAGATCCGACGGCGTACTAAGACGTACGCCAGTCGGATCTAGCCCAGCTTCAGGCGTATCTTGTTTTGTGGATACAAAACAAAGATACGCCGGAGAAACCTAGAAGTTCCACCTTCTTCGTGGATCTGGCCCTTAGAAGGGAAATGGAAGGAAAAGGTAAGTGAACCAACAATGCACTAGCTTAAATGAACCAATTTAGAAAATAAAAAACAAACCTTTACAACCCCTTTAAGTGTTTGTGCTTTCTATAAAATAAATGCTCATACCTCGGCTCGGATCTGCCGCATTGAGTCCCGGTCTCTAAGTGTTGCGGTGTGTGGCGTGCGATTCACTGTATCAAAGTCTATTGTGATACCAAAGGCTACACCGATCTCATCTGTCCGGGCGTAGCGGCGGCCGATGGATCCAGAGGAGTCGTCCACTTTGTGCGACACGCCGTTCTTGGTTAAAGCTTCAGCTGCACAGAAAAAGGACAAGTCAGGGATTTTTCATTAGAAAACAGAGAACAATCAGCTCAGATAAAATTATGTAAATAATGTACAATAAATTAGATAATTAAAAATGAGTTGTAAAGTCTCATGGTTTTTCACCTTAATGCATTCCATGCATAAGGGCCCGTTCACACTGCTGCGTGGTGCGAGATTGCATGCGATTCACACCGCACTGCAAATCACATGCGACGTCCGTGCGATTTCAGCCATACAGACTAGTATGGCTGAAATTGCATTCGAACCAACATCGCACAGGATCCTTTACATGAATTGGATTACATGTGTGTTCACACCCATGCGATCCGATTCATGTCCAAACTGTCAGTTTGCAGTGCGATATGCAAGCTGAAATGGGGGTGTGAGTGAGTGAGAAACTTGTATAGCGCAACAAATGCAAACTTAATCGCCTCAAGGCGCTTAGCATCTAGTGTCGTGCAGGTCCTTCAGAAGAGGTGGGTCTTTAGTTTTTTCCTAAAAGCCCGATGGTTTTCTTCCAAGCGGATGGTAGTGGGTAGAGCATTCCAGAGCCGTGGTCCTTAGACTGCAATGTATTGACACTCCCGGCAGTTTGCATATGGCAGTATGAACTGCTGTGCAAGTCGGGTGCGAAGCGGGAACCTGCAGTGGATTCGCAGGGTTCCCGCATAGCACAAGTGTGAACCCAACCTTAAGGTGAAAAACCTTCTGTTAGGAGAGACTGCCGCTCCAGGTGAGCAAACCTACGGCAATCAATGTCCACTCAAGAACCAATGGGTGCTGGCAATGCACGGAACATGCAAAGAAGAAGAACGTATATGGACAGCCGCACTCCAATAAGTCTAAAAAAGACGTGCCCTTTATTGGGTAAAAAAATAGAGTTACGTACCGGTAACGTCTTTTCCAGTAGTCTTTCAGGACAGCCCACAATTGAGAGATACTCCTCCTCTTCCTCTAGGAAACACTGCGCCAGCCCATAAATTTCTCACTCCCCCTGCCAGACCTCAGTTTTTATACGAGCACCTCCGGTCAGCTGGGGAGACACAAGAACATGTTAATAACATATAATTTCATATCAACATCATGTCCTGGTCTTGAAATCAGACTTCCTCTATTCGGGTGGGTACCCAGGGCTGTCCTGAAAGACTACTGGAAAAGACGTTACCGGTACGTAACTCTATTTTTCCCCTCCCGTCTTTCAGAACAGCCCACAATTGAGAGGATAATCGAGAACTTACCAACTAGGGTGGGACTATGGCTTGCAAAACCTTTCGCCCAAAGGCTTGCTCACCTGCCGAAACCAGGTCCACCCTGTAGTGTTTAACAAAGGTGGTGTAGCTGGACCATGTTGCTGCTTTGCAAATCTGTTCCGGCGTTGCTCCAGCTCTTTCTGCTTGAGAGGTTGCCAGCGCTCGAGTGGAGTGTGCTTTTATTCCTGTAGGGATTTCCCTACCAGCCAAAGTGTATGCTTGCCCAATGCTTAGTCTTAGCCACCTGGCAATAGTGCGCCTGGATGCTTTGCATCCCTTCCTGGTTCCAGAAAATAAAACAAATAGTGAGTCTGACCTTCTAAACGGTTTAGTCACCTCTAAGTAATGTAGGATACTTCTCCTAACATCTAACGTACTGAAACGACGTTCCCTTTCCCCCGAAGGGTTGGAACAAAAAGAGGGTAAAACTATATCTTGACTCCTGTGAAACTTTGAAGTCACTTTAGGAAGAAAGGCTGGATCGGTCTTGAAAACGACCCGATCCGGGAAAATAACACAAAAAGGGGGTCTGATCGATAGAGCTTCTAGTTCGCTGACCCTCCTAGCAGTGGTCACTGCAACCAAAAAAGCTGTTTTTAAGGTTAAATCCCTTAGAGAACAATTATCTAAGGGCTCAAAGGGAGTACCCGTTAGGGTACGCAACACCAGAGACAGGTCCCAACTGGGGAAGGGTGGCCCTCGCGCTGGTCTCTGTCTGGATAGTGCTTTAAAGAACCTGACTACCCAGGGACTGGTGGCCAGAGGTTTTTCTAAATACACCGTAAGTGCCGAAACCTGCCCTTTAAGGGTGCTAACTGAAAGACCCTTATCTGCCCCACACTGAAGAAATTCTAAGACAGCCGTGGGGCTCTGTACAGAACAGGGGCAATTTACACACCACTCGTTGAAACGAAGCCAAACCTTCTTGTAAATTTTGCGGGTCTCCTTTTTTCTACTATTAAGGAGGGTGGCAATTAAACCTTCGGAAAATCCCTTGGATCTTAGTATGGCTTCCTCAGTAGCCACGCTGCTAGCCTCCACCTGTGAACTTGTGGGCATAGGACTGGGCCCTGTGATAGAAGATCCTCCCGCTGAGGTAGAAATAAGGGTGGTTCTGCCGCTAACTGTTTGAGGACTGAGAACCATGCCCTCTTGGGCCAGTAAGGAGCTACCAGGACTAGAGAGGTGTGCTCTGATTGGAATTTTCTCAGTACTGCTGGAAGAAGTACCGGAGGTGGGAATGCATAGCATCTTCCGAAATTCCAGCTTTGGGACAGGGCATCCACTCCCCTTGCTCCTTCTCCTTTGTTCAGGGAGAAGAAACAGGGGGTCTTCGCATTTTCTCTTGAGGCGAAGAGATCCACCTTCAGGAGTTCCCCATCTCTTGTTCAGGAGATGAAAGACCTCCTGGTTGAGGGTCCACTCGCCCTCCCTCAGCTGCCTTCGACTGAGGAAGTCTGCTGTCACGTTTCTTTCTCCCCTCAGAAAGACCGCCGAAAGGGAGAGGGTGTGGATCTCGGCCCAGCCCAGAATCTCTGCTGTCAGGACCGACAAACTTTCGCTTTTCGTGCCGCCCTGTAAGTAGGCTACAGCCGATGAATTGTCCGATCTCACTTGAATGTGGTGCCCCTGGAGTTCTTCCTGAAAGAACCTGAGGGCTAGGCCCACTGCCCTCAGCTCCTTCCAATTGGAAGATCTTTTCAGATCCTGGAGACCCCAGGTACCCTGCGCTGGAAGGGATCCCAGGTGCGCTCCCCAGCCCTTGCGTCTGTGGTTACCACCCGAGACACCGGGATAATCCACAGACGTCCTTGGGTTACGTTGGTGGCCTTTCTCCACCACCAGAGGGATCTTTTTACCTGAAGTGGTACTTGAATCAAGGAGTCTAGGGCTTCTAGGCTGTGATCCCAGACCCTTAGTAGGAAGGCCTGCAGCGGGCGAAAGTGAATACCTGCCCACTGCACGGCTGGGAGGGCAGATGTCAACAGACCTAGCGTTGACATCAGGGACCTTAGTGACACCTGTTGATTGTTTTGGAGGGAAGCCACTGCTCTGTCCAACTTCTTGACTTTCTCTACCGGGAGGAACACTCTTGAGAGAGTAGAATCCAGCAGGTACCCCAGGTAAGTGATCCGTTGGGATGGATTTAAACTGGACTTTTCTAAGTTCAGTAACCACCCTAGGTCCGTTAGAACCTTCTTGGTCACTTCCAGGTCCCTGGATAGCTGCTCTGGCGAGGCTGCGAAAAGAAGCAGGTCGTCCAGATAGGCTATGATGGATATTCCCTGAAGTCGCAGAAACGCTATGGGTTCTGCCAGGATCTTGGTAAAAATCCGGGGCGATGAGGATAGCCCGAATGGCAGAGCCTGGAACTGGAGGTGTACAATCGTTCCCTCTAGGTCCACGGCCAATCGCAGATATTTCTGAGAATTCTCTGCGATCGGAACGTGTAAGTATGCGTCTCTGAGGTCCAGAGATACCATGAAACAATTGAGGGGAAGGAGGGCTCTGACTGTATAAATCGATTCCATGCGGAATTTCCTGTATGAAATGGATCTGTTCAGAGGGTTTAGGATTAACCTGTATTTCCCCGAGGGCTTCTTTACCACAAAGATGTGTGAATAAAATCCCCTTCCTTCCTCTGCCCTTGGAACTCTGAGGATGACACTCTGATCCTCTAGCTCCCTTAGAGCTCCCAACAAGGCTTCGGATTTCTCCTTGTCCCTGGGTAGATGGGTGACTAGGTATCTCTGGGGGGGAGGTGATGAAAATTCCAGTCGGTATCCCCCTCTTATGACCGCCAGGACAAACTGGTTTGGGGAAATTGATTCCCATTGTGGGAGAAAGGTCCCCAGTCTTCCTCCCACCCTGACTAGCGAGTCATGGGTTCTTAGGGGGCTGGACAGGAGGGTGAAAAATCGCTCCACCTCTGCCTCTGCCCCTGGGGGTCCAAACCTTCCTTTGGCCTGCCGGTTTGGCCACTTTTTGTTTTTGCGGACGAAACCCCCTTCCTGCCTGTACTGTGACTTTTCTTTTAGGAGGAAAGGCCTTCTTTTTGTCCGCCGTGCGGTCTAGTACTGATTCAAGGCCTGGGCCAAAAAGCAGGTCACCTGTGAAGGGAATACCGCATAACTTGGATTTAGAGGCGCTGTCGCCAGTCCAAGTTTTGAGCCAGAGGGCCCTTCTGGCCGAGTTAGCCAGAGCAGCCGATCTGGCCGACATGCGGACTGACTCCGCTGAGGCATCCGCTATATAAGCGACCCCTTGCAGGATAGTAGGGAAGGAGGCTAAAATAGTCTCCTTATCCGTACCAGCTTCAATGTGCTCCTGAATCTTAGAGAGTCAATGCTCCAGATTGCGAGCCATTACCGTGACGGCAAGTTCTGGTTTAAGGTTCCCTATAGTAGAATCCCAACATTTCTTTAATAGGGAATCCATTCTTTTGTCCATAACATCGGACAAAACCCCCATGTCCTCAAACGCTAAATCCGTGTTCCTGGACACTTGGGAGAAGGCGGCGTCTAATTTGGGGCTCTTGTTCCAAACAGACGAAGGATCCTCTGAGAAAGGGAATCTCCTCTTTAGGGATCTGGAAAAAAAGGGTTTCCTTTCAGGATCCTGCCACTCCTTCTTAATGGTCTCAACCAGTATATCATGTACTGGGAAGACCTTTTTCTCTTGCTCCTCCAGACCCCTGTACATTCGATCATGGAGGGTAAGAGGTTTCTTGTCGGTTTGGATACCAAGGGTTGTGTAAACTGCCCCCAAGAGGTCCTCTACCTCATCCAGTGACAATTTGTACCTAGAGGGCTTCCTGGACTCCCAGTCCTGGTCCTCTCCATCTGACCCCTCTTGAGAATCTGAGGTGGCACTATATGGAGGAACCTGTTCCTCTTGGGAAGGGCCTGCGGAAACATCTGCCATAGCTGTTGCAATGGGTATGACAGGAGCAGGACCCTGAGCCTGTGGCTGGGTTGTAACCTGGGTGGGGACAGCCAAAGGCTGTAACCTCTCAAACAGAGATTTGAATGAGGAGAAAGTGGATGACAGCTCTTTAACAGAGGCTGCAAGTCCTGACTCCTGTTCTAATTCATTTTCCCTGACTAAGGATTGAATGCAATCCCTACACAGGACCTTAGTCCATGATTCTGGAAGGACATCCCTACAGGAGGCACACTTCCTCTTTGAGCTATGCCTTCCACCACCCGTTTTTTCAATGGCCTTCTGAAATACAGAAAAGGACAGAAACAACAGTTTTAAACAAAAATTATAAACTTGGTTACAACCCTGGGAGTGCACCTAGCCCTCTATAAATCCTGGGACTAAGGACTCCCCCTCCCCTGGCCACCCAGGGGGCTTGCCTCCCCATGCATTGAACCCTACATGGAGAGGCAAACCTAAGCTAGAGAGCGCCCCTCCCCAGGGTACTCTTACCTTAGGCTCGCTGGAGGTAGCGTCAGTTGTCAGGGCTGGCTCTGGAGATGCTGCCGACATGACCGCAGGTGGCTGCTTGCTGAGAGCTTCTCTTCGCCTGTGCGAGATCCGACTCCCTCCAGCGTCCGCCCGGACCTCCTATCAGCACCGCGACCCGGAACCGGAAGTCGCGGTTCAAAGGGGAGACATCCGCTCTACGCCGGAAATGACGTCACCCGCCATCCAGCCCGCTCGGTTCAAAAAATTTTTTTGCGGCCTGTAGTACAGGGCGAGCCCTGATGTCTCCCTTGCTGCGCCCCGCTGGACGAGATAGGGGTCCCCCGCAACCAGGAGCCGCGCTCGGCGTGGATGGGGTGGCAAATGGTGGGCCTGCACTGCACCAGGATTCACCTGGAAGCCTCTGCTTCCTTTAAGGTAAAAGAAATGGCCTCAGTCCTCTGACTGAATTGGCCTAGGTTCCCATGCACAGTGTCTCCCCACCGGAGGAAACACTAATACTGAGGTCTGGCAGGGGGAGTGAGAAATTTATGGGCTGGCGCAGTGTTTCCTAGAGGAAGAGTATCTCTCAATTGTGGGCTGTCCTGAAAGACGGGAGGGGAAAAAGGATGCACTACAAAAAAACAGCACACAGTGGGAAATAAACAGCTGACGCGTTTCACATTGAACTTCAATGCTTAGTCATAGATAACTTAGCCATGACTAAGCATTGAAGTTCAATGTGAAACGCGTCAGCTGTTTATTTCCCACTGTATGCTGTTTTTTTGTAGTGCATCCTTTTTTACCCAATAAAGGGCACGTCTTTTTTAGACTTATTAGAGTGCGGCTGACTATATACGTTCTTCTTTGCATGAAAACCCTTCTGTACTGCAGCAGCCCCCCTTTTTCTTACCTGAACCCGATCGTTCCAGCGATTAAAACAAGCCCAGCAGCTCCAGCCGCTGTCTCGGGTCCTCATTGGACAGATTAATAGCAGGAGGAGCCATTGGCTCCCGTTGCTATCAAATCTTGTGACATGGGAGCCGGGCAGACTCTTGCCGTCTGTGTCGATAGACGCAGCAGGATTCAGGAGCGCTCCTGCACGAGTGTCCTCCCATGGAAAGCGGCTCTCCGTGGGGGCACCTAATGCGGAGGAAAAGCCAGAAGCACCACCGGAGGACCCCATAAAAGGAGGATGGGGGCCGCTCTGTGCAAAACCCTTGCACAGAGCAGCATGTTTTTTATTTTAAGAAAAAAAAATTAAAAACCTTTACAATCAATTTATATAATATACATATCATTTATATGATAAAGATAAAATAAGTTAAAGTGGAGGTTCACCCAAAAACTCAATTTTTAACATTAGATTGAGGCTCATTTTGGGCAGCAGAATCGGGTGTGTTTTTTTTAATCTAAGCAGTACTTACCGTTTTAGAGAGCGATGTTGTCCGCCGCTTCCGGGTATGGGCTTCTGGAGTAGGCGATCCTATTTGATTGACAGGCTTCCGACGGTCGCTTCCAGCGCGTCACGATTTTCCGAAAGTAGCCGAACGTCGGTGCGCAGGCGCCGTATAGAGCCGCACCGACGTTCGGCTTCTTTCGGATACTCGTGACGTGATGTATGCGACCGTCTGAAGCCTGTCAATCAAATAGGAACGCCCAGTCCCGAAGACCATACCCGGAAGCGGCGGAGAAGATCTCTCTCTAAAACGGTAAGTACTGCTTCGATTAAAAAAAAAAAACACACCCGATTCTGCTGCCCAAAATGAGCCTCAATCTAATGTTAAAAAAATTTTTTCGGGTGAACCCCCGCTTTAATGAATTTAGATCAATAATGTACAATCATTCACAAAACGGCACTATACTATACAACTGCAGCAAACCCTTGTGGGCTATGATCACAAATAGCAGCAAATCCCTGTATTTATGGCAAAACCAGGTGCCAGCATGCCATCATTGTGGAACCACAAGGGTCAATATGTCATTGTTCCAAGACGGCAAGTGTCAGCGTGTCATTATGGGATCTCAAGTATCAAAATATCTTTCTTTGGGATGTGAATTGTTTTCCAGGAACCCCACCAGGTGCCATTGCATTATCAGTGTATAAATATCCTGGGGAATACAGTTTCAGCGAATCATTATTCTGGCACGGCAAGTATCTTTGTCATCACTATAGGACCCCCGATAGTCATTGTGTTATAATTCAAGAAACACCGACAGCTGGAATTCCAGAGCAATGATGCACAGACTCCTGGGATTTCATAGTGATGAAACTGATAACAAGGGGTCAATGGGTCATGGTTCTGGAACCCCCAAGTGTCTGCGTCATTCATTCTTAACACCCAAGTGTCAGAAAACCATTGCCCTGGAATCCAGAGTGTGGGTTTGCAATGAGGAAAGCACCAAAAGCAGAATCTATTAAAGAGAAACTTTTGGAGGGTGGATATTCCGATCCTAGGTGATGAGGACTGGGAGGAGTGCGTTTCTACTTGTATTCCCTCTACGGTAGCTGCTAAAGACAGATTTATACAACTCAAAGTTCCTGCACAGGGCATACTATACCCCGCAGAGACCAGGGGTGCAAAGGATCGTCATTGATCGGGTCGCCGTGTTCGGATCAGAACACCACGTGACCTGCGGCCATAGGAAAGGCCGCAGGCTTCGGAGCGGCGGCCATCTTGGTACACCCGGCAGCAAAAAAACTAAAAAAAAAGGGGGCCTTTTGTTTGCCATTCCTGATCTAGAGCAAAAGTAATAGAACATCAGACGCATGCAGTGAACTTACATAGTTCCTTCACGAAAGGAAAGAATTCCGGATTCTGGCTTAGCGGGAGTACTGAACACTTGTATGGCGCTACAACGGCTGGAAAGCTGAAGTACTACAAAAGAACAAGAAAAAAAAAAATAAACCACAAAAAAATTATAGCACATTTCGCCACTTACAAACCGCATAGGACATCTGGTTGGTCGCATAGGGCATCTGGTTGGTCCTCAGCAACCAACCAGATGCCCTGAAGAACAACATGCAAAGATTTTCTATAAGGACCTTAAAAGGGGTCTTTTTTTTTTTTTTTTTTAAACATGCATATCATACTTACCTCCACTGTGTAGTTTGTTTGCACAGAGTGGCCCCGATCCACGTCTACTGCGGTCCCCCAACTGCGCTTGCGGCTCCGCCACACAAAGATCTATATGGAGGAATCAGGACCTCCTTTCCTCTGCTAGCGATCATGAAATATCTATATGGAGGAATCAGGACCTCCTTTCCTCTGCTAGCAATTACAAAATATCTATATGGAGGAATCAGAACCTCCTTTCCTCTGCTAGCAATTACAAAATATCTATATGGAGGAATCAGGACCTCCTTTCCTCTGCTAGCGATTACAAAATATCTATATGGAGGAATCAGGACCTCCTTTCCTCTGCTAGCGATTACAAAATATCTATATGGAGGAATCAGGACCTCCTTTCCTCTGCTAGCGATTACAAAATATCTATATGGAGGAATCAGGACCTCCTTTCCTCTGCTAGCGATTACAAAATATCTATATGGAGGAATCAGGACCTCCTTTCCTCTGCTAGCGATTACAAAATATCTATATGGAGGAATCAGGACCTCCTTTCCTCTGCTAGCGATTACAAAATATCTATATGGAGGAATCAGGACCTCCTTTCCTCTGCTAGCGATCATGAAATATCTATATGGAGGGATCAGAACCTCCTTTCCTCCGATAGCGATCACAAAATATCTATATGGAGAAATCAGGACCTCCTTCCTCCTGCTGGTGACCCCCCTAGTGATCACTAAGGCTTCTTTTAACATGGGGCCGACTCTGTCGCTACGGAGCCCGCCAGCTCAGTGGGAGATCTCTCCGCTGAGCCAGTGGATGACAAGTCCCTCTCTGCTCACTGAGAGGGGAGGGGCTTGTGCAGCGCCGCCGACTCCTATAGAGAGATCTGATAAAAACGGACAGCATGTCAGTTTTCATCAGCTCTCACCCGATCCGATAAGGATGGATGGCGACGTATCGCTATAAGTCTGATTTTGGCGGATCGCATGTCTCCATAGGATTGCATGGAGCGGCCGTTCAGGTCCGCCGACAAAACTGACAGGGGGCCTAAATCTCTATGTAGGGGAAGCTGGATTTTCTTCCTCCTCCTAATGACCCCTCTAGTGATATAAAGATCTATATGGAGGGATCAGGAACTCAGTTCTCCTGCTAGGGCTCCCTCTAATAACTAAAGACCTATATGGAGGGACCAGGACCTCCTTCCTCCTGGTGATCACCCAAGAATAATATTTGCTTTCTTCACTGCCAGGCAATGTTGGTTTATTTTGCAACTTTCCGAGATGAGCACAACCAAATCTTTTTCTTCTGTAGTTCTGGCTTACACTGTACACCTAATACTGTAGCATCATCCCGATTTTCATTTTTGAGGAACCCTCTCAAGACTGATTAACCACTTGCAGACCGCCGCTTGTACATATACGTCGGCAGAATGGCACGGTTGCACAAAGGGACTTATCTGTACGTCCCTTTGAATTTGCCGCCGTGCGGTCACGTGCGCGCTACATGCACGCCCCCGCAGCATGCTCAGGGAGCGTGCCCACGATAGTCTTACGGAGCGGCAGAACATGGAGATGTAAACAAGGCATTTCCCTGTTCTGCCCGATGACATGGCAGGGATCTACTGCTCCCTGTGATCGGGAGCAGTAATCGCTGTCATGTCACTGCTAGCCCACCCCCCCCCCCACAGTAAGAATCACTCCCTAGGACACACTTAACCCCTTCATCACCCCCTAGTGTTTAACCCCTTCTCTGCCAGTGTCATTTACACAGTAATCAGTGCATTTTTATAGCACCAATCGCTGTATAAATGACAATGGTCCCAAAATAGAGTCAAAAGTGTCCGATGTGTCCGCCATGTCGCAGTCGCGAAAATCGCAGATCGCCACCATTACCAATAAAAAAAATATAATATAATATATATATGTATAAAATGAAAATAACCAATCTATCCCCTATTTTGTAGACGCTATAACTTTTGCGCAAACCAATCAATATACACTTAGAGATTTTTTTTTACCAAAAATATGTAGACTACATATTGGCCTGAACTGAGAAATAAATTAGTTTTTATATATTTTTGGGGGATATTAACAACTTAAAAATTGTCGCTCTATTTTTGTTTATAGCGCAAAAAATAAAAACCGCAGAGGTGATCAAATACCACCAAAAGAAAGCTCTATTTGTGTGTGTGGGGATGTAAATTTTGTTTGGGTGCAACGTCGCACGACTGCGCAATTGTTAAAGTGACGCAGTGCCGTATCGCAAAAAATAGAATTTTTGTACTCACCGTAAAATCCATTCTCTGAGTTCATGGACGGAACACAGCGTCCTTTGACAGTAGGGTTATATCTGCTTCCTAAAGGAAGCGGATATAACCCTACTGTCAAAGGACGCTGTGTCCGTCCATGAACGGAAGAGAAAAATGGCCCAGTCATTGGGCAGCCAATTCTTCTGGGGTTGAAGTGGTTAACAAAACCAGCATTAGAAAGAAAACTGAGAGCTGCTTGTGTCCTTCACTTGCTAATCTGTTACTACAGGGTGTCCCAGGAGCCCACAAAATCTAGAAGTAATTATGCTTTCTAGCCGACTCCAAGGATTTCACCCACCAAATGCGCAATGGAATGCAAGGTGACTCTTAATAGGTTACGGACGCCCAGCACTGCATAGCAGGAAATGGTGGGGGTGTTCCTCAGCACATGCATACCACAAGAGACTGTCAACCCACTGTGCCTAGTTTGAGCCAAGTTAACTTTTTAATATCCATCTTTATCTTCACTCCATAATGTTTTGCACTTCCTGTGGGAAATCCTATAAATGCTTCTTCTTCCGTCCCTTGCTGCAAAGCAGACAGCCATATGCGACTACTTTAGTGACCTATAATTGGATCTGACCCTCTCAGAGCAGTAAAAGGCCACTCATGTGTGCACAGAAAAGTAGGCAAAAGGAAAAAGTAGCTCTTTAATTTATAAACTTAACGCAAGGGCAATAAACTAATTCCACAGAACGCAAATCGCGGGCTGCCATAACTGATTTATGAAGTTGTCTGGCCCCTCGTGCTGCTTACACATTAATGAGCCGCATTCCTTTATTTTGTACCAAAGGAATACATGGATAGAAACTAGCACAGACCACTCAACACCACCAATTAGCATAAATATGAGTGAACAGTGTCACAGCCAAGGGAGAGGGGGGTGCAAACATGCGATTTTACAGAAGATCCTCTTGCTGGGTGCCGAAGGCTTTTATTTTAACAAGTTGATGGTTGATTAAACCCGACCCCATGCATGCTAAATGGAATTAATCGGCTTAAATTGAGTTTTTCCCAAAACCTAAATCCGGCCTTCCATTCAAATTTGCACAGCTGTACAGGATCCTCTCCAGTGCTGCTTACTCTGATTTAACCTCTTAACCCCCGGACCATATTGCTGCCCAAAGACCAGGGCATTTTTTGCGATTGGGCATTGCGCTGCTTTAACTGACAATTGCGCGGTCGTGCGACGTGGCTCCCAAACAAAATTGGCGTCCTTTTTTTCCCACAAATAGAGCTTTCTTTTGGTGGTATTTGATCACCTCTGCGGTTTTTAGTTTTTGCGCTATAAACAAAAATAGAGCGACAATTTTGAAAAAAATGAATATTTTTTACTTTTTTCCCACAAATAGAGCTTTATTTTGCAGTGTGAGTCTGTCTGGTCAGTCCTGATTGGTGCTGCGCCAGTCACAGGACTATAAATGGTTTTGGAAGATCAACACAATTAGAATAGAATGTCCCGCATGTACCCTTCCACAAAGACTCCTGGGCATGCACTACTCCACCTTCCCTTCCCGAGCCTCTTCTCATACCAACAAAAGCTGGCCACCTACCTCTTCATTACCGCAAAACGCGTTATTGCGAGGGCTTGGCGGAAGCCCTCGTTTGGTATTGCAGAGGTGAAGAGCATTTTGACCACCCTTATACTGCACGAGAAGATGACCAGTGTACTTCATGACTCCCATGCCAAGTTCCTCAAATTGTGGAACCTATGGTGGTCTTATACTCTCCCCACGCTGCCCCCAACCAGCTTGGGTATTCCGGACCGCTCTAATATACCAACCAACCCGCAGGTCCCCTTGTCCAAGTCTACACCTCCCCTCCTTTTTCATTCTTGTCTTGACCGTTTCTCTTTCTCCTTTCTGGCCGAATTCTACATCTCCTTTCTCTCACCTTTTCTATCCCCAGTCCACCCTCCCCACTTTTGTTTCGATTTGTTTGTTAAGCCTCGTACACACAATCGGATTTCCATCGGACAAATCCAGGGATTTTTGTCTGAAGAGCGTTGGCTGTGAACTTGGTATGCATACAGCCAACATACACAAAACGAAGTGGCTTTTCAGAACTTTAGCGCCACCCTTTGGACAACTTCTGCCAATGTTGTGCTATGGTTAGCATTGGTTCGGGGCGTGAGTGTTTGTACTTTTGATTTTATTCGGATAATCCAAAGGCACACTACTGTTGGAAAATTTGAGAGCATGCTATTAAAACATTTGTTGTCGAAAATTCTGACAACAATTGTCCGACAAACGTTCGTATTATGCGACAAGAACCCTGCCATCACACAATTATTGTCGGAAAATGCGATCGTGTGTACAGGCCTTTAGTCTTACCATGTCTTGGACCTCCAAGATAAGTTATTCATTCCCACTCGCGGCACTTACGCCGAATGCTTCTACAACAGGCATTTACATTTTGAAAACGTGTTTGTATTTACGTGAAAGTGATGTTTTGTTCTGCTGTGCGAGACCATTTTTCTTTTCTTTAGGCCTGTATTTTATCATTGTCTTACTAAATAAAAATTATTGTACCATAAGAGAATGTCCCGCCTGGCTTCATGAAAAAACCCGCAGCCGTCAGAATACACTGATCGGAGGCTGCAGCTGCTGATCGGAGGCTGCAGCTGCTGATCGGAGGCTGCAGCTGCTAATCAACAGAAGCTTTCCAGCATGTGCCTTTGTCAGAAGTCAATCAAATGCTGTTGAATGGGGACAGCCACACAATAATTGGAATTTGGCTAGTCCCTGCTAAAATAGTGCCTTTAAAAATGGCTCCCCTGCAGTCTCGGCCATGTGCTGGCAGGATGTTAAAAAATGTCCTGCAAGCAGCATCTTTTGAGAGGAGAAGGATACCACTCCTCCACCGCTCCTGCCCATTGAAATAAAAAGGCAGAGCGGTTGAACCGCCGCTGCAGCAGCACTTTGCGGGTGGTTTTAACCATTTTTCGGGCGCTAGCGGGGGTTAAAAGCACCCCGCTAGCGTCGGAAAACCTCTGCAAAAACTACAGTAAAACGCTGCTTTACCGCCGACCCCGCCCCAACGTGAAAGGGCTCTTAAGGAGATTCAGCACGACAGGAAGCCTTTTACAGCACCCTGCCAGCCTCTCCCACCTGCCTGCTACCTGATGACATTACTGGTACTAAAATATGGTATGTAATGAAAACGGGAAGGTTTGATTTAAAAACGTAATAAGCATAATAATAAAAAGCAAAAAGGCAAAACAGAAGCAGATTAAACTTTGGCTTTAAAATAGTTTCAGCCATGAAATGCGATTAATAAATGATGGTCTTGGGTAGATGCAATTCGCACATTGTTCTTTTTCTGTCTGTGCATTTTGTAACATTTAAACATTCCCTTGTTCTTATCAAACTGTATGGTTATATCAACATATTTGGCTTTAAAGAAAAAGTTGTGTAAAGAAAACAAACATTTTTTTTTTTTTTTTTTATAAAAAAGGAAAAAATAAAAGCTGGGAGTATTTTTTTTTAAATAGTTGGTTGTCAGTTTGATTGCTTTCACTTGAGTTGGACCCTTTTTGGATTTCTGCCTTTGGCCCGGCCCGGTGGCGGCGAGCGATATTCTTGTTGCTTCTCAATTACATCTTGAGCCACACACATTCTTGGACACATGGAATACTTTTATTTTTAAGTAAGCCCCCCCCCCCCCTTTTTTTTTTTTTTATTATTATTATTATTATTATTTTTATTGTTGTGTATATTTGAAATGATCTGTATTAATGTAAATTGTGTATTTATCTTTTAGATATCTTTGATCTCATTGTCTATAAATCTCCTGAAGAAGGGAGAATTTCCGAAACAGCTGTTGGGTGTGATTCTAAGCAGCCTTGTGTTTCCTGTTCAATTACGTATTTGAATGATTTGTATTCATGATGTACATATTTTTGATATAATTGGTATACCATGTGTAATTAATAAAATTTGTTACTTTTTATACAATTGTTACTTCATTTATGGTCACTAATAAAGTCCCACCCTTTGGGGGTTATTTTGTTCTTTCCTATTTTTTTTTTAAATAGCCCCGGCAGAGATTTCCTTACCGTCCTTTGCTCGTCTCCTTGTCTGACTTGGAATGTGTGCTCAAAAACGGTGTACATGATTCTCCCCAAACCAAATGAAGGCTCAATCACATTTGGCACGATTTCCTCAACTGGAAGAATTCATAAAAAAAAAGAAAAAAGAAGAGGTTACTCAAATCTTAAGATGCGGTAGAAATTCCTACGGCAGCACAAATGTTGCAGACAAAAGTACAATGTGTTAGATAGAAAAATAACGTCAGGAGAAAAAAAAAAAAAAAGCATTGAAGGTCCCAACGAGCACAGTGGTCTCCATTATCTGTAAATGGAAGAAATTTGGAACCACCAGGACTCTTCCTAGAGCGGGCCACCCGACCTAACTGAGTGATCGGGGGAGAAGAGCCTTAGTCAGGGAGGTGACCAAGAACCCGATGGTCACTCTGACAGATCTCCAGTGTTTTCTCTGTGGAGAGAGGAGAACCTTCCAGAAGAACAACCATCTCTGCAGCACTCCACCAATCAGGCCTGAATGGGGGAGTGGTCAGACGGAAGCCACTCCTCAGTTAAAAAAAAAAAGACACATGACAGCCCACCGGGAGTTTGCCAAAAGGAACCTGAAGGACTCTCAGATCATGAGAAACAAAATTCTCTGATCTGATGAAACAAAGATTGAACTCTTTGGCCTGAACGGCAAGTGTCATGTCTGGAGGAAACCAGGCACCGCCCATCACCTGGCCAATACCATCCCTACTGTGAAGCCTGGTGGTGGCAGCATCATGCTGTGAGGATGTTTTTAAGTGGCAGGAACTTGGAGACTAGTCAGGATTGAGGGAACGATGAATGCAGCAATTTACAGAGACATCCTTAATACCAACTCCAGAGCGCGCTGGACCCGAGACTGGTGCAAAGGTTCATCTTCCAACGACCCACCCCAAGCACACAGCCAAGATAACAAATGAGTTTCTTTGGGACAAAATATCCTTGACTGGCCCAGCCAGAACCCAGACTTGAACATCTTTGGAGAGATCTGAAAATGGCTGTGGACTGGCACGCCCCATCCAACCTGATGGTGCTTGAGAGTTCCTGCAAAGAAGAACGGGAGAAACTGCCCAAAAAATAGGTGTGCCAAGCTTGTAGCATCATACTCAAAAAGACTGGAGGCTGTGATTGGCGCCAAAGGTGCTTCAAAGTATTGAGCAAAGACTGATATTTATGTACATGGGTGATTTTTACGTATTTTTTTATTTCTAATAAATTGGCAAAGATTTCAAACAAACTTCTTCCACGTTGTCATTATGGGGTATGTTTTGTAAAATTTGGGGGAAAATAATGAATTTATTAAATTTTGGAATAAGGCTGTAACCTAACAAGATGTGGAAAAAGTGGAGTGCTGTGAATACTTTCTGTACTGTATATAGAGTATAGATCTAGTTTTTCTCAAATAAGCTTTATTGGCAGGACCAAATACATGTTAGCATTGCCAAAGCAGTTGAGTTTTTTTTTTTTTTTTTAATACAAAGGGAAGGGGATAATATAAAGGGGAATGGACATAAGTCTGTGAAAGGATTTAAGTCCTCCGTGCGTCTCTCCCTCCCCCCCCTCTCTCTCCCTCCCCCTCCCCGGGTGGAGCCCCGCACGGCAGCGTTGTTTTCAAATTCTGGCAGCGCGGGCAGGGAGAATATTCCCTGCCCGCTGCCACAGGGAGGGGGGGTGCATGCTGAACATGTTACGCCATAAATACTGATGTACCCTTCAGAAAAATAAATAAATAAAAAACTTGGGCCCGGATTCACGTAGGAGATACGAAGGGGTATCTCCAGATACGCCGTTGTATCTGAGTCTGAGGCGTCGTATCTTGGCGCCTGATTCAAAGAATCAGATACGCCAGAATTTGTATAAGATACGACCAGCGTAAGTCTCCTACGCCATCGTATCTTAACTGCATATTTATGCTGGCCGCTAGGGGCGTGTATGCCGATTTACGCCTAGAAATATGTAAATCAGCTAGATACGCCCATTCACGAACGTACGCCCGCTTTTTGCGGCGTAAAGTTAAACCTGCTCTACGAGGCGTACCAATGTTAAGTATGGACGTCGGGCCAGCGTCGAATTTGCCATCGATTAGGTCGTTTGCGTAAGTCGTTCGCGAATAGGGCTGTGCGTAATTTACGTTCACGTCGAAAGCATTGGCTTTTTGCGGGTTAATTTGGAGCATGCGCACTGGGATACTTTCACGGACGGCGCATGCGTCGTTCGGAGAAAGCGTCATTTACTTGGGGTCACAATACATTTACATAATACACACCCACATCTTCCACATTTGAATTAGGCGGGCTTACGCCGGCCTATTTACGCTACGCCGCCGCAACTTTGCTTTGAGAATACTGCACTTGCCTGTCAAAGTTGCAGAGGCGTAACGTAAATAGGATACGTTACGCCCGCACAAAGACGCGCTCTCCTATGTGAATCCGGGCCCTGGTCTTTAACTCCAATGAATGAAAGGGCTGGGAATGAAAAGAGCTAAATGGTGTCGGGCGTCCTGCAGCCAGGAAATGAGGCATGCTCCATCCGACATGCTTCAGCAGTGAAATCAGCGTAAGCAACTTAATTTCAATACAGTATCCTGTACAACGGTGTAAGACTGAAGGGAAGGCTAGGGTTGAGCTTTAATTACTGCTCCAATCCTCGCTTGAAATTAAACTCAGGCTTTTTTATTTTCAGTTAACAAAAGTGAACATTGTCTGTTTTTGAGAATTAGACCCTGAACACGATCCTTGGCAGTTGCCATGACGACTGCTAAAAGCTGTATTGGAATGATGCCGCATAGTCAAGGTTCTCGGGTGCTGAATAACAGCGCAGTACCGGCAACAAAACGCGACGACGAGCGTGGGATGCAGGTCAATGCAATTCAGTGACTTATTCTTCTCATGGTCGGGGAATTTGATTGGCTGCTTTGCCCCGCGCCTGCAGCTGGAAACCCGGCACAAGGACACAGTGTATGGAGTGCATTTGTGTCAATCTGCGCTGGAAACCGAATGCCAGGAACCTCGCAATTAACAGATAATGGAATATACAGAGAGGATGAACAATGAGATGAATGCGCACAATGCAGAGTGTGGACTAGAAAAACATCATTGCGCACAATAATAATCCATCTCTCTAAACAAAGAAATAAAACCTTTCAAGGCTTCCTCCAGCAAATCAATGACAAGCCACAGTTTTTTTTTTTTGTTTTTTTTGTGCCATTTTGTATGCTTTGCTTATATGTTGTGCTTGGTACTAATAACTAACACTAAATAGTATTTGCTTAAAGCGGTGGTTCCCCCTAAAACAAATTTCTAACAATAGATTCGTAAGACCCGTTACACTGCGGGTAGGCTGGCTTTTTTTCTTTTTCTTTTCGTACATACCGAGATCTCGCCTTCTCGTCCCTTGGCGGTGGGCGTTCCTAGTTGATTGACGTTCCTCGGACGGGCGCATACGTGACGTCACGACTTTCCGACAGAAGCCGAACGTCATTGCGCAGGCGCCGTATAGAGTCGGCTCTATACGGCGCGTGCGCAGCGACGTTCGGCTTCTTTCGGAAAGTCGTGACGTCACGTATGCGCCCGTCCGAGGAACGTCAATCAACTAGGAACGCCCACTGACAAGGGACGAAACGCCGAGATCGAGGTATGTACTAAAAAAAAAAAAAAAAAGCCAGCCTACCCGCAGTGTAACGGGTCTTACGAATCTATTGTTAGAAATGTGTTTTAGGGGGAACCACCCCTTTAAGCCTGTAAAAAAAAAAATTAAATGTACAGAATAAAGTTAGGACAGTTATTAGGAAAGTTGCCGAGTATCTTTGTTTGTGTTCCCTACTGCAGTAGTTATTTTAGGACTACTGCTCAGTATTAGAATAGCAATTGCCCATTTATAACACTTCCAAGACAATTTGGCGAGCCAGTCAGGAGAGAGTTTACAGGGAACCCAGGAGATTGAAATTTGGAAACTTCCGATACAGTAGCTCTTTTCTTTTTTTTTTTTTTTTAGCGAACAAAGACGCAGTAAGGCCCCTTTCACAGTTGTGCGACCTGAAGGTTTTGCCATGACTTTGATGCCATTTTGCCACAACTTGAAACAATGCCTGTGTAATGTTGAGGTCTATGGACCTCTAGTCACATAAAAGTCCAATCAAAGTAGTGCAGGGACTATCTTGAAGTCGCACAGATATAAATGATACTCATTGGAAACCATGGAGGACCGACTTGTCATGTGACTTTGCATTCCCAAGACAAGTCGCACAAGTGTGAAAGGGGCCTGAACTGGAGGAATAAAGGTCCTGGTTGAGGGGGAGAAAAAAAACCAGACACTGTATAAAAAGGGAAAGCATATTTACAATGAAAAGGCAAGCGTTTTCTAATAGTAGTAGATTACTCCTGGCTGGAGTGCAGCTTTAGGGGCTCCATGCACACTAGCGTGTTTTTTTTTTAAGCTAAAATAAAAATGCTGAATAAAAAAAACGCTTTTTGTAGTAGCAATTTAACCACTTAAGGACTGGAAGTATTTACCCCCTTAAAGGCCAGGCCATTTTTTTGCGATACGGCACTGCGTCACTTTAACTGACAATTGCGTGGTCACATGATGCCGTACCCAAACAAAATGGTAATTTTTTCCCCCACAAATAGAGATTTCTTTTGTTAGTATTTGATCACCTCTGTGGTTGTGCTATAAACCAAAAAAAAAAAAAAAGAGCATCAATTTTGAAAAAAAGCAATCGTTTTTTTCCCAAAACTGTCGCTTTTGTTTATAGCACAAAAAAAAAAAAACAGAGGTGAACAAATACCACCAAAAGAAAGCTCTATTTGTGGAAAAAAAAAAAGGAAATACGTTGAATTTGGATACAACTTTGCACGCCCGCGCAATTGTCAGTTAAAATAACGCAGTGCTGTATCGCAAAAAATGGCCTGGTTATTAAGGGGGTGAAGAGAACCCGACTATGCAACTACGAACAATATCAAAGTCCCTCCTGATAACCAAAGCATATAAATGCAACAAAAGCAATATTGTGCATTAAAGATGCAAATCGGAGTAATTACCATGTATCGTTTTCTGAAACCTCTTCACACTGACCATATCCTTTGTCAGCACAAAAGTCTTCCCTTCTGTCTCTATAGTGAATTCCCTGCAAGAAAACACAAGTGGTTACAATGTCATTGAAGGAATGAATTGTCAGATACAGTCATAGCATGGAGAGATTCAGCAAGCAAGCAAGCAGAAGCTCGCAGAGTGCGGTAAAATCAGAGTACACGATTTCAGTCCAGGAGAGAAGTCGGTACAACCGAGCAAGACTGAAGGGAAGGCTGGAGTTCAGCTTTAAATGGTTCCTTTCAGCACTGGTGTAAAGAAAGCATTTTAATGACCATAAAAGCAGACTGGAGTGACACCTGCAGGCTGGATTATGAAGTGCATGATATTAACACTTTTCACATTTAGTCACTTTTCTAGTCTAGATCAGGGGGTCTCCAAACTTTAGAAGCAAAGGGCTAGTTTACTGTCCTCCAGGCTTTAGGGGGGCCGGACGGTGCCCAGTGAGTAGAAAATGCCCCAGCATCAGTGTTCCATCATTGGTTTTAATGAGAAATAGCAACCCATTCTTGATATCAGTGAGAATAGTACTTCATTGATGGTGTCAGTAGTAGAAGTAGATGAAATGGTGCTCCATCATTAATGTCAGTCTGTGGAATATTGCCCCAAGGGCCAGATAAAGATAAGCAAAGGGCCACATTCAGCTCTCGGGGAGCAGAGGCTCTATACCACCGAGCTGTGCCCCCTCCTCCAGCCAGCTGATCCGCCAACATCACACAGTGGCTCGTATAACCCTTCATCCTCCTACAATGCCTCCTCAGTCCCTAGAGTGCCCCCCAGCCTCCAACAGTCCCTGTAGGGCAGCCTAGTCATCCACAGTGCCCCTGGAAAGCCCCCAGCCTACCAGAGATACCTTCTGACCCCCCCTGTAACCTAATCCTCCAACAGGGCCACCAAGTCTGCTACAGTCAGCCAAGCTTCTTCAGATTCGCCATCCCTGTCATGATCCCATATCATTTTTTTTCAGCCGGTCACTCTCTAGTAAAAGTAATCCGAGCGGCTATACAGCCACTGGATTACTCTTAGACCCTTTTCACGCTGAGACGACTTGCAGGTGCTACAACGCTAAAAATAGCACCTGCAAAGCACCCTGAAAGAGCGGCTCCATTCACTCCAGTGTGACAGCTCGGGCTTTCAAACTGGAGCGGTGCGCTAGCAGGATGGTAAAAAAAGTCCTGCTAGCAGCATCTTTGAGGTGCTGTAGGAGCAGTGAATACACGCACAAAGGTGAATGGGTACATCGGTTCCACACAAACACGTACATGGCCATCACACTACATATGTATTGCCACGAACGTCAGAGCAACAACAATAATTCTAGCACTAGACTTCCTGTGTAACTCCAAACTGGCAATCTGTAAAAAGTTTTTTAAAGCATTATCGATATAAATCTTAAAAAGGTACTGTAAGCTTGGCACTGTTGCACACGTGTACGTAATCTTAAAGCGGGACATGTTTGGTATCCATTTAATCACCGTAATATATTGCGTTTTTGCACACTAAACTTCATAAAGGGGTATTTTCTAGCGACGCACTGAAATTTCGGCCACTGAAAACAGGGTTCTTAGCGTTGTGCTGAAAAAAATAAAATAAAAAAAGTTCTGATCATGGCTGCCAAAAATCACCAGCAATTTTACCATGCTTATGGTGTGTTTTTCATGGGTCATGTGAATAAATGCACACTGGTGCATTTTTGATGCTTTCTTGCTGCATTTTCAACGGGGAGGTGTGTTTTTGGATCGGTTTGCCAAAATTTCAGCAAGCAGGAATTTTAACACATCTTCAAAAAAGGTGCCGATAATGGACGACAAATTCATATTTAAATTCTTGAAATTAATTAAAAAGTCCTCAGTCCCTAGAGTGCCCCCCAGCCTCCAACAGTCCCTGTAAGGCAGCCTAGTCATCCACAGTGCCCCTGGAAAGCCCCCAGCCTACCAGAGATACCTTCTGACCCCCCCCCCTGTAACCTAATCCTCCAACAGGAGGAGATATATATATATATATAACATTTTTTAAAAACCATCAATTTATGTTTTTGGTTTTAGTCAAGTGCATACTGAATTTTCGGTTTACCACTAGTATTTTTTTCCAAAAAAATTGTGTTTGAAAAACCACCATACAAATATCTGACATAAAAATATGCATCAACCTCCTTTTTCTTCTCTAGGGCCTCTGAGTAAAAAAAGAAGAAGAAAAAAAAAGAAAAAAAAGAAGTAGATTGTGCATGTGTGCATATCTATCTACATCTCTCCCTCTCTATCTATCCCTCTAAAGGTAGAGATATAGAGGGATAGAGAGATATATAGAAATATAGATATAGATAGATATATATATATATATATATATATATATATATATATATATATATATACATATATACACCGTATTTATCGGCGTATACCGCGCACTATTTTGCCCTGAAAATGAGGGCAAAATCGTGGGTGCGCGATATACGCAGATACCCGTTTTCCCGCCACGAGTTTGAATACTGCGCCGGCATATACCGAGCGCAGTACACTCGTGAATCTTAGGGCAGTCTCAGCGCCTCTCGCACTGACGTCCTGAGCGTACAGGACGTCAGCGCGACAGTTGCCGAGCCTGCCCGAAGATTCACGAGTGTACTGCGCTCGGTATATGCCGGCGCAATATTCAAACTCGTGGCGGGAAACGAGCGGGGAGGACGCCGCAGAAGGACGCCGGACCCGCCGAAGAGGACACCCGACCCGCCGAAGAGTACATCCGAAGCCGCAGAAGGACGCCGGACCCGACGAGGCCACCGATGGACGCCGCGCAAGACACCAAAACTGTAAGTACAAAAAAACTTTTTTTCCACAGGATTGGGGGCCACTTTAGGGGTGCACGGTATACGCGGGAGCGCGTTATACCGCGATAAATACGGTATATACACACACACACACCTCTCTCTATCGATTATATATACCTATTATATAGAATAGAGAGATAGATAATCATTATATATATATATATATATATATATATATATATATATATATATATATATATATATATATATATATATATATATATATATATATATATATATATATATATATATATATTTATTATCTCATGTTATGAGGAATGTCAGAATTGGCCAGGACCGAAACCGGTTAATAATCCTGTCCCAGTGAGCTAACCTGACCCAAAAAAAGAAAATACATACAAAACCACTATGCATTTCCTCTAAAGAATGCACTCACCCTTTTTCCTGTAGTAGCTTCTCCTTCTCCGTGATGAAGCATTCATCACAAATCGCAAGATACTCCATCACCAGCTTGGCGTCTTTCTTGTACGCTTTGCCGATTGCTCCCTTATTGGCATCAAACTGGACAACGTTAACGGTTTTGTGCACAAGGGGTTAAAGAATATTGGTTTAAAAAAAAATGAAATAAAATGTACAAAGTCTAATCAATGGTGTCCTCAATGCTGAAGAATATAGACAGGCATTTCATTATGCCATACAATCAGGGAGGTGTGTGATTGGCACCAAATACATTCGGTAGCAGGACAACCACCCCAAACATACAGCCAATGTCATTATGAATTATCTTCAGTGTAAAGAAGAACAAGGAGTCCTGGAAGTGATTGTTTTGCCCCCACAAAGCCCTGATCTCGTCTGGGATGCCATGAAGGGACAGAAGGATTTGAGGCAGCCGACATCCATAGAAGATCTGTGCTTAGATCTACAAGAAGTTTGGAACAACCTGCCTGCCGATGTCCTTCAGAAACATTGTGTCACTGATGGCAAAGGGCGGTCACACCAAATAATGATTTTATTTGGATTTCTCTTCTGTTCATTTACTTTTCAAAAGTTAAAAAAAAATTGTTGCAGGGAATGTGGCTATCACTGCTCATTCACAAGCCTGTAAGTTTTCAATTCGCACCTGGCCCTGCCATCTGGATTGACAGGACTGCCTCCGTTACTGAAACCTTCCCCACAGTGAGGTGCAGTGTCTGGGAGGGGGAGCGTGTGAGACGCAAACAAACAGACGGATTTGGCTTAGTCAGGGAAGGTAGAAGTGTTTTTATACTTTATGAGGCTTATGCAACACATAACCGGATATGGGACTTAGACTGTGATACCAGAGCCTTTAGATACACTCTAAGGCCTCGTACACACGATAGGATCGCCAGGGAACGGTCTGAAGGACCGTTTTCATCAGTCCAAATCGATCGTGTGTGGGCCCCATCGGTTAGTTAACCTTCGGTCAAAAAAATGAGAACTTGCTTTAAAAAAAAAAAATTCTTTTTTTTTAAAGTGTATTTTGTGCGTGTACTCGAGAGAGGAGCCGGACTGCAGGAGTTGGGAGTAGGCAGGCCTCCCCCAGAGGCAATCTGCCACCTTTCTCCATGCCCCGGGTGGCAATGGCGGGTGTGTGAGGGGGTCCTCCCACACAGCCCGCCCTACCTGCTCCGCTTTGAAGCCCAACGGGGCAGAGGGACTCCCTATAAGGGAGTGAGAGGATCTAGCCCGCTCAACCAGCCCCGTTAGTCCTCTTTTTAGAGACCGCGTGGTCAAAGTGCGTGCATGTTAACCCAATTTCGAGTGCGTGCAAGTGTGGTGGTTTTTGTGGGAGGGGGGGTGGGCGTACTAAGCGCAAGCTTACCTCGCATAGCACACCCACCGGGAGCCGGGCTGAGACCACCAAACTCAATTCACATGTAGCTGAGACTGGGATCCGAACCTCTAGCTGCAGAGGTGAATGGCTTGTCAGCGCAGTGCCAATCGCGTTGAGCCACCGCAGCTCCCAACTTGCTTTAAAATTGAACCGATGGACGCCTAACCGATAGGTCAAAACCGATCGTTAGTAAGCAAAAGCATTGGTTAAAAATCCACGCATGCTCAGAATCAAGTCGACGCATGCTTGGAAGCATTGAACTTCGTTTTTTTCAGCACGTCGTTGTGTTTTACGTCACCGCGTTATGACACGATCGTTTTTTTAACCTATGGTGTGTAGGCACATCAGACCATCAGTCAGCTTCATCGGTTAACCGATGACAGCGGTCCTTCGGACTGTTTTCATCGGATGGACTGATCGTGTGTACGCGGCCTAACTCTTTCATTGCCAGGTCCAGGACTGCGTGGAAATCTGACAAGCAGACTCCTGCCTGTCAGATGGAAGCATTCGACCAACCGGTGACAGGGTGACATACCCTCTAAGCAAAGCAGATATTGCTCTGCCATTCTGTGGCTGCTATCCCTCGAATCCTAGCATTACACTGCCATCTACAGGTATTATACTGGAATACTGATATGTTTAGCAAGTTAAATCTGGAGACTTGGACATGGATCGGATAATTTCACATTGTGCAACATTTCGGGGCCACCAGGTACAACATATCATCCAAACACCATTGAAGCAAAACCAGTATCAAACATTTATTCCCAACACATTGTGTGATGTTTCGGGGGTCACACAGAGGACCCCCTTCCAGCAGTGATTACTGCTGCCTGATGAAGGGATCTTCAGTGGTGCCAAGACACTGCACTGTGATTGAAAATAAAATGTTTGATTTTGTTTAGCTACAATGGTGTTCGGGTGATATATTCTGCTTGCAACTCTATTTTGGCATGGCACCAATGGGCAATTCACTTTAAAATGCAAGTTCACCTTACAGAAAATCTGTAAGGTGAACTTACACTGGACCCCCCTTCCCCATCGCACCCGGTCCTGCTGTAGCTGAAGCCGGCGATCTCCCGTGCCGACAGATCGTATAGCCGCTTTACCGATCCAGGAATCTGAAATCCCTATGGCTCTCTCTCCACTTCTCCAGTGCCGACAGGAGGGGCTACGTGGGTTTCGATTAGTCGCACCGCCCATGTGACGGCATTGACCAATCAGAATGCCACCTATCCGGACCTTTACGATGTGTCAATGCGGGAGACTGGCTGCTACAGGTACAGCGGGAAGCATCATCTACAATACGATGGAGAAAGAATTTGAGGCGTGTCATCAGGAGTCAGAACCGGTCCCCAGGTTTCGCTGCCTGAACCCGGAAGAGAAACCAGGCTACCAATGACACCTTTTAAGCTGGGTTATCTTTAAAATTATAAGAGGGGACTGAAAAGAGGCTACGGTTTCCCTTTAACCGATTCCTGACCAGCTGCCGCAGTTATACTGTGGCAGATTGGCTCCCCTGCGCGAGCCGTTGTAGCTGTACTAAATAAACGTTTTTTGTAAAATGTGAGCAATACTTGCCCTACTCCACAGTGCCGCGTTAGTCTACAATCTGTTCCTTCCAACTCCAGAACTCAATTGTGGATGGGGGCTCTATCATATACAACGCAGGATCAGGGACAAGGTCATCAGGATGCGACTCAGCCACTTGTCCATGTGTGTGAGGAGGGGGTGACGGCAAGATCAGAAACAAGCAAAAAAAAAAAAAAGTATTTTGATGGACTGGTCATCACAACTGGAACCAGTGGGAAAGACAACTGCAAGACCGTATATTAGGGTATGTATTATATACTGCCAGATCATCCCCTAAACAACAAGTAACATATTCATCAGCAGCTAGGGAGAAAAAACTATTTTAAGTATTTTATGACTGCTAAAAGTTAAATTTTATTGCCAGTCCCAATAGCTGCTCGTCTTTCCTTCTCTTCCCCAACCACTCCATTTGGTGGGGGGAATACAAGTTCTATATGTAAATAGTGGGACCAACTTAATACCGAGCAAGTATACATATTCGCCAAGGAACCGCCGGTTTTTGCGTGGAACATCATCACGTTTTCGAAAGAGACACACACACACACGGAGACCAGCTGACAGGATTTGATTGGATGCCAACGCCGCTTTCAGTCTATTCCATGCCATTTTGATTCAACTTAAATGTAAGTGCAATCCAATTTCTATTAAACCCGCGACTTTGCAGTACTTCACTATGGAGTGTTTTTGTTCATTTTTTCACCATTTATGAGCCTTCACATCCCATGTGTTGGGGACTGTTGCTGAGGACCTGCCCTTTCATCCACCTGCTGGAGAAAGTCTGATTGGGAAGACTATAATTATCCCTGTGCCTTACTGACCGCTGTTCCAACGGTCAGGGGATTCGGTAAGGAGACTACATCTCACTACCTGGGTGTCCCCCCCCCCCCTTTTTTTTTGGTGGAAGAAAATTTTTCAGTGCACCTTCCTTTTTCAAAATTATTACCCACTTCACTACTTTGGACTTTTGATTTATATACTCTTGATATTATGCTGGCTTCAATGTCTGTTTTATCTCATATTACACACCGTGTATTTTGAATTGTCACAGCTTTTCACTTAATTGGTTTATTATCACTCATTTTAGCGCTGTACCTTTTTTTGTATTTTAATACATATTCGCCAGCACACCATGGATCAAAAACTTCTGTCCAAAGGTTTATTTTATTGAAAGAGATCACATCAGAGATGAGTGCAACGTTTCGAAGCCGCGCAGGGCCCATTCGTCAGGCATGTGTGTCTCAGAGGCCCGACGAAGAGGCCCTGCGCAGCTCTGAAACGTTTCACTCATCTCCGTGATGTGATCTCTCTCAATAAGAAACCTTTGTACGGAAGTTGTTGATCCATGGTGTGCTGGCGAATATGTACTCTTGCTTGATGTTTCCAGGACCCAATTGGTAATCGCTACCCACCATTTCAAGAGCCATACTTTCCAGGAATGTGTTTGCGATAGGAATACTGACAAGACAACTTCATACCAAAAAAGACAAATTTATAAAATCTGAAGAAAGGATATGGGTTCTTTAAGAGGCTTTTCAGCAGCAAGCACCACCTTTGTAGCTCTGGCATGGCAGGTAAGATCGTAACATGAGCGGTCCGCACAGCCAACGATCTCTATCCATCCCTGGAAGAAAAAGTAGGCAACAGCAAAGAATTAAATAAATCTCTGAAAATATGGAAAAAACAGAACTCCAGCCAAAAATTCTACAAGTTACTAGCCTATTAAAAAGGTAAAAAAAAAAAAGCTTTAGGTCGGGTTCACACTTGTCCGACAAACGCTCCGACATTGGGAGCTCATGTCGCATGACGTGTGAAAATCAATGTTTCCCTATGAGAGACCATACTGATTATCCTAACACAATCCACCTGGAGCGGTAACTTTCTTTCCTCCCTATGAGAGCCGTCTTAACTGGTCCGACACAAGTCTGTCCAACTGTGAAAATGCTCCCTGAACTACTTTGGTCCGACTTTGATCCTACTTCAGCCCATTGAATATCATTGAAGTCGGACCAAAGTAGGAGACTTGTCCTTATCATCTGACTTTTGACATCCGACATGTGATTACAGCACCAGTAAAAAGGAATGTATCTCACTCTGGGATTGTTTTGATTGGTCAAACAACAAGTCAGACTATCACAAAGTCGGATCAAAGTAATATCCGGTTCATGAAAGTCGGATGGATGTAGGACCAATGTAGGATGAAAGTCGTACTCCTGTCGTGTAGTATAGTGTGAACCCAGCCTAAGGTGCAATACTCATTAATATGGCTCTATCCTTCCTTTGACAGGAAGGTATTGGAACTTCCCGTCAAATTTGGCTGTTAGTGAACTTAACGAATACAAATTATCAGAAATAACGAATGCCGCATTTAAATAATAATAATAGATAATAAGATAATAATTAGATAATAATACAATTTTGTTATTAATTTGTTCTGTTCTATTTGTTTAGATGCAACATTTGTTATTTCGGATAATTCGTAATGTTTACCAACAGCCAAATTTGAAAGGAGATTTCAATACCTATCATTTTATAGTTAGTAATATTTAGTTATATTCGATTTTCGAATTTCCGATTTTTTTCTAAATTACGAATTGAAATCATAACGAATGACCCAGAAAACAAAAAAACTAAAATAAATATGTCGGTAGTGCGCATGTCTATAAAAAAATCGATTTACTGGCTCTTCAGTGTAAAAGCTGAAGCCCAAAAATATTCAGGGCAGATTTGTTCATAAACCAAGTTCACTATTTTATATTGAAAGGTGCCAAAGCAACTGCAGTTTGGCCTGCAAACCAGTAGATGTCTCTATTTTCCCATGAGAATAAAAAAATAAATAAATAAATAAATAAATAAATACATTTATATATATATATATATATATATATATATATATATATATATATATATATATAATTTTCATATATATATATATATATATATATATATATATATATATATATATATATATATATATATATATATATATATATATATATATATATATATATATACACATACATATATATATATACATATATATACACATACACACACACACACACATACATATATATATATATATATATATATATATATATATATATATATATATATATATAATCTGTCAAATATCCCAAATATCAGCCCATTTCTCCAAATAACTTGCAGTGGGCTAGAATGGATTGTTGCTGGTATTTGGATATTAGAGAGGATAGAAGGATACAGCCTGGTAAGGGCTGCAGAGCACATACTTCCCGATACTTACATAAGAGGTTTTGGTCTCGGCATCCCAGCAGTCGCAGGCATAATGTGCCATTTCATTTTCCATGTGCTGCCGGAACCGCAGCTTCTCCGCTGACACGCCGACTTTAATGAGGTATAAGTAGATTCTTCCTATGAAGTATCCCAAGACTGAGTTATTGATCACACCCTGGAGAAAAGGAAGACACAAAAAGGTCAGATCTTTACTCACAGGAAGTCTTCTTAACAAGTCACAGACATTTCGCTACAGTGTACAATGGCAGAGCTGTTTAGATCTTTATTTGGTTTTAAAGTCTAAAACGTTGTTTTACCTTACTGCATTTTTTGCATTAAAGCGGGTTTGCAGGCATAATTTTTTATTTTTTGCAAGCTAAAATTAATCACATTAACCACTTAAGACCCAGACCAAAATGCAGCTAAAAAGGACCTTGCCCCTTTTTGCAAATCGGCACTGCGTCGCTTTAACCGACAATTGCACGGTCGTGCGACGTGACTCCCAAACAAAATTGGCGCCCATTTTTTACCACAAATAGAGCTTTCTTTTGGTGGTATTTGATCACCTCTGCGGTTTTTAATATTTGCGCTATAAACAAAAATAGAGCGACAATTTTGAAAAAAATGCAATATTTTTTACTTTTTGCTATAATAAATATCCCCCAAAAATATATATAAAAAATTTTTTTTTCCCTCAGTTTAGGCCGATACGTATTCTTCTACCTATTTTTGGTAAAAAAAAAAAAAAAAAATGCAATAAGCGTTTATCGGTTGGTTTGCGCAAAATGTATAGCGTTTACAAAATAGGGGATAGTTTTATTGCATTTTTATAATTTTTTTTATTTTTTACTACTAATGGCATTTACATTAAAGGCAATCGGTTAATAGAAAGTTAGTTTTTAGGGTGGAACTCTGATTTTAAAAGAGATGCATGTTTTTTTTTTTTATTATTCATACTTACCTATGTGGTTGCTGCATCTGTCTCCCCCGGCGCCTCTACACTGAGAACCGAGCGATCCAACACCGCCGATCACTCAGTACTCACAGCTCCCCGAGCAGAAAGCTGTAGACTGTCAGTCGCAGCTCTTTGCTCTGCTCCCTTCATGCTCACTGGAGCGCTGGGCTGTGAAGGGGGTGGGGAGCGGCCAGCTTAGCCTCTCAGCGGCTCACTGAGAGGCCGAGCCAGATGTCGGTCCAAGGATCTAGGCAGTGGGGCCAGTGATGTCACAACTTAACCGCCCATGGACCAGAGATTTCCAGAAAGCTGTGATTGGCTTAGGAGATGAGAATACAGAGGTAATAATACAGTTTAGATTTTTACATTACAAACTATAAAATGGTGCATTGATTAAAGAAGAAATGCATATGAGATTTGCAAGCACTTAAAATGAAACGCTCTTTTACTCAGACTGGGACAGCAGGAGACACGCATCCATCACTCATGCTTGGAGGGGGGCGTGGCGAAATTTTTTGCATGTGTCAGATTTTTTTCCAGTAGCAAAGAGGGGAGAATTACAAAATGACAGGCTGCTTGTATCCCCATCAGACAAATGAGTTGTGCCGTTTTAGCTAAAATGTTCCATTCAATTTTTGTTATCTGGGTTTACAACCACATGGTATGCCTGCAGTTTTTACAAAAGTATCTGAAAATTCAGCTTTAACGTACCAACAATTTTAAATGCCCAAACAAGCTCACCCTCCTTATGCTCTCATTGGAGATAGATCCAGCATGCATGACCCGAGTGCTTCTCGACACTGAAACCAGCGCCAGGATACAAAACAAAATCCTTTATTATAGTCCATTTGTGAACAATGCAAGGCAGTTGGCTTACTCAACGCGTTTCAACCACCCGGGTCTCTAACCAATCCAATATGAACTGCACCACACATGCCTGTATGGTACCATCTTCTGCATTTTAACCACTTCAGCCCCAGAATTTTTACCCCCCTTCATGACCAGGCAATTTTTTGCGATACGGAACTGCGTTACTTTACCGGCAATTGCGGACATGCGACGCTGTACCCAAATAAATTTAGTTTTTTTCCCCCCACAAATAGAATTTTCTTTTGGTGGTATTTGATCACCTTTGCAGCTTTAATTTTTTGCGCTATAAAACAAAAAGACCTTCAATTTTGAAAAAAAAAAAAAAAAAAAAAACACAATATTTTTTACTTTAGGCTATAATAAATATCCAATAAACACTCTCCGGCGCCCGCAAACTCTGCAATTAGAAATTAGCTAATTTCTTGGGGGTGGCAATTGCCCTGTTGCCTCCCTCACTGGATCTGCCCCTGAATGGAGGATCCATAGCCCTTCATCAGACTTGGAGGATGCCAAGGGGACCAGTCCACAACGAAAGTGTATTGGGTCACTGGCTGCTGCTGGAGTGGAGGATTGGATAGAGAAAATAGTTCATCTCATCCAAAGACCAGGGGTGTCAAGCGCAATTTCATCACGGGCTGCAGCACTATGGTTGCCCTAAAATGGTTGGTTTTATCTGTAGCACAATTTCATCACGGGCTGCATCAGCAGTATCAGTAGCAGAGCGCAGCATTCGGTGGGGGGGGGGGGGGGCACTACCCCCGGGGGGCAGCGCTACGCACAGAGCGCAGCGTCCCGGGGGGCAGCGCTACACGCACAGAGCGCAGCGTCCCGGGGGGCAGCGCTACTCACAGAGCGCAGCGCCCAGGGGCGCGCTACTCACAGAGCGCAGCGCCCAGGGGCGCGCTACTCACAGAGCGCAGCGCCCAGGGGCGCGCTACTCACAGAGCGCAGCGCCCAGGGGCGCGCTACTCACAGAGCGCAGCGCCCAGGGGCGCGCTACTCACAGAGCGCAGCGTCCGGGGAAGCGCTACTCACAGAGCGCAGCGCCCAGGGGCGCGCTACTCACAGAGCGCAGCGCCCAGGGGCGCGCTACTCACAGAGCGCAGCGCCCAGGGGCGCGCTACTCACAGAGCGCAGAGCCCAGGGGCGCGCTACTCACAGAGCGCAGCGCCCAGGGGCGCGCTACTCACAGAGCGCAGCGCCCAGGGGCGCGCTACTCACAGAGCGCAGCGCCCAGGGGCGCGCTACTCACAGAGCGCAGCGCCCAGGGGCGCGCTACTCACAGAGCGCAGCGTCCAGGGGCGCGCTACTCACAGTGTGCAACCCCAACTCCAAGCAGGCTTCTGTGTTTACAAATGACAGTGAGGAAGGGCAAGAACCGGAGGTGGGGGAAAGGAGTTCTCCACATTCCGGCTGCAAAACTGGTTGCAAGGGCCACATGACAAGGCCTGGCGGGCCTTGTGTTTAACATACGTGCTAGAACTAAACAAGCGTGTTATCCCTTGCAGCACAGGGAGCAGCCCCATTGCAAGGGACGATTTTGACTTCCTCTGAAGTTGGGCTTTTAAATCATCACGATCAACAACATTTTTAAGGTGGAAAGACTCTGACCTGCTTGAGCCGCTCACTCACATGCAAGAACAAGATGAACATCGCAGAAGAGGTCAGTTACATCAGCAATACAGAATGATAACCTTATCTGCAGGTCATGGATTCATACGTTTTTATTATAATAGAGAGCTTCCAAACGACTTTGGAGGAATTTCTCAGTAAAGTAGACTGTTTCTTTAAGAAAATTACACAGTTCCCTGAAACAAAGAATATGGCTGCCGATTGGTCAAGTGACCTACCTGCTCCACAGCGTCGCCCAGCCTCATCTTATGTGCCGACTCCCCACTGAGCTGCGCTTTGGAGGAATACAACAGGATGTTTAAGTCTGCCACGGCCTCAAATTTGGGGTGAACTTTCTCATTGGGGTCCACAAAGTGCTCGATTTCTGCCATAGTGAATTCTCTGCAGGGGAAACAGAACAAGCACACCTCAATAACAAACAACCTTTAAGTCCATGCCATACATTCAGTCCGCAGCTTGTGCCTTTAATTGTGCCAATCGTCCCCCTGTCAGAACACAACAGCTTAGTAGTAGTGTGTACCAGGCATAAGTTTCCAGCCACCCACAGGCGCAGCATACACCCCAGAGATCTGCTGTGTTGACCATTAAATAAAAGGGTTGTAAAAGGAGGTGGTTTGTTATTTGAATGCATTTTATGCCTTCTCTGTGCAGCAGCCCCCCTAATACTTACCTGAGGTCCATCTCTAGCCAGTGATGTTCACGAGTCCCTCAGCTGTCCGGGACTCCCACCCGATTGGCTGAAATACAGCAGTGGCGCCATTAGCTCCTGTTGCTGTCAAAGTCAGTAAACCAATCAGAAGAGAGGGGGGCGAGGCTGAACCGCAGCTCCATGTCTGAATGGACACACGGAGCTGTAGCTCAGCTTGAGTGCTCCCCCATAGCAAGCTGCTTGCTGTGGGGGGCACGCAACAGGAAGGAGGGGCCAGGAGCAGCGAAGAGGGATCCGAGAAGAGGAGGATCAGGGCTGGTCTGTGAAAATCTAATGCACAGAGCAGGCATAACCAAACAAAAAAAAAAAACCCCCATGAGACTTTGCAATCACTTTAAGAGAAACCTTTACTTACCGAACCCTGATGAGTCCTGACCGGGGAGAAATCTCATTTCTAAAAGAGTTCCCAATCTGAGCAGCGGCAAATGGCAGTTTTCCCTGATTAAATTCCAACAGCCGTTTGAAGTTGAGGAAGATTCCTTGTGCAGTTTCTGGTCGGAGATACCTAGGAGGTGGGAAAATGGACAATCAAAAGTCTGAAGGACAGCTGCATTCAAATATGACAGGCCAATGACAAAGGGGACAGCGCCGTTGCCCTGCGATGCTGGGGAGTGAATGCCAACTGGGGTCCCATCTCAATGTTTGTTCATTATCTCAGCATCTGCTAGTGTATTCTCTAGGAACTTGTGTGTTCTTAGCTTCTGATCAAATCATTCCTGAATTTTGTGTACATCTCTAAGACTGTAATGTGAAAACCCCATTATACCATCTGTAAAGCTTTGCATAGAAGCACGGTGCTCTACAAATGCACTTTGCATAGCCAACATTAATGTAAAACAGCCCTCCAGATAACGGAATTCAGACATTATAAGGTCAACGCTACAGAATACAAAACATTTCAAAGAGTCGTGCACTTCTGGTAGCATTTTGATGAAGGCCCCTTTCTGAACATGATTGAGCCCAATGCACAACGCCAGCTCCATTAACCACTTGCTGACCGTCCTATAGCAGTTTCACAGGGCAGCAGCTGTGCGCCTGGTCATGTGTATATGTGATTTGCCATTTTCGCCAGCAGGGGGCATGCACACACCACTTCTGATGTAAATGTTCACAGCAAAAGTCAATCTGCAGGTGTCAGGCACTCAAATGTCCTCTGGCACCTGCCGATCGTGGGTAAACCGTGTACACCAAAACACTGGCCAGGCACACAGTTAACCTTTTGTCAGTCTCCCTCAGTCTGGAGCTCCATACAAGATCTCACCTCGTGGAGATTCAACAATCATGAGAATGGCGAGGAATCAGCCAAGAAATACACGGGGGAATCTTGTCAATGATCTCAAGGCAGTTGGGACCATAGTCACCAAAAAAAGCATGGTTAATAAAGAGTAGGTTACATACCCTGTCATGTTGCCCCCGGGTCCGATGGATGTCTGGAACATCAGATTGAATAACACTGGAGGTGTGAGGTCATTTAAGGTGATGGGGGACTTTACATTGTACTTGACAAAGAGGTCTGCCAGTTCTTGTTGTCCATAATTGTCCATCTATTTAGAGAAGAAAAAATTAAATAAAAAATAAAATTCTGCATTCAAAACCATTACTAATTAGTAGGGCCAAAAAAATACAGGCCTGATCCTACAGAGGGAAGATAAGACCATGGGCACACAATACCCAATTTTGGCCATTCTGAGCACTGCACAGGGTTTAAAGTTATTATCAATACACATTTGCGTACCCCCACCCCCCCCCCTTCTTCCAGAAGGTCCGTATTAACATTGCACTAATGCCCCATAGACTTTAAGTCTGTGGGATGGTAGTGCCCAAGCACAAGTATTTTATCGGCTGGTGGAGCCCATCGAGTGCATCCACATATTGAGAAAGCTGGGGATATTTTTTTTAGCGAACATGTACCGTATTTATCGGCGTATAACACGCACCCTAACTTTAAGGCCGGGTACACACGAACAAACATGTACAGCGAAAGCGGTCCGTCGGACCGTTTTCACCGTACATGTCTGCCAGAGGGCTTCTGTACGATGGTTGTACACACCATCGTACAGAAGTCCGCGCGTAAACAATACGCGGGCGTGTCCGCGTCGTCGCCACGACGATGACGCGGAGACGTGTGCAGGCCTGCCATTTAAAGGCTTCCACGCATGCGTCGAAGTCTTTCGACGCATGCGAGGGACGGCGGGCGCCTGGACATGTACGGTAGGTCTGTACTGACGACCGTACATGTCCGAGCGGGCAGGATTCCAGCGGACGGTTTTAAAACACGTCCAGGAATATTTGTCTGCTGGGAAAAGGCCCGGCGGGCAAATGTTTGCTGGAATTCGGCCCGC